>NC_133140.1:33302797-33663533 GCF_048418815.1 Hemitrygon akajei
TCTTATACATGCCTGCAGCATGGTAACACTTCCTCTAACAACTTTTTCTATATACCTACCGTCCTCTGTCTGAAAACCATGCCGTGCCCCGCTCCCCTTTAAATATTTTCTATCTCGGTTCACAGCTGTGTCTTCTAGATTTGGATCCCCTGTCTTGAGAAATGGGCTTTGAGCATCTTGTATATTAATGTCCGTAACAATTGTTTTATTTTCAAATTCATAAAGTTGTCCCTCAGTCACCTGAACTCCAGAGTAAACAGTCCATGTCTATCCAATCTCTCCGTGCCACTAAAGCCTTCCATTCCAGGCAATGTCCCAGAGAATCTCTTTTGCAATCGTTCTAACTCTACTACGTGCTATGTGTGGACCAGAAGAGCACACGACACTCCAAGACCGGCCTCGCCATTGTCAACATGGTGTTTCAGCTCTTGGCAAAATACTGCCAAGAGGGCAAGTAGGCTAAACTTCTTATCTGGATCCCGATGTGTCGTCGTTAAGTGCACACTAAAATCTTTTTGTGCATCAACGCTTCTTAGATCCCTCCAGTATATCCTGTCACTATTCAAGGCAGAGAAAATCAGAAGCACATGAGATTCTGAAATCCTGATCAAGCGCCATCTCTGACAGGGGCTCCCAACCACGGTTAATGGTGGGGGTCCATACCATGAAAAGGTTGGAAACCCTGACATATGGGTAGGTATAATATAAACAATCAATTGTTCAGGTCGAGACCCTTCTTCAGTCTGTGAAGAGGATATGCCCTTGATTAGCCTGTTTTCTTAGGGGGAGGGAAGCAACGATCCCTCTACTTAATTTTTAACAGCAGCACGAACCAACAATTCCTCCAAGAAGGAAATGTTGCCATGGCTTGTAAAAGGATTATGCACGGACTGGCTGTTTATTAACAATGATCTACCTACTTCCATTCTGAGCTTATTGTTAGAATTTCTAACGGCGTTGCAACTTTAAACATTGACAATGTAAATACGTTGAAGCTCTAAAATGTTACGCAGAAAAGGTTGTTATTTAAAAAAGCATACGTATTATATACACCAACGCAATTAATTACGGGGTATTTCATAATTATATTTACATAGATTTCAAAATTATATCAGCAACAAATGCTCCGTGTGCGAGAGTGCTTCAGTTACCACGTGGGGGTCGCACCTGCGCAGATGAGAGGGAACAGTGATGCCAAGTGTATACAGACTACATAGATGGGAGTTTGGTTTCCTGATGAACTGAGCTGTATCCATAACCTTCTGCATTTTTGCTGTGTTAGGTAACCTCCACTGTCAACATTTCCGTATTACCATTGATTCGAGACTTATGTATAGCTTTGAATCATGGTAAAGTTGAATCTTGCTTTACAAAAGCTTCATGGTGTGTTAATTACAGATGAGGATTATACCCCTCTGGAGAAAACCTCTTCATTTTGAATCATCGATATAGATTCGTCTATAGACAGATGTAATACTTTGGTTCTGAAAAAAAATATGCCTCTTATCATCATGCAGAAAGGGTACTCTGGGAATAAACAATGTTATTTCAATCCGCCATCTGTACGATCCACCCACAAAGTGCAAAGTACAAGGATGGCCACTGGGGCCTCACTGCCCTCCCACCTGCATTCAGATTTGTAAATACAGTACGGTCCCTGTATCTACGTTGAGTTACCACGCCAGACGTCCCTATCCTACATGACAATCAAATGCTACCTTCGCAGTCCAGCAGGTAGGAAGAGTTAAAACTTGCCTTATGAGGTAGCAGCTTTATTCACTGTTACTATATTTAGGTTACACACTGCGCTGGCATGAAGCTTTAGCAAGTGAATTCAATACCTGTATATAACTGTTTCCGTGTGGGTGGGAGCACAATTCAGCGAATGCTTACGAGATGCTAACATCACTTATTTGTTGTTTCCTTCTTATGTTGCCAACAGGTCACCCAGTTATTTGGCCGCACAAATATAATATTTACTTCACATCATTCTGTGACCTGAACATTTTTCTCCTTTTCGATCTAAGTAACACCCAAGACATTGATAAGATGAACGGTGAAAAGATAGTAAGCATAAATTTCAATATGTTATTAATTAAAATGTGCAATATTCATTCATGAATGTGTGCTCCAATAGGCATACATAATGTATCATACATAATGATACATACTGTAGCCACCGCCTCTGAAATTTGCTTTTACATAGAGCGCATTAAGGAACAATTGCCAGAAGACGATTTGGCAATGTCGTGCACTCACGTGCTTTTCTATCATCTTTAGAAAGCTCTGTTCATTTTGTATGCAGGATATTCGACAGTGCTTGCAAATAATGCTACAGGGTTGAAACGACAATGAAATCAGCTAACAATGAATAAGTTATGAAACATATTTTAGAAAATGTCAATAGCACTTCACATTTGCTTACTGAATTGATCCAATATGTGACTTTGCGATTCAAGAAAATGACAATCGGTTGTTTGTTAGTTTTATTCATGGGTAGATGTAAAACGAAAAAGAGAGATAGGAATAGACAGATATTGTTAATTAATAATAAGATATTACATTTGGAACTTTTACTGGAATGTAAAAGTGAAAGCATTATTTACAAGTGGAAAGGTCGAGGGGATTTGAGCTGCAATGTGACCTGGGTGAACGGAGCCCATGAATGATTCGCGATGGCAAACCTACACCAGTCATCCATCATTCAGACAAATTTTCAAGCAGCAAACGGGGTGTAGGGGTCACGGGTCGGCGGGAAAACGAGGATGCCGATCAAGCCAATCAGCCGTAAGACCATAAGATATAAGAGGAGATTCTGGATATTTTGCCGATGGGGTTTGCTCCACCATTTCTTGCTGAGACCATAAGAGCATAAGATATAATAGTAGAAGTAGGCTATTCGGCCCATCGAGTCTGCTAGGCCATTGAATCATGGGCTGACCCAATTCCTTTGGTCATGCCCACTCCAGTGCCTTCACCCATACCCTTTCATGCCCTGTATAATCAAGATCCTATCTATCTCTCCCTTGAGTAAACCCAATGATTTGCCCTCCACAGACGCTCATGGCAACAAATTACACAGATTTACCACCCTCTGACAAAAGTAATTTTTCCGCATCTCAGTTCTAAATGGCCGTCCTTCAATCCTGAAATCATGCCCTCTTTTCCTAGAATCCCTACCATGGAAAATAACTTTCCCATATCTAATCTCACCAGGCATTTTAACATTCGGAATGTGCCTGTGCGATCCCCCCTCATCCTGCTGAACTCCGTGGAATTCAGCCCAAGAGCTACCAGACGTTCCTCATACGGTAACCCTTTCATTGGTGAAATCATTTTTTATAGATATCCTCTAAACACTCTCCAATGTCAGTATATCCTTTCAAATAAAAGGAGCCCAAAACTGCACACAATACTCCAAGTGTGGTCTCACGAGTGCCTTATAGAGTCTCAACATCACATCGCTGTTCTTATTTTCTATTCAACTAGAAATGAATGCCAATATTGCATTCGCCTTCTTCACAACAGACTCAACCTGCAGGTTATCCTTTAAAGTACGTTGCACAAGAACTCCCAAGTCCCTTTGCATCTCTGCATCTTGAATTCTCTCCCTATCTAAATAATAATCTCCCCGTTTATTTCTTCCACCAAAGTGCATGATCATTGTCACGACCCAGCAACAATGAATATATGATTGAGACAGGTTTTTGTATGACAAGTAAAACATTTATTAAACACTGCAAAAAAAAGTAAACAAACGACTAACTTAACCGGAAGTCAGCTGCTATACGGCAGCTCGAACAGTCCTTCAAGCGAGAAATGCGATCTCAGTTCTTCAAAATAGTATTGCAAAAAGCCCAAAATGATTTACAGTCAGTTAAAGGAAAGACTTTCCTTTAATTAAATACTCTTTCGTGAGGTTACTGCTGATCCTGGTCGAAGTATACTATGACGAGGGATTTACGATTGAAGTAAATAAAACGGCTTAAAGGCACTGACCTTTCCTTGGCGAAACTCTGCATCCAACTCTTTCTGCTCTTTTAGCAAAGCAGGAGTTAACACGAACACAAGTTACTAATTCCTCGTACGAAGATTAAATAAAGGTCGAATCTGCTTCACAGCCGACATCAACTTTCCTCGATCTTTCAGCTTCCCGAACTTCGACGAATCTTTACTCTCCGACTGGATTTTAACTGGCAGTATTGTAGCAAAACTGCCGGAAATAACCTTGAAACCTAAGGCAGGAAGTAAATCTCAATTTTAAAATAAACCTACGTCATGACATCAAATACACAGCAACACAGACACACCAGCGAATTCAACCACAAACTGCCTCACCTCACAGAGAGGGGTTCTCCTTTTATACCCTGCTGGAAATACGATCTAATGAACGCCCACTGACGGGAAAATGACGTCACTCCACTATCACATGACCAATACCTCATGCCCAGCATAGCCTCAAATACATCATGGTCATGTGACCGCCACAAGATACGCACGGATACGTAACATCGTACACTTTCCAATATTATGCTGTATTACTTTTGCCACTTTTTTGCCTATCTCCCTAAACTATTTAAGTCTCGCTGCAGGCTCTCTTTTTCCACAACACTATCCGCTCCTCCACCTATCTTTGTATCATCGGCAAATTTAAACACAAATCCATTAATACCGTAGTCCAAATCATTGACAATCATCGTAAAAATCAGCAGTCCCAATACCGACCCCTGTGGAACTCCACTGGTAACCGGCAGCCAGCCAGAAGTGCATCCCTTTATTCCCACTCGCTGTTTTCTACCGAGCAGCCAATGCTCCACCCATGCTAGAAACCTGGCTGTAATTCCATGGGCTCTTATCTTGCTAAGCGGCTTCTTGTGCGGCACCTTGTCAAAGGGCTTCTGAAAATCCACGTACAGCACATCTACCTCATCTCTTTTCTCTACCCTGCTTGCAATTTCCTCAAGTTTTTGCAGTATGTTAGCCGGGCAGGATTTTCCTTTCAGGAAACCATTCTGGCTTTGGACTATCTTGTAATGTGCCTCCAGGTACTCCGCAATCTCTTCCCTAACAATCGATTCTAATGATTTCCCAACCACTGATGTCAGGCTAACAGGTCCATAGTTTCCTTTCTGCTGCCTTATCATCCTTCTTAAATAGCGGAGCAGCATTTGGAATTTTCCAGTCATCTAGTACAAAGATGTTGTACCAACAAGGATGTTGCCTGGATTGGGGAGCATATCTTCTGAGACCAGGTTGAGTGAACTTGCCATTTTCTTCTTGGAGCCACGACAGATCAGAGCTGACCTGATAGAGGTGTTTAAGATAGTGAGAAGCATTGATCGTGTGGATAGTCAGATGCTTTCACCCAGGGCTGAAATGGATAGCACGAGAGGGCATAGTTTTATGGTGCTTGGAAGCTGGTACAGACAAGATGTCAGGGTTAAGTTTTTTACACAGAGATTGGTGAGTGCAAAGAATGAGCTGCCGGCGGTGGTGGTGGAGTAGACTTTTTACACAGAGAGCGGTGAGTGTATGGAATGAGTGCCAGCGGCGGTGGTGGAGGCGGAAACGATAGGGTCTTTTAAGTGTTACGTAACCCCGTAACCAGGTAACTTACCAGCAAAGATAGCGGGATCAACTGAGTCGGATGCTACTATTTTCAAACGTTTTATTCAAAAAGGGCACAAACGTATGGTTAATACAAAACATTCAGATCATATACATCGTCAAAACTCAATCTAAAACACCGGTGTAATAATAATCAATCAGAAATAAGCTCTATAGTTGTCTAGGGGTAATACTGAGTACAATTGAAATATAAAGAGTCACTCAGAAGTTTGCAGGCTTTTCCCTTTTGGGAACCGCTGGGGTTTTCACTTTGTAGAGAGAAAGAGATGATTTAGAAAAGATGAACACTTGCCCGTTGTCTTTGCAGAGCAAATCCTTGGAATCAGGGGAGCAGACTTCCCCGTTGTTAGTTAAAAGCAGTCTTTCCTTGGTTCTAGCCACAGATTCAAAATTCGGAATCTAACGCACGTGGCTTCCTTCAAAATGGCTTCCCGCTCCCACGGGAATCGATATCGTGCTTCCTTGGTGTCTCCTGGGTGCGTCTGAGGGTCCCCCCCCCCCTCAGACCCTCCCTTATACTTCTTCACGGTATCGCAGGTGTCAATCAAGTTGCAGGTAATGCGATCTCTCTCAACCAGCCCACTATGCCCGAGGGCTTTTCACGTGGTCTCCATGAGACAATAGTCAAGGTCACCTTTATTCTGCTTCTTGGGAGAACGTGGTCTCTCTCTCTCTCTCCCATTTTCCTGTGTCTATTCAGCACGTCTCTTCCTCTTTTGGGTCAGTTGACCCCCCCCCCCCTTGACTAGGGTTCTTGCGATTCTCACAAAGGAGGGGGCCAAGGACATAACATAAGAGACTCCTGAACAGATACATGGAGCTTGGAAAAGTTGAGGGCCATGTGTATAGTAGTATATAGGATGTATGTATGTATGTGTATATATATATACATACATATATATATATATATATATATATATATATATATATATATGTGTGTGTGTGTGTGTGTGTGTGTGTGTGTATGTGTATGCCATAGTAGTTCTAAGGAAAGGTCATGTTCAGTATAACTTTGTGGACCGAAGGTCCTTTATTGTGTTGTAGGTTTTCTATATTTCTATGTTTCTAATGCCAGAATCTATCGATTCTTCAAAAATCATCGTTTATCCCACCGCAATCCCTCCAGCTATTTCCTTCAAACTCCGAAGGTGCATTCCATCAGGTCCAGGAGATTTATCCACCTTCAGAACATTAAGCTTCCTGAGCACCTTCTCAGTCGTAATTTTCACTGCACGAACTTCATTTCCATGACACTCTTCATTGTTCGGTATACTGCAAACGTCTTCCACTGTGAAGACTGGAGCACAATATGCATTCCCTGCATCTCTCATTACAATATCTCCAGCGTCGTTTTTTATTGGTCCTATATCTACCCTCGACTGCCTTTAACCCTTTATATACTTAAAGAAAACTTTTAGTACAGTATCTTCTTTGATATTACTCACCAGCTTCCTTTCAGAAATCATCTTTTCCTTCCTAATGATCTTCTTAATTTCATTCTGCAAGTTTTTAAAAGTTTCCGTATCGTCTATCTTTCCACTGGCTCTGGCTTCCTTGTATGCCCTACCTTTTGTTTTGACTTTGACTCTGACTTTCCTTATTAGCCACGGTAGCGTCCTTATTACCTTTGAAAATACCTTCTTATTTGGAATATATCTGTCTTGCACTTCCCTCATTTTTCGCAACTCCAGCAGTTGCTGCTCTGTTGTCCTTCCTGCAAATGTCCCTATCCAATCAACTTTAACCAGTTCGCCTCTGATGCCTTTGTAATTTCTTTTATTCCACTGAAATACCGACATATTGGATTTTATTTTTCCATCTGAAATTTCAATGTGAATTCGATCATATTGTGATCACTCGTGCTTAAGGATTCCTTAACCTTAAACTCACTTATCACTTCTGGATCATTGCACAACACTGTTCTAAAAAGCCATCCCTTGGACATTCTACAAATTTTCTCTCTTCAGATACAGTGCTGAGCTGGTTTCTCTATCCACTTTCAAGCTGAAATCACCAATAATTATCATGACATTGTGTTTCTCACACGCTTTTCCTATTTACTGCTGTAATTTGTAATCCACACCCCGGCTGCCTTTTCGAGGCCTGTATACAACTGCCATTACGGTCCTTTTACACTTGCCATTTCTTAACTCAGCCAGTAGAGTCTCTACACCTTCCAATCCTATGTCATCACTTTCTAATGATTTAATATGATTTTTTATACACAGATCCACACCACACCCTCTGCGAATGAATCTGTCTTTCGGATACACTGCATATCCTTGGACGTTAGTCTCCTAATTGCCGTTATCCTTTAGCCAGGTTTCAGAGATTGCCATAACATCATATTTGCCAATCTATAGCTGAATTTCAAGATTGTCCATTTTATTCCTTATGCTGCGCGCATTGAAGTGTGACACGTTCAGTTAAGTATTTGCTACTTTCTGTTTTAACTGCAAGCCGCCTCTGTTGCCCTTTAATTCACGCCATTGGCTGTGATTAAGCCTTATCTCCTCCCTGTTCCTTGTATAATCTCTGTTGCACGCTATCTTTGATTTATTTCTGTTTTCCCCTTTCTCAACACTATCATTCATGTTCCCATCCCCTTGTCAAATGAGTTTAAACACTCCCTAACAGCTCTATTAAAAGTGACCGCTTGGATAATGGACGCTTTCGGGTTCAGGTGTAACCCGCCGTTTTTGTACAGGCCGTAAATCCCGCAGAAGAGACCCCAATGATCCAGGAATCCGAAGCCCTGCCGCCTACACCAGTTTCTTTGCCACACTTTAATACGCCTGAACAGGCTATTTATGCACTCGCTAGCACGTTGCACAGGCAGCAATACTGAGATTATTGGCCAAAAGGACCTGCTTTCTACCTAACTCCCTGAATTCTCTCTTCACACCTCCTCCCTTTTTTCTACCTTTGTCATTCGTACAATCGTGGACCAGGACTTCTGGCTGTTCGCCCTCTCCTTTCAGAATACTCTGCACCCGATCCGAGACACGCCTTACCCTGGCACCTGGAAGGCAACTTCACATTCAGGTACCCCTATCAAGCTGACAGAACCCCCTGTCTGTTCCTCCGACTATGGATCCCCTATGACTACCGCATCCAGCATCTTCCTCTTTCACTTCTGTACCACGGAGCCAGGCTCAGTGCCACAGGCCCGATCGTCATGGACGTCTTCTGTCAGGCCATCCCCCTGAACCGCTTCCAAAACGAGATAACAATTACAGAGGCGGATGTCCACAGGGAAGCTCATTATTATCTGAGCTCTGCCCTTCGCTTTCCTGAGAGTCACCCATTTATCTAACTCCTGATGCCTCAGGGTGACTAACTCCCTGTAGCTCCATCTCTCTCCTGTTCATTCTCACTAATAAGCCGAAGGTCATCGAGCTGCAGCTTCAGATCCCTAACATGGTCTGTCAGGAGCTATATCTCGGTGCACTTGGCGCAGATGTGGCCATCTGGGAGACCGTTAAGTTTCCCGGGATTCCCACATCTGACACCCAGAGCAAAATACTAACCCTACCAACATGTTCAAAAAATGTAAAAACATACCTCAAAAATGTAAAGAAAAAGCAAACACGAAGTCCACCTACCCATCTACCTCGCCGAAGCCTGAATGAGCCAAAGCCTGTTGATTCTACTATCACTACTGGCCGCTCCGCTTAACCATTCTGTACTTTAGTTCGTCGAGCTCAGTTGCCGCCGCTGCTTGGCCCGCAGAATGGACCAACTTCCGCGAAGCTCTCGTTTTAAATAACAGAGATATCAGTACCCTCTTTAAGCAGGATTTTGTTACCGGAACACTGAAACGTGGCTAATGCGCGTTCACTGAAGAAGGCCCGCAAGTGCACGTAGCGAGCCAAATAGCGGTACCTGGAAAAGATACTGAATGAAGGACAGAATCTGACACAATTTGAAAAGGCAAAGAGTGTAAAAGTGACCGTCAGAATGGGTTTCTCATGGGGAATCTCTCTCACAAATTTGATTCAGTTGTTTTGAAGATGCTGTGCTGAAAGTTGCTATGGGAAGGGCAGTAGACTATATCTTAACTAAATTTTGCAAGGTCCGGTATGACAGTCTAGTATAGAATGCTGCGTGACACGGGAGCCAGAGTGAGCCAGCCAACTGAACACGGGAACACAAAATTGGTTTACTAGAGAATCAGACGTTGATAGTGGAGATTTGATACCAAGAGAAAAGGCCTGCAACTAGTGATGTATTGAACAGGTAGGTCCTGGTTACAGTTTTGTTTGACACCTCTGAAATATTTAGTTAATAGTATTTTAGGTTGTTAATAAATTTCAGGATGCAGCGGAATTAGTGGTATACCAGACAGTGAAAGTTAACTAAGACGAGGATCTGGGAAAGTGGGCAAAGCAATTGCAGATAGATTTTAACTCGGATATTTGCAAATATTGGTTCGATGCTTTTTGGTTATTTAAGCTACGGCAGAAATTGCGCCATAGATTTCCCTGGGCATTGAAGTAGAACACGGTGAGTGAGAGGTACAGGCACGTGATCTATAAAATTGTCGACAGAAGTGGACTGGCTGGTAAAGAAGTTGTTTGTCACCATTGAATCGACAGTTCGGAATCAGAATCAGAATCACAATCAGGTTTATTATCACCGGCATGTGTCGTGAAATCCGTTAACTTTGCAGCAGTAGATCAATACAATACATAATCTAGAGAAAGGGTAATAAATAAATTTAATAGACTTTGCGCGTATTAAGCAGATTTTAAAAACGTGCAAAATAGAAATAACATATATTTAAATATTGGTAGTATTAACAGGTTTAATGTTCATTTAGGAATTGGATGGCAGAGGAGAAGAAGCTTTTCATGAATTGCATAGTGTGTGCCTTCAGGCTTCTGTTCCTCCTACGTGACGGTACCAATGGGGAAAATGCCATGCTTTGGGTACTGGGGATCCTTAATAATGGGCGCTGCCTTTCTGAGACACTGTTCCTTAAAGATGTCCTCAATAAACATTGTAGGCTTGTACCCAATATGAAGCCGACTGAATTTCCCGACCCTCTGCAGCTTCTTTCAGTCCTATGCAGTAGCCAACCCCTCCCCCCCACCATGCCAGGCTGTGACGCAGCCTGTCAGAATGCTGTCCACAGTACACTTATATAAGTTTTTGGGTGTTTCTGTTGACCAGATCTCTTCAAAACACGAATGAAGTATAGTCGCTGTCTTGCCTTCTTTATAGCTGTATCGATATGTTGGGACCAGATTAAATCCTCAAAGAGCTTAGTGCCCAGGGACTTGAAACTGAACACTCTCTCCACTTCTGATCCCTCTATGAGGATTGATGTGTATTCTTTTGGCTTACCCTACCTGAAGTCCACAAGTATCTCTTTAGTCTTACTGACGTTGAGTGCAAGTTGTGAAAATGAGTGCAGGATCCGGGACGTCATGTTCAACTGTACAAATCGTTGGTGAAACAGTGTGTTGTGAATTCGTTGGTGAAACATAAGCTGTGCATTTTGATCGCCAACTATAGAAAAGATGTGATGAAGCTTGAGATAGTGCAGAAAAGATTGACAAGTAGGACAGTGTGATTTTAACCGCAGGAAGAGACTGGGGCGATTCATCCCTATCGCACAGGTGGTTGCAATGTGACCATACATAGGTAATGTCAGGAAGGGCGTAGGCAGGAGTATGGTCACAGTCTTTTACCCAGAATCGGTTCACTGAAAATGAGAATACATCGATTCCAGCCGAGAGAGAAAATATTAAGAACTAGTCTAGGGCAAATTTTTCAACAAAAGAGCTTTGGTAAATGGAATAGAGTACCAGATGAATCTGTAGAGGTGGGTAGGATTCCAATGTGTGAAGTACATTTAAATTGTTACACCGGTAGAAAAGGTTATTGTGGCAAGATCCAAACGCAGCTAAATGCGACCAACTGGGGTTTTCAATGATCCAGTAGTTCAATACTTCCAATTTAATATCAGAGAATGCATACAATATACAAACTGAAATTCTTGGCCTTCGCAGACATCGTGAAAACAGAAGAGCGCCATAAGCAATCAATGACAGCAGACACTTTAGAACCCCAAAGCCTTCTTCCCCCCTCCCACGAACAAGCAGCAACCCTCCGTTACCCCTACCCCAGCAAGAAAACAACAGCAAAGACCCCAAGAGAGTCCATGATCTGCATTACAGAAAAAAATAATCGCCCAGCCAACCAAAACAACATGCCTCATCCCTCTCGTTCCCCAATAAAGGGACAGAGAGGTGTCACGCGGCGAGGGAGGGGAGCACCAAAAGCAATCAATTCGTGGAGTTACGGTGTTAAATTCTGCCGCGTCGCTCTTTATTGAATTCTCTGACTCGATAATCGGCAATAAACTCTCCCCAATCAACGAGAGAAACTGTGTGTGTGCACATTTGTGTGCGTATGTGTGTGTGTGTGTGTGAGAGAGAGAGAGAGAGAGAGAGAGAGAGAGAGAGAGAGAGAGAGAGAGAGAGAGAGAGAGAGAGAGAGAGAGAGAGAGAGAGAGAGAGAGAGAGAGAGAGAGAGAGAGAGAGAGAGAGAGAGAGAGAGAGAGAGAGAGAGAGAGAGAGAGAGAGAGAGAGTACAATAAATACGCAAAGTGTGGAACCACACCTATGAAATGAATTTCGGTGCGGAAGTACCTACCTGGAGTTCAGAACTGCAAGGTATATTCTCTGACTAGAAGGAAATGATGGGAATCGCATTTGAGGGTAAAACAAAGTACAGATGTCTTATGATTTTAAAATACACTTTACAAATATTGGCCAGATTGTTTTTAATTCTACAGTTCCTTGTTAATTGAAATTTGTACTGAAAATACATTTATGTCTTTGAAAGTACTGATAACTAAGAAAAAACATGTTTTCCTGTTGTATATGGAAAGCTTTAAATTTAACACATTAAAAATTCAACCGTTTACATCGATTTCGATTTGACAGTCCGAGTGACCACCGGAGGTTATTGGACTAATTTTCTCAAGAGACGGATCGGACTATTGATGTAACCCCTTGAATTTTGTAATATTATTCATGTGCATGGTTTTATCACATAAACCCTACCCCCAGCCGTTAGTATCGCTGACATAGTTTGAAGAGTAATTTTTACAAACATCTTGCAAGGACTGCAAATTCCACAAAACTTTTTGTTTACTGTAAAAGATTATCAGGAGAATCAAGGGTGAGAAATAAAGTCAAAGCCTTAGATTTATACTTTTCATCGGGTTACCGTTCAGTATTTTCTGTTCTGTTTCTCCCTCTATGATCAGCTGTTGATCCCCATGTTCCCTGCATTTTTGAGGACATCCACTGTGCGGAATGTTTTATTTGTTTATTTATCTATTGATTGAGATACAGAGTGATGTAGGCACTTCCGGTCTTTCGAGCCAAGCCGCACAGCAGGTTGCCATGTTAACCTTCGCCTAACGTTGTGATGACGTTTCTCATTTTTTCTCTCCGGAATGCACACGTCATAGAATCGAAACACGGACATTGCAGAGTAGACCATGAAGCATTTAGTTGAGAGGTAAAGTCTTAGAAGTCACATGCTTAATCTATATCCATTCTATGCAACCTAAGTGTCGTGTTAAAAAAAAACAAGAGGGCAAATCGCTTTTTTGAGATGCATGCCAAATGAACCCACAAAAACTTTCCATGATACCAACAGGCTCGTTAGTGCCTTCCTGTTCTCGGCTATTTACGACTTCCTATTAATTGTCAGAGAATTTTCCCATAGATCTTTAGCTGAAAGAGGAAATTGAATCGTGGAGTACGGCTTGGACGAGGGATTTTCCTCCCGTCCCGATCACGAACGATGTTATTAGGTAGCTGTTATTATAACTGCCTCTAAGATGATACCACTTCCTCGGGCAGCTTGCTGTATAAATCTACAGTCTTCTATGTGAAAACCATACCATGCACAGCCCCCCTTTAAATATAGCCCTTTAGGCTACAGAGGCAAATAATGCCCCAACACTCGTCAATACACTGCCAAGAGGGTACATAGGCTAATTAAAATTATTCTCTCCTATGTCTTTGTCTTTTCAAGGTGGCTGGGACCTTGTCGGAGACCGTGATCTCCAGATGCACTCAAAATGCGTTTTTCTCAATGGTGCAATTGTAGCACGTTTATATTTTTATGGATTATATTCACAAACACTTTATTAATTATTGCGTATTTCACAATTGTATTAACATAGATTTCAAAATTATCTTAATATATTTTATCTATTATATTAACAATATATGACAGAAATTCCAGCTGCCTGGCAACTAAGGCTATGTGCAGGGGAGCATTTCAATGTTTGTGCCACTGCACCAATGCAGTTTAGAGGGAAAATGTTGGCGAGTGTTTCCAGAGTACAGACGGGAGGGAGGTTGATTTCGTAAGAAACCGAGCTGTGCCCACAATGTTCTGCAGTTTTTACCGTCTTGTGGAACCTCCTGCTAACAATATGTTGGCTATTGCCTTTGAGTCGAAGCTTACATATAACTTTGAATCACTTTACGTTTGAATCTTACTGTAAAATTACTTCACATTGTGTTCATTACAGACGAGTATTATTCACTCCGGAAAAACCTCTCCATATGTACATTTGCATAAAGAGTTGGTCCAGAGACGGATATAATATTGATGTTGGATTAAAAAAATGAAACTTCTCATCATCATGTAGAAAAGAATACCGCGTAATAAACTATGTTGTTTCAAACCAACATCTGCATTTTTCATCCACAAAGAGTCAGGCAGCAACAAACCACTTTTTCAACAATGTTGACAAATCCTAAAACTTTTAACAACATGACAACAATGGTCACTAGAGACTCGTTGCCCTATCATCTGCATTTGTGAATTCAGATTTATGAATATAACTCTGTCCCTTAATTGACGTAGAGTTATCACGCCGGGAGTCCCTATCGAACAAGGCAGTCAAATGATAGCTTCTCAGTCAAATACGTCGGGAGAATTAAATATTGCCCAACGAGGAACAAACTTTATTCTCTGTTATTATAATTAAGTTAATCAGTGCGTTACCATGAAGCTTTGAACGTGAGATCGATTCCCGTATCTACTTGTTTCCCTGTGGGTTGGACCACAATTCAGTAAATGCTTACGAGTTACTAAGATCACTTATTTGCTGCTTTCTTCTTATATTGCCGTCGAGTCACAGGGTCAATCGGCCTCACAGATACATTAGTTATTTCAGATAATTCTGTAAATTCTATATAATTACTGCAGCCCAGTGCTTATGAATCTTGATTTTGCATCAAGTCCGTTAAGAAAGAATTGCCAGTAGAGGGCTTAGAGGTGCAGAGTGGACGCTGGACTAATTTATTGTTCGATACTTCTTTATCTCAGTTTCTGATTTAGCAGTTCTGCCACGTAATTCATTTCAAATCCAAGTGCTTTCAGAAACCGCAGGAGTATGTTCATCGAGATATAGCCTGCAAAAACAGATTTTGCCAGAATAATGAAATGACATGAAGTCCTGCTTTCAATAAGAACAATGCAATGAAAGACGCACCATTCTTTGCACAAATACACGTCTTACAGAGTTACAAAGCTGTGCTAGTGGCACATGACATAAATGGCAAGTTCTTGACCCATATTCACGAAAGTCTGAAATGAAAGATCGATGGATATCCTGGTTGGAATGGACAACTGTAAAAGTGCAGAAAACAAAAAATAGCTTTGCAAGCAAAGCGAAGGTAAACTCGATTAATGAGCAATTTCGTGTAATTAATAGTATTAATGCAAGAATCAGCATTATCATTTTAAAATAACACGGGCCAAATATGTTATTTATTTTCACAAATAATTTGGATTTCACTTTGGCTTGATGTGAACAAGAGTCAGAATAAATACAAATCAGGTTCTGTGCTAAGGTTTTCAACAATTTCAACATAGTGACACAATAATTCAACAATTTTGTGTGAATTAATTCCTTCTATAGAATCCTGGTCCACTCTTTCGTCAGCTCCTTTTTAACCTCCTTTCAAACCAATTCTTCGGGTCCCAAACATTTCCTATATTGCTATCAGCAATTCCTGTCATTCTCTCAATTACCCTGACTGTTCATGAAGCTGTGCCCCCTGCACTTCACATTCTAGTTACACGTTGACAGCTTGCCTTGGAGAGCATTTGGCCAGCAATTTTGTAAGTAGGACTTCTGACTGTGTGGCGTATAATGTTCTACCTCAGTACCTTTCTTATTTTGGTCCTGAACGATTTTGCCACTGTAACTGGACAGCACAATCAAAGCTGTAAGAATACCATAATTTAATGATTTCAGAACGTATCCTCGGGTTTTTTCAGACAGTGGTTGTAGTTCTACCTCAGCTGTTTAATGCTACTCTAGAAAAGAGTTTTCCAGCCACTTGAGACCAATGCTACCCGCCCTCCCCCCAAAGCACGTATATGCTTGCCAACGCCCCACTAAAGCACCTTCAAACTTGCCAACACCCCTCTTAGGCACAGTAAGCATACCGGCGCCCCCATAGTGCAACACATGTATACTACTGTATATGCTGACATAAGTAAAAGAAATCCTCAGGGTTGGCAGGTTCACTGATTGACTCCAATTCTCGTTTGGTTCCAGTCAAGTGCTGTAACATTGCGAGATCTGTTTTCCGTACACCTGCAGAGAAATTTGAGAGGGTGTACTTGGCCTACCAACTATTAAATTGTATATGAGCTATCTCCATATCGCGAGTCAAGGCCAACTGTTGGACACCCTATTTGCTTATATATGCATTCCAAATAATATCTGTTTGATTGGTAAGGTTCGATGAAATTGCTGAGTTTCAGAAGCGTTGTGACGGCAACTGTTCGCCACCTGCAGAGCGATGGTTTTCCCTGTCTTCCAATGCCTCATCCTTTCATTGCGAAGTGTCTGGTCTAACGGTCGGTAAGCACCGGTGCCTCCAATTAGGTTGCTGCTGAACAACCACCCACCAGCTCCCGCCGCCAATAATCATGAACCCACCCACCCCGACGACTTTTATTTTCCCCAACGCCCTCTTAGTACACGCAGCAATCCCCACTGTTTTAGAGTAAAGGGGGTCGTGTTTCCGTGGGATGAATTAGCTAATTCGCTGTTCCTGTGGCTATTTATCAGCATCCTTGAACAAGTCAAATAATGACTGAAATAGAAGGAAACAACTCTACGAATTCAATGGCCAGGCAGCGCGCGTGAAGGTAATAAGATGTTGAAAGCAGGGAGTTCGAGTCTTGGGACTTAGAGTGCAGAGGGATGATACCCCATATACAAATGTAAAACGTCGGTGTGCGTCAGGTGGGTCAGTGCGTCACCAAAGTCGTAGGATGGAGTGATTGACTTTGGACTTTTTGAAAGCGTGGCAAGAAAAGTTTGTTCTAATTTCCTCATGCGGAATCCTGCAAAAACATATAATAACGGTCGAGGCTTTATATTTTATTAAGATGGATTTAAGGATATATATATAAGGACAGTTAATGGGAGATATCGTTATCCTTCAAGGAAACGATACCATGGGATCAATGCCGCTCCGTCGGCAGTGCAAATTAACCTTAATTTGAGATGGTTAATGAAGCGCAATTTGCGTTTAATAGATTGTCCATTAATCGCCGAAGCATTTTAACCGAGATTTAGCCCTCAAATCCTGAAAGAATGTCAGTTCTCTATGAACTCATATGACATGTTTCGGATGACTCAGAGGAATTTACAAGTTTATGCAACTTTCTGTACTATACAAAGGTTTTACATTGTAATAAAAGGTAATATTGAACCGGTTATCGTTTAAATCATTATCTTATTTATTTTCTTTGTTCATTTGACTATTCTGAGCTATCATTTCATAGGAATGTAATGGAGACGTGTTTTTGCATCATTATTAGGAAGTTCTGTTTATTTTGTGTTACGAGAAAATAAGGATGAAGGGTTGAAACGACTTTGAGGTTAACGGAAAATAATTAAGTGGTGGATAGGATTATTGAAAATAAACCAGCATTTCATGTTTGCTTGCAGAATTGGTCAGCTATTGTGGCTTTGCCAACCAGAGAAACAACAAACGGTTGTTTGTGTTTTTAATGGATAGGTGAAGAAATGAATAAGGAAGCTAAGAGTACAATGATCCTGTCAACTAAGTTTAAGATATGACATGGTGGACATTTACTTGAAAGTAGGAATAAAACAATATTTCAAAGTGGAGAATTCGATAAGATTTGAGATGGGAAGTGACCTGGGTGAGCAAATTAAATGAATGATTCGCAAAGAAACCTCTATCCCACCCATCCATCTGATAGACAAGTCTTCAAGAATCACGTGGGTAAAAAGGATCATGGGGAGGCGAAGAAAGGAGTTAATGATACAAGCAGATCGGTCACGATCTTGTACTGCAGAAGAGGTTTGAGTGGACCACTGTTGATTTCAAGAGTGTACTTTTCTATTATTTTCAGGAATTTCTCTGTATTGCTGAAATTGGTTCAGGGAACAGGAGCCTGTTTGCGTTATCAAACTGAGGATTTCTCAGCTGGTGATCCCTTTACTTACCCCCTGCCCTACCTTCCTGAATTCCGCACCGTATCCACCAACCACGGCGACTTGATGAGCAACAATAATGTATTACAACCGGATGTTCACTCTGTTCTGTCAGATAGACATTTAGCTGAACAGGTGTTAATGAGCCAATATGCTGACTGTTGGTGAGGCAAACGCTGGGTATATTTCAGATTGATTTTGCTCCATTGAACCAATAGGCAATTGTAATGGATGACGTGCTGTGTCCTTTGCACCATATTCTTGGCCAGTTCGCATCTACACACATGATTTCCATGTAACTCTATTTTCCAACGTCTATGATTTTGGCCAAATGTTAAGATGAGGCTAAAGCTGATTTTACTTAATGTGATCATGTGCTGTCCTACTCTGCTTCAATGCAGGAAAGGACAGGTAGGGACGGATTGTCTTGCCTGCTGGCTGCGCTGAGATTTCTGTTACTACCATGTGATACTGGAGTTGTATTTTACAGCTAATTGTGAGCAACAAGCCGTGAATGAATATGAAAAGCACGAGCTTCAATTAAATAAAACAACGCCTTGAATTTTTCTTCATACGGCTTTTACTCATTAAAATCCAGGCACTTTAGGTTGCTTACGCTTTATACACAATTTACGTCAACGTTGTTTCAAGATTTCGGTTTGATGATTTATATATTAACGTTTATTTCCTTAGTTAAAAAGAACTTTAACAAAATTAAGTTAGGAGAGTAGAGAAATTTTTGAAGTAGCAGTTATGGTACAAAATAATTGGCGAACGTATAATAAAATCGCAGTTTGTGTTATCTGTGTCTGATTGCTGCATCCTGTTTCGTCTATAGAGCTCACAAGTGTTTGTTCATTGGCACTGCCAACAAAGCTGAAAATACACATAGACATTGTCGTCAGTGGACAGCGCATAACTGACCGAATGAACGTTGGCACTTTGTTCAGTCAGGTTAGCTCATTACAGTTTTGTCAGAATTCGGTATTTCCACTAGTTCAGTTCTCCTCGCTTATACTATCAGACACTCGTGTTTATTATGGAGCTGATAGTGGGCGTTGGGAAGGACGGCATTCCTAGTTTCTTGCTTTTTGGTGTTTCCTCGTGTGCAAATTAAATGTCAAATTAAATTCGTAAAAGCAAAGAAAATGTAAATTTACCAAGGGTAGATCATGCTTGTCTAATCTGTTGGAGTTTTTCGAGGATGTAACCAGGAAGTTAGACGGGGGAGATCCAGTGGATGTAGTGGACCTCGATTTTCAGAAGGCATTTGATAAGGTCCCACATAGGAGACTGGTGGGTAAAATCAAAGCTCAGGGCATCGGGGGGAAGACATTCACATGGATAGAAAACTGGTTGGCAGATAGAAAGCAAAGGGTAGCGGTGAATGGGTGTTTCTCGGACCCATTCCGAGAAAAGGTGGTGACTAGTGGGGTGCCACAGGGCTCGGTATTGGGACCACAGCTGTTTACAATTTACGTCAACGATTTGTATGAAGGCATTGAAAATAACAACAGCAAACTTGCTGATGATACTAAGCTGGGTGGCAGTGTGACATGTGATGAGGATGTTAGGAGAATTCAGGGTAACTTGGATAGGCTGGGTGAGTGGGCAGATACTTGGCAGATGACGTTTAATGTGAATAAGTGCGAGGTTATCCACTTTGGGAGTAAGAAGAGGAAGGCAGATTATTATCTAAGCAGTGTAGAGTTAGGTAAGGGAGAAATACAAAGAGATCTCGGAGTCCTTGTTCATCAGTCACTGAAGGTGAATGAGCAAGTGCAGCAGGCAGTGAAGAAGGCTAATGGAATGTTGGCCTTTATTACAAAGGGAATTGAGTACAAGAGCAAGGAAATCCTCTTGTATTTGTACCGAGCCCTGGTGAGATCACACCTGGAGTATTGTGTACAGTTTTGGTCTTCAGGGTTAAGGAAGGACATCCTGGCTGTAGAGGAAGTGCAGCGTAGATTCACAAGGTTAATTCCTGGGATGTCTGGACTGTCTTACGCAGAGAGGTTAGAAAGACTGGGCTTGTACACGCTGGAATTAAGGAGATTGAGAGGGGATCTGATTGAAGCATATAAGATTATTTAGGGATTGTACAAGATAGAGGCAGGAAATATGTTCCAGATGCTGGGAGAGTCCAGTACCAGAGGGCATGGCTTGAGAATAAGGGGTAGGTCATTTAGGACAGAGTTAAGGAAAAACTTCTTCTCCCAGAGAGTTGTGGGGGTCTGCAATGCACTGCCTCGGAAGGTAGTGGAGGCCAATTCTCTGGATGCTTTCAAGAAGGAGCTAGATAGGTATCTTATGGATAGGGGAATCAAGGGATATGGGGACAAGGCAGGAACTGGGTATTGATAGTAGTTGATCAGCCATGATCTCAAAATGGCGGTGCAGGCTCGAAGGGCCGAATGGTCTACTTCTGCACCTATTGTCTATTGTCTATTGTCTATTGTAATCACTATAGATTCTGCAGATGTTGAAAATCTTGAAGAACGCAATCAAAATACTGAAGGAAATCATTATTTAAGGCAACATGTAAGAAGGTAAATAAACTGTCGATTGTTTCTGGCAGAGACGCTTTGTCGGGACTGGAAAAGAGAGGTCAGAACCCAGAATATAAAGGTGTGGAGGGGGCGGGAGAGGTAGCAGGTGACAGGTGAAACCAGCTGAGTGCGACGGTATGTGAATGATTGCGGTGGGAATGTCGTAAGGAGATGGGAGCTGACGGGTGGAAAAGGTAAACGGTGCATGAAGGAGTCAGATACGGGAGGACAGTGGACACTGCAAAATGGAAGACGGAGAAGCACTAGGGTGGGGGAGCCTGATGGGAGATGGCAAGAAGAGAAAAATGAACGGGAAACAGAATGCAGAATGGGAAAAAAGAGAACGGAATGACGGAGAATTCCTAAATGTTAGAGAAATCGACATTTATGCCCTCAGGTTGGGTTCTCCGCAGATGTTAAAAACATTGTGCTTGTACCAGGATGTTAAGTTGTATGTGGTGATAGGTTACTTTTCACTGAAAGGGGTTTAGTTATGACGCACGTTACATTTTGTTACTCTGTCAATGGTATACTCAAGTTTGTAAAATTAACCCTCTTGAATGATGATTATATACATAAATATGAACCCTCTAGGGTGTTCCGGTTTCCTTCAAAGACTTACAGGTTAGGTGGTCAATTGGTCATATGGGTGTGATTGAGCGGCATGGGCTAGTCGTACCTCAAGGGCCTGTTACCGTGTTATCTCTCTAATGCAAATCTTTATCACATTCTTGCTAATCTCTCTGCTTTACCTAGGAATAGATAACGCGCTCCTCATGTTGTCGATCTTTGCGAAATGGTTTGTTCTCCCTATGGTTTAGTGAAGCATAGATAGTGGCGTGCTCAACCGGTGCTTGTTCAGCTTGTCCGTTGTGGGAAAGATGCTGGAGTCAATTATAAAAGAGGAAATTACGACGTATTTGGATGGCAGTAGAAGGATCAGTCCGAGTAAGCATGGATTTATGAAGGGAAAATCACGCTTGACTAATCTTCTGGAGATTTTTGAGGATGTAACTATGAAAATGGACAACGGAGAGCCAGTTGATGTAGTGTACCTGGACTTCCAGAAAGCTTTTGATAAAGTCCCACATAGGAGATTAGTGGGCAAAATTAGGGCATATGGTATTGGGGGCAGAGTACTGACATGGATTGAAAATTAGCTGGCTGACAGGAAACAAAGAGTAGTGATTAACGGGTCCCTTTCTGAATGGCGGGCTGTCAACAGTGGGGTACCGCAAGGTTCGGTGCTGGGACCACAGCTGTTTACAATATACATTAATGTTTTAGATGAAGGGTTTAAAAGTATCATTAGCAAATTTACTGATGACATAAAGCTGGGTGGCAGTGTGAAATGTCAGGAGGATGTTATGAGAATGCAGGATGACTTGGACAGTTTGGGTGAGTGGAAAATATATATGCCGTTGCAGGTTAATGTGGATAAATGTGAGGTTATCCAATTTTGCGGCAAGAACAGGAAGGCAGATTACTATCTAAATGGAGTCAAGTTAGGAAAAGGGGAAGTACAACGAGATCTAGGTGTTCATGTACATCAGTCAATGAAAGCAAGCATGCAGGTACAGCAGGCAGTGAAGAAAGCTAATGGCATGCTGGATTTTATAACAAGAGGAATTGAGTATAGGAGTAAAGAGGTCCTTCTGCAGCTGTACAGGGCCCTGGTGAGACCCCACCTGGTGTATTGTGTGCAGTTTTGGTCTCCAAATTTGAGGAAGAACATTCTTGCTATTGAGGGAGTACAGCGTAGGTACACAAGGTTAATTCCCGGAATGGCGGGACTGTCAAATGTTGAAAGATTGGAGCGACTGGGCTCGTATACACTGAGAGGGGATCTGATTGAAACATATAAGATTATTAAGGGATTGGAGACACTGGAGGCAGGAACCATGTTCCCGCTGATGGGTGAGTCCAGAACTAGAGGCCACAGTTTAAGAATAATGGGTAGGCCATTTAGAACAGAGATGCGGAAAAACTTTTTCACCCAGAGAGTGTTGGATATGTGGAATGCTCTGCCCCAGAAGGCAGTGGAGGCCAAGTCTCTGGATGCATTCAAGAGAGAGTTAGATACAGCTCTTATAGGTAGCGGGGTCAAGGGATATGGGGAGAGGGCAGGAACGGGATACTGATTGTGTACTTATTGTGTATGATCAGCCATGATCACAGTGAATGACGGTGCTGTCTAGAAGGGCCGAATGGCCTACTCCTGCATCTACTGTCTATTGTCTATTGTTAGTAAAAACATATTTATTACAGCTAACAGATATAGAGTTCAGTTATCAGAAACTAAATTACAATTGTAATCCTAAACACCGAGGATAAAAAAAAATGTTGGAATAACATCTTGGCTGCGCTCAACGATACTGTCCATACATCATACCGGAGGTGGGATCTCGACCGTTTCAAACTGCAAGTCGCTATTTTTAGATTTTCAAATCACCGCTCATAACAGCCTATGAATAGGATGGGGTTCTCAGTTCTGGACATCTCTGTTTATTCATCTCTTAAGTCCTATCGCTTACATCGCTCTAAATTCTGTGCATGGGCACAGGAACATGTTCTATCTTTTACGCATGCCTCGAATTATTGTAATCATTGTGATCAGAATTCGTCGCTACAGTGCAAACGGAAACTGTGACCCTTACCACTCACATTATTTAAGTTGAGGATATTAGATCAAATACAAGTCCTGATGCTGAATCTCGCTTAACTCCGGAAACGCGGCAGCGGCATCCTAATCCTCCATTGATTTAATTGGGTTTGCTGGTAAATCACTTAAATTACGATCGAAGCAGGTAGAGCAAATGGACGTAGCCGTTTGCGTAAATGATAAAAATTGCATTTTTTTGCTGAAATAATGGCACAGCATTCTAGAGTAATGAAGTAATAGTAAAAATTTAATCATGAATGCTTCATCTTCAACTTGGATATTACTCTAAGAAGCAGCCCTACATTTCCGGAAGTGTTACGAACACTGGTAGAAGTTGTAGCGGAATTCATACTGTAACGAAATCAGTGATGTATGTATAACAACCTTACCTTAGTTGCTGCAGTCGCTTCATTTGCACCTCGCGTTAAACTGGGGAATGTGATTAAAGAAACACAAATAGCCAAATGTTATGAGGAGAATGAATCCGGGTAGGAAAAATTACATTGCAGTGATAGAAACATGAAGTAAACAGAGAAATAAAACACACAAAATGTTAGTAGATCAGGAACCACCAGTTAAAGAGCAATAGTTAACGTTTACGTTGCAATCTCCGGAAGGGTCTTCAATCTGGAATGTCAATTGGTTCTCTTTCCAAAATCGGTCAGTAGCTACAGATTATTTTCTGGTTTGAATCCAAAAGGGAGACAACAATACTTTTATCCGTTTTAGGCTTTGCTTACCAAATTGAGGATGATATTCATTCAGCGGAGCATCGTGGACTAGAAGGTGCCATGTGGAGTTTCGTTTAACACATGGTTATCATTGTTCGCCACATACTGCAAGGTTTTGTTGCAAGTATATTCGATTCCATTGCAGGTTATGCACTGCTGTGTGGATCTTTGTTGCGGATCAGGGTTAAAACTACATTTAATATTGCAAAGGCCATTTCAACAAAACAAGATGTCGTTACATTTTTACTTCGCTTACTGTCCGTTTGATCAAATGTTACAGACATTACCATTTGATTCATGCACGTGCTGTACTTTCCCGTTGTCCAATCAACTGTCATTCTCGTAAACTAGCATTTAGTAGTTTCTCACAGTCTCAGATGCGTGTTCAATTATTCGTCAAAACAACTGACCTTCCACTGGTAAATATTACCGTTCACCTTCCAATCCAACCGGTTATGAGCTGGTGTGGAATCTTGAAAGGATACAGCAAGCAGATGCAACGGGAACATTCAAATAAATCTTGGATATATATCTTGAAAATAAATATTTGACGGGGAAAATAGTTTTAATTTCCCCACTACGCTTCAAAGTGTTATGCAATAAAATAGATTCATAATATCTTTGCTATGCTAATATCCCGCTCTGATGAAGATGGGTCGCTTCGTCTGCCGGGTCTGCATTCTGACGCCCGACCAAATAATTCGTGTTACGGCCTTCAGAAAACAAATCAAAAAGAAATGAATTGCATTGTAAACATTGAACATTATTCTTTTGATACCAATCGAATTAATCGTGTAAGTGGAACTGCTTAATGCACGGATCTTTCAGAAAGGATTTGGTGGTAACAGTCGTGTTAATGTAATGTTTTCTGCGTTCATCTGATGCTATGCTCAATAGGCTTTGCCTTTCAACGGGCTTGTAAAGTCATAAAAGCATAACAGCGACCGTAATGTAATTAAATATTGTAACCAAACTGAAAATAAAACCAATGAGATGTACATAAATTGGTCAATGTTTTTTTAACAATCAGAGGGAGGCTAAAACTACGTCAAGTCGTTTCTGTTTCAAAATACGGATCAGCCATTGTTGTAAAAATGCATTTTTGAAGAACCTCACTGGGATATAACTGCATTCGTGAATGAAATACGAAATACTTCCAGTGGGCTGGTGAAATAGCTGAATTTTAAGATCCAGCATGTATTGTGCCAGAATATTATCACTCAAATCTGGCTTCGAAAATCGCGATCCATGTGCAATGATTATATCAATGTCATTTGCTGTTTTGGAGTTAATTATCATTAACACTTCTGGTTTGTACGAATCGAGGTGATGTTTCTCAGCGATCAGGGTTCTTACCGTGCAATCGTTTTAACTTGAGTTTCAGCAAAACTATTATCAGAACTAAAATTGCCGATCAGCCCACTGCACATGCGAGAATCAATCTGGTATCAGCGCCGTGAAAAAGAAACGGTGAAACATTTATGAATCTAAAAACAAATCCAACCATGAGAATCAGCAATGCAAACTATTATATAGGGTCCTTTCAAATCTCACTACACACTGATAGGAAAATGGCAGTATATACAGTACAGAACAAAGAAATCTGGTCCTTAGCTTCTGCAGAAGCATATGAGCTGTTTACTGAGACTAAGAATGGGTTCAGCTGCATCTTCCTATACTTCCTTTGAATATAGATACAAGCACAACTATTGAACGTCAAACCTGATACGATTTTGATCTCGATTCAACCTTTTAAGTCACGTCTGTCAAGGACGTTCTTTAGTATGATCAAAACCATACAGATAACTCGTAGACTCGCCAAAGGAATCCCGCTGCAGCAACAACTCGCTTTTGCATGCATGCGGAAATTACCCTCTAACGTATAATTCCCACTGTTACGACTTCCACAATTTTACGAGCGACAAATCCAAGTTCATGTAAACCTGCATAATGAAAACATAGACCAAACTGAAGACTCCCATGTGATCTGTATTGCCCACTAATTGAAATGTAATTACGCAGACTGAATTTTGTTAAAAACTGTTCACAGTACCGCTATCTATGCATTCGTTCCAGGTGGCAATTAAGTATCACGCGTCAGTGTTAAGGAATTCCTATAATGATGCTGATTTTTCCCCATCAGGTTTTTCCGATAAACCTATATCAATTAAGTACACCTTCACTCACCAGAAGATGGTTTCCCCCTTTGTTATATCACGATGCGACTTACAGTTTAATTTTGCTTTGTCTCATCGTTGACAAATGTGCAGAAGTTTTCTACCCTACACGTACGACACGAATTCAATTTCTTAATTCACCTACGCGATGTTAACTGAGGGTATAAGACTTCTGTTTTTAAAACAGAATTCGCATTGAATGTTGACTGAACACAAGTAATTTTAAAAGTTCGCACTTCTTCCGTGTTTGGGAAACTGTGCTGTGATTGTTCTTAACCAGATTTGATCGATCCCACCTATATCAGTTGAAAACGCCTCCATCTAGCCCAGAGCACTCGAGATTCTGAACGTGTTGGAAATTCAGAGTAACACAGAAAATGCAGAAGGAACGCAGCAGATCAGGAGAGGAATAACATGTCGACGTTTCGGTCCGACACCTTACATCAGTACGCCATCAAGAAACCAACTTAGCTTGCTCCAGGATGTAGCTGAAACTGACAGGCACCGTGAGGGAGACATGCGACACCAGACAGGTATAAACATCTTTTCTCCAAGCAGACTGATTAATTTCTAATCAACTGTAAGCCTCGTATAAACCCTCCGCTGTCCGGTTTGTCACTGTCTTTATTCGAGTGCGCATATGCCTGTCATTTTTTTTTTGCCAGATGATTTCTAATTCCTTTGGATAGAAGGCAGCTATTGTACAGCTTCTCAGGAGACGAAAACCCTCTAATAGGAACGATTTCCAATGGAATTGTGGGAGCTTGAATAAATAGATAGTTACTTTGGGTGTTTACCATTCATTTTGTTAAAGTAAATTCCTTTATCTTCCCGCCAAATACAATGACGTTTCACTATCAAATTTGTTACTCGCTATAGGCTTCCTGTATTTTATAAATTATTTTAAGTTCCTTGTTATTAATACATACAGATTTACATGACTAAATGAAACATCCTTCTTCTGGGGTCAACCGCAAAATACGGTCCATGTATTCCCACACAGCACGTGCAGTCACCATCCAGCACATACAGTGCAAAATAAACAAAGTAAAATCCAGTCATCGTGCCGAGAAGATGAAAGGAAGAATTCGAAGAAGACACCGAGAAGGCGAATCTTAGGGGTGCAAAGTGAGGAAGACGTTCTCTTTTGAATGGTCTTTCAGCTTTATCACAGGGATGTGCTTGTGGCAGCCCGTTGCCTTTGGAAAATGTACCTTTCTGTATTTTTCATTTCCAATCAAAAATGAACTGCAAATCCCAAAATATGACAGATCTCCATAGTCCGAACGCAAGATGCTCTTCCACCTGGATTTAATATTCTGGCAGCTCAATTGTTGTGTAGTTTTTCAGAGCTTGCGTTGGAGCTTTCCGGTCATCAACGTTCACTAATAGAGCTTTCCTCTGAATGTAAATCATGTGGATTTTTTTTTCCGTATTTAATGTGTTGAATGCGGCAAATTATACCGTCCATGAAACAACTAGGTACGCAAATGCGAAGCTGATGTTAAGCCTATTTATTCTACATTTCTATTCTTTTATCAGCCTGCAGCAAAATGATCAATAGTGACCTGGCACTGGTATACGAACGATGATGCCATCCAAAGAGATAACCCAGAAACTGAACGAAATCCGCTTCTCCCAACAGAGACTTCACTCAACCGTGAGCCGAAAATTTAAGTTAATTTATGCTATATGACTTTGACCGTCTAATAATTGTTGGTGCTTGTCTGGGTGCTTGCTATCTCAGAAACTGTTCACTGGCTGGCAGCTTCATGTACAACAGTCTCTGAAGTTTAAAGAGAATGGTGCGAAGAAAAACACGAAAACACAGCTAAGAATACGTTGGGATATTATAGGCTGGCGAGACTGACGCTTGTAACTCGTAATTTACTGAAAATATTTCAAGTGCCAGGATATATAACTACTTACATCAGAGTAGGAATGGCAAACAAGGTTTTACGCATGGTAAGTAGTGTCTAGCTTATCGTAAAGAACTTTTCAATGAGTTTACCAGGGGTCATGGTGAAGGAAATCCAGTAGATGTCGCCTACATGGCAAACCCTTTGGCAAAGTCCCGAATGGAGGCTGATCAAGAATGTTCGGTTGGCATTCAAGATGGAGTAGTTAATTGGCATTCAGGATGGAGTAGTTAGTTTGATATAACATTGGCTTGGCAAACCAGAGAGTGGTAGTAGATGGCTTCTCTCTGACTGGAGGCCTGTAACTAGTGATGTGCCAGGAGGATCAGTGCTGGTTACGCTGTTAGGTGTTCATCTATATTAATTATTTGTATGATAATGGATTAAACTGGTTCAGGAAATTTGCTGATGTGGACAATGGGGAACGCTTGCAGTGAGATATGAGCCAGCTTTCAAAATGTGTTGTAAAATGACAGGTGAAATTTAATCGCTTTCCAACTCCATTTGCGCTGAACCCCCTTCCCTTTACTTTCTAACCCTATCAAATTCATCTCGATATTGCGAGTTCTATTTCTCTCCTTATTTTGAACGGGGAAAGAAGAATAGATTTTGAGAAATTCTGCATAATACATTTTGATTTATAATTTGCAGCACGTGACAAGCAGTTACATTATAATGCTATCAATTCTTTGTTGGATCAAGTTATTATTCCCCTACGTTTGTAAGTTTGACATGCCCTATAACAGAATTTGATGAAATTGTTCATGATTTGCATCCTGTGTGATGGGAAATCGAGCTATCCAACTACAGCCACTCACATTAGTAACATTATTTCAGCATCTTGTTTGCAAAGCAATCATAGCCTCACTTGTAAATTAATTCCTTGCTTTTGAAGCACCTTCTCCAAAATATTGCTAAATTTGAAGGGAATCACGAACATTGGACATTTCTTTTAAATGGGAGATAGTCAATCGACAGGTCTGCCCTAACAGCAGTGGTAAAGAGTACGAGACAACAAACAGAATCAACATTATTTCTCGCCCAGTTGACGCTGCCTGAAATGTGGTTATTTTCTTCTGTTCTTTTTAACTCGACAATTGGAGCCTGTGGAATAGGATTTTCTTTAACGTCTGAAACAAATCCACTCTTGCCGTTTGTTTTATCAAGTAGCAACATTTCTGTCATAGTGCCGTCTGGCAATTCCCCATTGTCTCTTTAATTGGGACCTAACTCCCTTGCCTGATTTCCAATCGTTCCCAATTCAGCAAATTACACACACCTGCTTCCCATCAGTCACTGCAGGATAAAATCCCTGGAAACACAGGGCACTGCCAGTTCGTTGGTCGATTCCGGTGTGAGTATCCTTGTTTCATGGTTCTTGGGACTGCCGGTTCAAAGTCTAGCATCGCTCCTGAATACGGATTCCACGCTCGCTTCGGCAATGACGCCTCTCGACTCTGCCCCCGCGCCCGTGTTCTGCACTTAGGTTCGTCTAACCCCCACGCTGGTGTAACACATTTCATGTTACTCTCATCACCAGATTTAATGTACATGGCACAGAGGTGAAAATCTCCTCGCAGCCACACTCACCGAACAAAGTGAACTTGGAGCCACTTACATTCCAGAAAGATTGATCCTGATACTTTGCACCACAGTACGACATTCCGGAGTCAACGGTTTTCACATTCAGAAGAACAAGTTTTCCGCTTGCCTTTTCTAGAGAAAATTGCTTTCTGCTGTCCCTTTCTAAAAATGCATTTTCGCCTTTCCTCCACCAACGAACGTCAACAGTATCTTTTATTGGAAGATTGCAAAATACGGTAACATTCACACCGCCCGGAACGTCCAAGTTCTTAGCAAATTGATATACTTTGATCGCAGGTACTTCGACTGCTGACGGAAAATCAGCAAGAGCATTAATGACAGTTACTAACAATGAATAAGAAAGAAGCAAAAGACGTACTCTAAGTTATCGGACAACTAACAACCAAGACGACCGAATTGCTCAACCACTGAAACTAAGTATCCTGCGGGCACCCAGTGTTAAATTTTCTAAAATAGAGTGCACACTTCAGAAACGGAATATATAACTTAGCATAAATAGCCAAGTACTAGACAGTAGAGCCATATACGAAACCGTGAATTTCTCCGACATATTACGGAAGACGTTTCGAGAAATTTTGCTATGCAAGTGATCTTCTGAAGAGTTTCTGGAAGGAATAGAAATTCAAGAGCAAATATATGAAGCGTGTAATCATGCCGTAGGATAAGGCCTTACCAAGGCAGTATAATGCGTTTCAAATTTAATGCTACTGGGGCAAACAGGGCACTGAGTGTTCTTCCCTTTTCAACTATTGCATGACCATCTAGCGATTTCAAAATTATTTTCGGATTTTGCGCATTTTGCTGTTTTCAGGAATTATCCAGATCTTTATTTAGAACTAAATTCAAACCTGTGCTCTGCGCAGTGATGCCAATTATGGAAATCCGCCCAGCAGTCATAAACATCTAATAAAATTAGCAGTTCTGAATTGGATTGTTAAGATGGCACTAGCGACCAATGCGACTAACGGCGACAACTTGCAAACGTTCACGAAAATTTTTCTTCTCCTCCTTCATTTAAAAAAGTTTAATTTTTACTAATGTGTGCGCGATTGGAGCCTATCATTTAAAAATCGATATGGTGTCTTTTGGCCGACTGAGGGATCTGGCGTTTTTGGTCTCTCCAAAAGGATTCGGCGTGGTTGAGAAAGAGGTTGCAGTTTACCGGTGGAATGTGAATCCAATCTACTCCGTTATTCGCTGATCTCGCAAATAAAAGCGTCGAGCAAGATTAAAATCAACGAGGACGATAGCGCAAAGCGAACGGGCGTTCAGAGCATCTCCCTGCGTTTGACTCGTCTCTGTCCCTCCTTCTCGGTTGCCCGAAGAAGTTCATGGAGTCATGGAAAGTGGGCAGGGATTGATCGGCCTCATTTGTGGATGGGATTCATTTTTAGAGGACTGTTCAATTCACGTTATGTGTGCTTCAGGTTACACCGTTTTTTGTTGCTATTTTGCACGATTTTCATGGAGCACTTCGACGCGAATTGGCTCTGCTGTCTGCAGTGAAGTTTTACACCGAAATGAGCGACACCGAACATTCCGAGAGTGTTTAAAGGACTCTGGTTTGATGTTTACTATTCGGTGTGTTATTCGTTCATTTTTGCAGTTACACGATTTGTTCTTTTATTCTCGGTGGACGTTTCATTTTTTCTCTAAACTGATTCCAGGATGGTTCTTTGTTTCCTGGCTGCCTCCGGGAAAACAAAACTCAGAGTTGTATACTGCTTACCTAATTTGATAGCAAATGTACGTTGACCTTGAATTTAGCAAAAATAATTACAACCTTCCTTCTCTCCAATTCAGCTTCGCTGTGTTGTTCCCTTTTAATCATATACCTTCGGTCAATTATCAACCCGTTGGTTTCTCAACGCAAACCCAAACACAAACTTCACATCCTCTGTATTCTCCTGACTATATTTTATCTCATCTCCCTCTCTCGTTCGAACTCCAGCTGCTCCTGCAAGAAAACTCTGGAACTCAAACTGAATTTTGAAATAGCCACGATTCCTATTGCTCTTATAATCACCATTGCAGTAACATTTCCAGAAAACGTGGGGAGCAAGTGTGCTGTACGGCAAAAAAGGCTTGGAGCCGCGACGGGTCTGGTGAGTGTTGCATAAATTAACGTTTGTTTCTCCTGATAATTTCATTTAGGATCTGTTTATAAAAGTCCGACTGATGAACTACTGTTTAATATCTGTAAAACAAAACCGGAAATCGCGTCCAAGATAGCCTGCTGTGGGAGGGAGAACAGCCAGAGGTCATGGTACATATTGGTACCAACGACATAGGTAGGAAAAGGGAAGAGTTCCTGAAAAAAGACTACATGACGTTAGGAAGGAAGATGAGAAGCAGGACTGCAAAGGTAGTAACCTATGGATTACTGCGTGTGCCACGCGACAGTGAGTTTAGAAATAGAATGAGATGGAGAATAAATGCGTGGCTGAGGGATTGGAGCTGGGGGAAGGGATTCAGGTGTCTGGATCATTTGGGAACTCTTTTGAGACAGGTGTGAACTGTACAAAAATGACAGATTGCACTTGAATCCTATGGAGACCAGTAACCTGGCCGGGAGGTTTCCTAAAACTTCCAGGGAGAGTTTAAAGTAGAATTGCTCTGGGGTGGGAACCGAACTGAAGAGATTGGGGAAGAGAAGTTTGGCTCACAAATAGAGAACCCTTGTAGACAGTGTGTGAGGGAGGACAGCCAAGTGATAGAGAAGGAAAGCGCTCAGATGGACGGTTTGAGATGTGTCTATTTTAACGCAAGAAGTATTGTGAGCAAAGCGGATGAGGTTACAGCGCGGATCAGTACTTGGAGCTATGATGTGGTGGCCATTACAGAGATCTGGGTGGCTCAGGAACAGGAAAGGTTGCTTTAAGTGCCGGGTTTCAGATGTTTCAGAAAGGACAGGGAGGGTGGCAAAAGAGGTGGGGGCGTGGCACTGTTGATCAGAGATTGTGTCATGGTTGCAGAAAAGGTGGACGTCAAGGAGGGATTGTCTACGGAGTCTCTGTGGGTGCTTAGGAACAGGAAGGGGTCAAAACCTCGACTAGGTGTTTTTTTTTATATAGGCCACGCAAACGTAACACGGATATCCAGGAGCAGATAGGGAAACAGATTCTGGATGGGTGTAATAGTAACAGAGTTGTGACGGGAGATTTTAACTTCCCAATTATCGATTGGCATCTCCCTAAAATTAAGGGGATTAGATGGGGTGAAATTTGTTAGGTGTGTTCAGGAAGGTTTCTTGACACAATATATAGATAAGCCTACAAGAGCAGAAGCTGTACTTGATTTGGTATTGTGAAATGCCCCTGGTCAGGTGTCAGATCTCACAGTGGGAGAATATTTTGGAGATAGTGATCATAATTTTATGTCCTTTACAGTAACATTGGAGAGAAGTAAGAATAGACAAATTAGAAAAGCGTTTAAATGGAGTAAGGGGAATTATGAGGCGATCCAAGACCAAGGAGATGGTGGTGGACTTTAGGAGATCTAGGCCTCATATGGAGCCAGTGATCATTAATGGAGAATGTGTGGAGCAGGTTAAGACCTACAAGTATCTGGGAGTACAGTTGGACGAGAAGCTAGACTGGACTGCCAACACAGATGCCTTGTGCAGGAAGGCACAGAGTCGACTGTACTTCCTTAGAAGGTTGGCGTCATTCAATGTCTGCAGTGAGATGCTGAAGAGGTTCTATAGGTCAGTTGAAGAGACCACCCTCTTCTTTGTGGTGGCGTGTTGGGGAGGAAGCATTAAGAAGAAGGACGCCTCACGTCTTAATAAGCTGATAAGGAAGGCGGGCTCTGTCGTGGGCAAAGTACTGGAGAGTTTAACATCGGTAGCTGAGCGAAGGGCGCTGAGTAGGCTACGGTCAATTATGCTAAACCCTGAACATCCTCTACATAGCACCATCCAGAGACAGAGAAGCAGTTTCAGCGACAGGTTACTGTCGATGCAATGCTCCTCAGACAGGATGAAGAGGTCAATACTCCCCAATGCCATTAGGCTTTACAATTCAACTGCCAGGACTTAAGAACTTTTTTAAAAAGCTATTATTAATGCTTTTTGAGTTAGTGATTTAGATGCATATCATATTATTACTGAGTTAAGTATTGTATGTAATGAGTTTTTGCTACAACAAGTGTATGGGACATTGGAAAAAATGTTGAATTTCCCCATGGGGATGAATAAAGTATCTATCTATCTATCTATCAATCAGGCAGTACATTGCCAGTTTAAATTGGGAACAGATGATCTCAGGGAGAAGAACGGAAGAAATGAAGTCATTGTTCAGGGGATATTTGTGTGGAGTTCTGCATAGGTACGTTCCAATGAGACTGGGAAGTTATGGTACTTAATGAATCCTTTAGTTCATTATTCAGTATGGAAAAACATCTTGGTGTTTGTAGGGCTGGCATGCAGCAGACTGAAAAGCATGAACATGTAGATATTAAGAAAGAGGACGTGTTGGAGCTTTTGGAAACTATCAAGTTGGGTAAGTCGCCGGGACCGGAAGAGATGTATCCCAGGCTATTGTGGGAGGCGACGGAGGAGATTGCTGAGCCTCTGGCGATGATCTTTGCTTCATCATTCAGGACGGAAGAGGTTCCGGAGGATTGGAGGGTTGCACATCTTATTGATTACAGAAAGGGTGGAGAGATAGCCCAGGAAGTTTAGACCAGAGAGTCTTAATTCAGTGGTGGATAAAGACAAAGTGAAGATCCTGAGAGACAGAATTTATGAACATTTGGAGGGATATAATATGATGAGGAATAATCAGCATGACCTTCTCACGGGCAGGTCGTGCCTTACGAGCCTGATTGATTTTTTTTTTTGAAGATGTGACTAAACCCATTGTTGAAGGAAGAGCAGTAGATGTAGTGAATATGGATTTCAGCAAGGCATTTGATAAGGTACCCCATGCAAGGCTTATTGAGAAAGTAAGGAGGCATGAGAATCAAGACGACATAGTTTCGTGCATCCAGAACTAGCTTGAACTCAAAAGGCAAATAGTGGTTGTAGACGGGACATATTCTGCATGCAGGTCGGTGACAAGTGGTGTGCCTCAGGGATCTGTTCGGGAACCCCTACTCTTCCTGATTTTAATAAGTGACCTGGATCACGAATTCGAAGGATAGGTTAATAAGTTAGCTGATGGCACAAAGGTTGGAGGTGTTGTGGAGAGTGTGGAGGGCTGTCAGAGGTTACAGCGGAACATTGATAGGAAGCAAAACTGGTCTGAGAAGTGGCAGATGGAGCTCAACCCAGATAAGTGTGAAGTGGTTCATTTTGGTAGTTCAGATATGATGGCAGAATATAGTATTAATTGTACGACTGTTGGCAGAGTGGAGGATTAGATGGAAGTTGGGGTCCGAGTCCATAGGACGCTCAAAGCTGCTGCACAGATTGATACTGTGGTTATGAAGCCATACGGTGTGTTGGCCTTCATTAATCGAGGAATTGAATTTAGGAGCCGAGAGGTAATGTTGCAGCTATATAGGACCCCGGTTCTAACCCACTAGGAGTACTGTGCTCAGTTTTGTTCGCCTCACTACAGGAAGGATATGGAAGCCATAGAAAGGATGCAGAGGAGATTTACAAGGATGTTGCCTGGATTGAGGAGCATGCCTTATGAAAACAGGTTGAATGAACTCGGCCTTTTCTCCTTGGAGCGATGGGGATGAGAGGTAACCTGATAGACATGTATAAGATGATGAGAGGCATTGATAGTGTGGATAGTCAGTGGCGTTTTCCCAGGGATGAAATGGTTGCCACAAGAGGACACGGGTTTATGATGCTCGGGTGTAGGTAGGGAGGAGATGTCAGGGGTAAGTTTTTTTTTTACGTAGAGAGTAATGAGAGCGTGGAATGGGCTGCCGACAACAGTGGTGGAGGCGTATACGATAGGGTCTTTTAAGCCGCTTTTGAGTGGGTACACGGTGCTTAGAAAAATAGTGGGCTATAGGGAAGTCTAGTAATTTCTAAGGTAGGGACATGTTCAGCACAAATTTGTAGGCCGAATGGCCTGTATTGTGCTGTAGGTTTTCTATGTTTCTGTGTGTTTCAAAGAAATTGATGAACGAAACTGGTTTGAACAGAAAGTACATTCCCTGGACGTCTTCATTCATATATCTCCGGTACAAAGTGCGATTTTTGACTCTAAGCATTCATGAAACTGCACAAGGGAAGCGACATATAGTCGAGCAGCAGACCTAACACTTCAGCAATTTTCATCTAATTGAAATGTTTGTTCATTTGGAGGCTGTATACATTTTATGAAATAAGTGTAATAATCTGAAAACTTCATAAATTTATTCCAGCGATGTATTTGTCGATTTTATTTTTTAACAAAGTCGTCCCCGCAGTCCTCCGGTTGCTCACTCGCTGCTCTGGCCAGTTCGCACGAAGCTCTAGGAGAGAAGCAATGATAAATGTTAAATTTGATAGAAAAAGATACCGGATATAAGATGCTGATCACAATGAAGGGAGAGCTTAGTGTTGAAGCTGTACGTTATTCAGTTTAATGATGATGATAACACAGAGATTCGGGAATTATTGCGACAAAACCTATAAAGGGTGCATCGAGGACACCTCAACCGACTGACTGCCGTTCCGAGGCTCCATTTTAAATCCAATCACCACAAGCGAACTGGGGGTAATGCTGCTATTTCACGCATCTTTTAAATTGGCACAGAGTAAAAGGGAGACAGAAGGAGAATCAATCGGAAATAATGTTTAACCCGGTACAGACAAAATAGAGTTTCGAATGATAATCACGCAACCATTTGTCTGACCGGCAGAGCAAACACTGTTATCCGTTTCTAAAATGAGAATACAGAATATTCTTCAAAGCATCGTGGTGGGCGTTGGAACTATGCTGAGCATCCTGTAGATGGAGTCAAGTCTCAGGTTACCATGCCGATCATCACCCTATTTTGAACAGTCATGCATCCGGAATCGCTACGAATCGGTGGGGACGTCATGTTCTTTTCATTGACACTTCATCGCCAGCACTGAATTGCATGTCCTGCCCTCTCAGAAATGAAATTGTGTAGGTGCTTTGAGGGTGAAGTTTCTCAGAGTTACATATATTTTATCCATCGGATCCCACTGGATGTAATTAAGGACTAATTGTTGAGGAGTCTGACCAGGAGAGGATGAATCAATGCCGAGCTTCCATGTGCTTCCTCCGAACAGAGTCCACATTCGTTTACTGTGCCTATCGCCACGCCATTTTACCCAGTTATGCATCGGGAATGTCCACGAATCGTTAGGGATGTTATGTTATTTTCATAGACACATTGTCGCCATCATTGGATTCCATCTCCATACCGTCTCAGAATTGACAGCGATCGCAACCAACTTATATATAGTCTATTGGTCCTGCTGGATGTAATTGAGGTGAGGAAGTTGAGGAGGTTGGCTAGAAGAGGACACTGACATGTTTAACCTTATCCTGCTGCGGAACTGGATGAATTGCAAGAGAAAAAAAACTAACGAGAGGTGTTTAGTTTTACCTTTCAAGTGAATTCAGATGTCTAATACAGATACGCGACTACGGCAGAAAACACCGCTTCCAACAGATAAGTTTATCGCCGGGCCGGGTGGGGCAGAGTTGCGCGGCTGCTCTTGATCTTCAGGGATTCTTTTTCTCGGCACATAAATACCAAAGGTGACAGTACTGTGATTAATTACCCATGAACGACCGTCTGTTCTCCATTAGTCGATTCTTCGTGGTGTGACCGAATGGAACAGTAACTTGGACGGATGACTAAACACTTAAAAATAAGCTGGCTGAAAAAACAAATTACCTCGTTTGAGCACTTGTGAGATTGTTGTGGTTGCTGTTAGGCGACAATTAAATAAGACTGCACGTGCATCATTAATTGTAAATCCTTTGGAGATAGTCCCTGCATCTCTATAGTTTCACCAGCATAGATTTTGTTCATGGTTAACTGGCGTAAAATTTCGCAGGACAGTATAAGAAAATATGTACTTTTTAAGCATTTAATTTATGGGTTTATGAATTCACATCCTTGAATATTTCTGATAATGTCAGAAAAATCAAGATGTTTCCAACTGTGAAGCACAGCTCTGGTTAGGTCTACGGGCTGACTGGGAATCTAGATTTGTAATCTGTGAGACACTTTTGTCCATTCCAGGAGATAATCCATTGGAACGTCGCGCCTTTAAATGTCTCTACCTTCATTGGAAACATATTCCCAATTGTTTTCAACAAAGTCTTTCTATAAAAGAAAAGCACAGCAAGGGGCAATCGACCCACAACGCTGCACCAAACCAGCTGAAAAGCAAATCGAAACACACAATCAATAATCACACACACCTGACCCGTGTTAATCTTTCTTATCCATATGCCTATCCAAACGTCTATTAAAAGCCTCTATTGTACTTGCCGCTGCCACCATATCCGGCAGGGTATGCCAGGCAACCTCAACTCTCTGAGCATAATACTTGCCTTTCACAGCGCCCTTGAACCTAACCCCTGTCACTGTCAATATATGTCCTCTGGGATTAGATATTTCGACTCTGTACACTCTATCTATGCCTCTCATAATCTTGTAAATCTCTAGCAGATCTCCCCTCAGCCTCCGACGCGCTAAAGAAAACAACCATTGTTTATCCCGCCTCTAGTGATAGCATAAATATTACAACTGAATTTTCATTATTATTTTGTTAATATAATAGGGAGCTGTGTTGAAGTTACTCTGACTGCAAAATGAAAACAGTTGTTTTATACTATTGGACAAAAAAGATGGGAATATCCCAGAGCGCCAGGCTCCATCGGCTGAGAGAGAAATCGTGATAACACATCGTTGATAGTTTTCCACTCTTCAGAGAAGGATCCTGATGTGCTTAGGATTCCCCAAGAGTTCTTGCTTAATTTCGGTTTACAAACATCAGCAGTGCAAGTTTCCGTTATTACCATTCTTTCCATGCACGACCTAACTAGATATGAGCTGAACCCATGAAGGTATGACATTCCTTCCCCTTTCATTCGTCATTGAAAGCATTGTGAAAATATTCTGGTTAAAAGAAAGTTCTCGGCATTGTCTTATCATGCCATTTCTCTACCTGTTCCTTACCCATTTAACACTGCTTTTAATATAAGATGGACGAGTACAGAACAGGATTTGGACCTTCGGCAAAGCTGTCTGTCGCGAACACGATGCCACTGCACATTAGTGTGTCCATTCTAAATCCTCTTTACTACAGTATTTTCTGTTGATTTCACCTTCTTTAATGTACAACGATTTTTGTCAGTTCTTCCGAGTAAGGTACATCTAATTCCCGGCGCTCCTGCATTTTATGAGAATTGAAATTTTTGTAACAATTTGTCACGTGTTTCTGCGAGTCCATATGAAAGAAAAATCATTCCGTTTAAGTGAAGGGGCAGGACTTCCAACTAATTCTTAAATATATTTTCCAACTCGTTTTAGTCTGGAACTCGTTAAAGTCATCAAATAACAATCCAATAATCAGTGACCCTAAACGGATATTATTTCATGTAATCTTCGGATTCTGGCATGATTTACACCAGCATCACTTTGGAAAATATAGTCTAATACACTTAAAAGATATACCAAAATCCCCAGGGCTACATTGTCCGGATGAGCGTAAATCACCGTCCATTATTTACAAGTAGTTCCTTATTATGTAATCAGAAAGGAAAATGTGTTCTCTCACCCCCTGTGATCCAGTTTACATTGCTTTTTAATGTGTAAAGTAAGATGTTCACTATTCAATGTTCTCAGAGAATAACTCACACAAAAATATCAATTATTTAGTTGTTCTTAAAGACATATTTTCGTGTAGTTATCTCAACAATGAACATGCCGTAGAATCAGGAAGTATAGACACCGCAGCACAGCTTCAGAATCATTTAATAGACAGAAGCGGGCTTTCAAAAATTAAACATGAGGAAATCTGCAGATGCTGGAAATTCAAACAACACACACAAAATGCTGGTGGAACACAGCAGACCAGGCAGCATCTATAGGGAGAGGCAGTGTCGACGTTTCGGGCCGAGACCCTTCGTCACGACTAAACAAAAGGAAAGATAGTAAGAGATTTGAAAGTAGTGGGGGGAGGGGGAAATGCGAAATGATAGGAGAAGACCGGAGGGGGTGGGATGAAGATAAGAGCTGGAAAGGTGATTGGCGAAAGTGTTACAGAGCTGGAGAAGGGAAAGGATCATGGGAAGGGGGGTCAATGACCTCTCTAACTTCTATTAATGCCCCTCCTCCCCTTCTTACCCCATCCCTAACATATTTAGTTGTTTGCATGTTCTCCATCTCCCTCTGGTGTTCCCACCCCCCTTTCTTTCTCCGGAGGCCTCCCGTCCCATGATCCTTTCCCTTCTCCAGCTCTGTATCACTTTCGCCAATCAACTTTCCAGCTCTTAGCTTCATCCCCCCTCTCCTGTCTTTTCTTATCATTTCGCTTTTCTCCCTCCCCCCCCCCCACTACTTTCAAATCTCTTACTACCTTTCCTTTCGGTTAATCCTGACGCAGGGTTTCGGCCCGAAACGTCGACAGCGCTTCTCCCTATAGATGCTGCCTGGCCTGCTGTGTTCCACCAGCATTTTGTGTGTGTTGTTTCAAAAAATAATCTTGTTTGAAGCTAATTGCCCTTCTCTTCGAGGCAAACGAGCTGTCTGCATCATATGTATTTCAGAGAGGCGCAGTCTTTGACCACAAATCTTCCATTATGTCACCAACAGACTCGCGAGTGCAGTTCTATTCTCAGATAGTGTGTTAGTTCCCATAAACGAGATGTATAATGACATTCTTGGTAAACTGATACGTTAATTAAAAGCTCTGTTCCGAACATCATTTTACAGAGAACATTCACAAGCTCGCATGTAAACATTCGCATTTGCGAATATCAAACAGGAAGTTAACATACCAGTATATCTGCTTTGAGAGGATATGAAACTTCATCGGAATGGAACATAATAATATAATCTGATTTCGTATCGAATCGGCAGTGGGAATTGAATAGAAAAGGAAAATACCCAGACAAGCACGAATACATGCATTTATCTATTTTAATATGTTAATTTAAATACTTGGATTCATGAATCACGGATATGGGGTTTGAACATGGATTTGAACATATTCCTAGCATTCCATATTCAATAGACAGCAAGCTGAACCATTATTCTATTTACTTATCTACTTCGTTAGGCCACTTAATATTCATTGAATATGGAATTTTAATCTCCGTTTCGTATTCTACCGTTATCCATAAAACTCTTGGTCTCCACAGGTTTAAATGATCCGCGAGATGAGTACGCCATCTCCAAGAACATTCATCTGCTGAGGCACTTAGCGTGAAAAAATGGTTAGATGGTGATGCAACATAGAGATTCCAGAGAGGGCCATATACAGAAACACCTAGGCTATCAGTGCTGAAATTTAACAAATAAAGAAGAGAGATAATGGGGGCCATTAGAGGAGAAAGGATAGGCAGATGGGGGACGGGGAAGACTCTGTGCGAAACGTATGTGTGGTGAATGGATGGAACCGGCAGGGGGCGATTACGAACACGAGTACCTAGGAAGTGAGGAAGGAAAGTGTAAATACGGTTTAACCTACAACAGCAAACTCGGTGTGTAATTTCATGGTTTGCAGAATATATGGGTGGAATATGAAGCTAGATATAAGCCACAAAATGCTAACTTTGATTGAAAAGAGCTCGGTGTATGACCGGAAAGACATGCCATGCTGCAACAAGGTACAAAGAATTCGTTTACGCACACTTGCGAAGTATTTTGAACAGTTTCTTGGAAGGAGTTTTACTTGGAAGGAGTACAGCGAAGCCACTCTAAACTGGGTCAAGCAGCATCTATAGAGTGAAGTGAAAGGTCGACTTTTCTGGACTAGACACGATCAGGACTGAAAAGAAAGAGGAGAGCTAGCCAGTATTAAAAGGTCATGAAACAGCTGGAGCAAGAGTTGGAGAGTAATAGGTGGATTCAGGTGAGGAAGTGACAGGCAGTTAAAGGGGCAAGATTTAGTGTGACCCATGAGGCTGGTTGTGTGAAATGGAAGCTTCAAAAACTGAAGAAATCAGACTATTTCATCAGTGGGGAATTCCATTCTTTTACCCGCATGAACGAACAACTCTTGATTATGTGATATACCGCAGGCTTAGCCAACATTTCACAAGATGCTTCTCGCGTCAGCATCCACTTATAAATATTTAGAATGTTATTTGCACGTATACTCCAAGATCACGATCTTCGAATGGAAGAGTGCACAATATTGACTATTCTAAGCAGTTTAGAGACAGTCATGACACTTCTTTTTTTCTGCAGCTTTGTTCTCAAACGCTATGATCGTCACTTTCTGTCCATTCGTTCCTACGTATACTCACAAATAACAAGGAAGCTTAACGGGACGAAGAACTTCCCCCTCGATCATGCCTGATCCAATTACTTTGTCTGCCACGCTTTATTCGTCCTCTGCAGCTCATATCTGTATGCTGAATTCCTCCATCATTTTGTGTGTATTACTTCGATTTCCAGTATCTGCAGACTTTCTCTTCTTCATACTGGTACCAGTCATATATACATTGTCTTTCGAAAATTCACCAGCGAATTTCTGTTATGAGTTTGGTCTTGTAAGTTAATAGGCTGGATCAATGAAGAAAATCATTCCATCAAATTATTACTTATGATAGGCTCAACAAACTAGGTAATGATAGAAATCTAGAAGATTATGAGTTTACCAAGGAGGAGCTTAGGAATCAAATTAGGAGAGACAGGAGGGGCCATCAGAAGGCCTTGGCGAGCAGGATTAAAGAAAAACCCAAGGCATTCTACAAGTGTGTGAAGAGCAAGAGGATAAGATGTGAGCGAATAGGACCAATCAAGTGTGACAATGGAAAAGTGTGTATGAAACTGGAGGACAATGCAGAGGTGCTTAATGAATACTATGCTTCAGTATTTACTATGGGAAAGTATCATGGCGGTTGTACTTACAGCGGATTGAAAAGCTTGAGCATACAGACATTAAGAAAAGGGATGATCTGCAGCTTCTGGAAAGCATCAGGTTGGGTATGTCTCCGGAGGCGGACGAGATGTACCCCAGGATACTGTGGGAGGTGGGTGAGGACATTGCTGACCTTCTGACAATGATTTTAAATCATCAATGTGGACTGGAGAGGTTCCAGAGGATTGGAGAGTTGCAGATGCTGTTCCATTATTCAAGAAAGTGAGTAGACCATTCAGTCTTACTTCAGTGGTTGGTAAATTGATGGAAAAGATCCTGAAAGCAAAAATTATGAACGGTTGGAGAGTCATGTTATGATTAGGAAGTGTCAGCATTTCTTTCTCAAAACCAGGTCGTGCCTTATAAGCCTGGTTTAATTTTTTGGAGGATGTGACTAAACACGTTGATGAAGGTAGAGCAGTAGATGTAGTGTATGGGTATTTCAGCAAGGCATTTGATAAGGTATTCCATACAAAGCTTCATGAGAAAGTAAGGAGGCCTAAGATCCAAGGGAACTTTGCCTTGTGGATCCAGAATTGGCTCGCCCACAGAATGCAGTGTAGTTGTAGTCGGGTCATATTCTGTAAGGAGGTCCGTTCCCAGTGGTGTGCCTCAGGGATCTGTTCCGGGAGCCAGACTCTTCGTGATTCTTATAAATGACCTGCTTGAGGAAGTGGAGGGATGGGTTAATAAATTTGCTGATGACACAAAGGTTAGGGTGTTGTGGAGAGTGTGGAGGGCTATCAGAAGTTACAGCTGGACATTGTTAGGATACAATACTGGGCTGAAAATTGATAGATTGATTCAACACAGATAAATATGAAGTGATTCAGTTTGGAAGGTCAAATATGTTGACAGATTAGAGTATTAACGGTAAGAATCTTGGCAGTGAAGAGGAGCAGAGGAATCATGGGGTGCGAGTCCCTTGGACACTCAAATCTGCTGCACAGGTTGACTGTGTTGATAAGAAGGCATCCGGTGCATTGGCCGTCATCAACCATGGGATTGAGTTTAAGAGTCGAGAGGTAATGTTACAGCTATATAGGACACTGGCCAAACCCCACTTGGAATCCTGTGCTCAGTTCTGGTCACCTCACTACAGGAAGGATGTGGAAACTTTAGAAAGGGTGCAGAGGAGATTTTTAAGGATGTTGCCTGGATTGGGGAGCATGTCTTTTGAAGACAGGCTGAGTGAACTCAGCCTTTTCTCCTTGGAGTGGCGGGGGATGAGAGGTGACCTGACCCAGAAAATCTGGGTGGCAACTGCGAAGGCTGAATTTGCCAAAATGGAAAGAGTTGGCATTATACGCCGGTCGAATAGCCCTTGGGTTTTGCCTCTCCATATGGTCCCATTATCTGATGGTGGTTGCGATCCATGCGGCGATTATCGACGCCTTAATTAAGCAACATCCGCAGATCGTTATCCGGTCCCAGACACGAATAACGTGTCCCAGACAGGTCCCCGTTCGGCACGTTTAGTCGAAAGTGACTTTTTTTTTGCCAAAGGTGTCTTAGTTCGGGGCTACCACCAGGTGCTTGTCTGCTCTGAGGATATACAAAACGGCTGTGTTAACTACGTTTGAAACATAGAAACATAGAAAAAAATCACTTCCTCATCCAGGTCATTTACAAAAATCATAAAGTGCAGGGGTCACAGAACAGATCCCTGGCGCACACCACTGGTCACCGGCCTCCATGCAGATTATGACCCGTCTACAACCAGTCTTTGCCTTCTGTGGGCAAGCTATTTCGAGATCCACAAAGCAATGTCCCCTTGGATCCTATGCCTCCCTACTTTCTCAATAAGTCTTGCACGGGGCACCTTGTCAAGTGCCTTGCTAAAATCCATATATATTACATCTACGACTCTACCTTCATCAATGTAATTAGTCACATCCTCAAAAAATTCAATCAGGCTCGAAAGGCACGACCTGCCTTTCACAAAGCCATGCTAACTATTCCTAATAATATTATGCCTCTCTAAATGTTCATAAATCCTGCCCTCAGAGTTGCTGCGCATGCCGTTTGGGCTGAAAAATGCACCACAGACTTTCCAGCTGTTGCTGGACACTGTATTAAAAGACGCAGTCTTTCTTCTTGTTTACCTGCATCACCTGCCAGTGCATCCAAATCCGAACATACATCTAATCTCCGCACGCTCTTTGAGCATTGTTGCCCTCATAGGGTTGACTATTGAACGTAATAAATGACAATTTGGGTTGTCAACCATGGTGTTTCTCGGCTATCGCATCACCGCAGAAGGTGCGAAACTCCTCCAATCGAAAGCAACCTCTATATGGTTTCCCACCGCCCTGTAGTACTAGAAAACACAGTTGGTTTTCGATATGGTGAATCTCTATCACCGCTTCATTCTGCGAGCTGCTAAACTGAAGCTTCCCCTGCAAAGGCAACACACCTAATCACGTACTTAACTGGTCAGCGGACACGGCTGGGCATCTGACAACACCAAAGACGCCCATCCATTCGCCCATACGGCGCACCCGCTCCGCAGCGCACCATTACTGCTGACGCTTCAGACTCTGCTGTGGGCGCTGTGCACGAACAGCGTAGGAGTGTGGCAATCGCTCGCTTTCTTTAGCCGGCAGTCCTGTCACCCCAAAAGGAAGTACAACACGTTTGACTGTGAGTCTCCCGGTCTCTATCTGACTGTTTGCCATTTTCGTTTTCTTCTAGAGGGTCGCCATTTCACAACATTCGTTGACCACGAACCCCTCGTGCACGCGATGGCGAAAATATCTTATTTCCCATAATATTGACAACGTGCCGCCTGCGTATGGGCGGATTTTTGTGGAGTGATATTTAGAATTCCTTGAAAGTGGAATAGTTTGCGTGTTTTTTCTTTGCGCTATGCTTGCGCTGTCATGTTTCATATCAAGTAAAACATTTATCTTTATTTTTCCGGATCCTATCTTCAAATGATTTCTCCGTGTGAAACAATTGGTTACTGCATTGATTTAACAAAACAAAAATAATTATTTAAGACCCACCTCCAATTGTATAAGGGCCCAGCATTTGAGTTCTAAAGAGAAAGCTGAACAACCTATGCAATATTCATTCCGAAGCGCGAATGCATAAACCTTCTTCTCTTCCTGAGAGATTATCAACTTTCCGGAAGCTGGGCTGCATCCAATTCTGATTCATATCTTCTAAAAGTACATATGACCATGTGCACAGATGCATCGACATCTGTTGAATCAGACCAAGTCCTTTTCCGTAGAACTGCAACCTCGCACTCCGGAAGCAGCTCCGCCTTTAAGGTTCAAAGGTCCACTTTAATGTCAGAGAAATGTATACAATCTACATCCTGAAATGCTTTTTCTTCACAAACATCCACGTAAACAGAGCAGTTCCCAAAAGAATGAACAACAGTTAAACATGAGAACCCCAAAATGCCCCCAACTCGCCCTCCCTCGCGTAAGCGACAGCGAGCAACGATCCCCCCTCTCCACCCAGCAAGAAAAACGCACCTGCTGCCGAGCCCAATCGTGGGCTTGGCGATAGCAAAGTCACAGACCTTGCAGTTACCCCAAAGACTATCGCATTTAATCAAGCATTCAAGAAACCACAGGTTCACTCTCCCCTAGTAAAGGAGAGGGAGGTGTCCCCGATTTTCACGTTACTGCAGCACTTTTACTGCAATTACATCATCATTGCTATGTCCAGATATATCCGTTAGAAAAAAAAATGTTCCCACGAGTAATGGACTCTCTTTCAAGGACTGTTCATCTTATGTTCTCGATAATTATTGTGTATTAGTATTATCGTTATTATTAGAATAATTATTGTATTTTTTTCCGAGCTCAAGCTGGTAAAACTTCAGGTACTGGCATAACTAAGCACACCTATTTCTCAACTTCTATGAACTTTCGGACTATTCAAGTGGTGTTCAGCATTGTGGCTTTCTGAAGAGTTGCATAATCTGAAGAATTACGTAAATATTGCTATGTAGACATAATTATTTAATGCTATTTTGTAGTGACTTTGGGATGACACCTGTTGTGGATATCCTGCGGTGTATACCCAATTCATATTCCATATGCTTTTAATTTCTTCTTTTTATTCTGCATTATTTCTGATATTGAATTCTGTCTGTTGTGTGTGCGTCCCGAATGGCTGTATCTATTCAGTAAGTTGTTCTTGTTTATTTATTGTAGGCAGTTAATATGAATTGTCCGGTCTGTAATAATAGATTGGTCGTAATGTAATTTGTGGAATTCTGACCATAAAACTGGATCAGGCTTGTATTTATAGTAAGGTATGAAGCTTTTTTATGAATTTGTATTTTAAATCAAGATTTTGTGGAATGTTGTTTGCAACTTTATTGTGCTTGGGAGAGTAATCAGATTTATTTAAACTGCTGCAAGATTGAGTAATCTGTTGGATATTTCTGGTTTCTCTTGGCATTTTCTACTTTTATCGTCGTCAATGTGTTGCTATTGTTAACAGTATTGTTTCTATTAAACACCTACTTCATTGCCACAAGGAATCTATCTGTTTCCAACTATTATCATTATTTTTATTATCTGTCAAACGCCTGCTCGGCAGCAGGAGACTGAGTTTGGAAAGTCCCCTGGACGGTGAGTCGTATAGCTGCATAGACTTGGAGAACAGGTGAGGAGCTGGGCTTGGGTTTCAGGGAGAAGACATCCACCGATGTAACATCAGCCGCGTCCCTTTCCCACTCCCGGTCCTGAAAAAAAGTCCAGACACATCTGTACCCAAATTGGGCGCTTCTCTGGTCAGTGTCTGTTCTCCATGTTAGTTACGGCTGAAACTAAAATCTGGCTGTAGATTTAAAAAAAAACATCTAACTCCTTCCACTTTCGAAATCGAAAGATGTCTACGGAACACCTAAGTCATATCTATATTCCCACACCGTCCTTATTTCCAGGTGCCTATTCAAACGTTTATTAAAAGCCCCTATTGTACTTGCCGCTACCACCATACCAGGCAGGGCATTACAGGCATCCACGACTCTCTGAGTAAACGTGCTTATCTCTCACATCCCCCTTGAACCTACCTCCTCCCACTTTTAATTTCATTTCACGTTTCAAACTTGGGCAACCGATACTCTCTAAACACTATCTATGCCTTTGATATTCTTTTAAATCTCTCTCAGATCTCCCCTCAGTCTCCGACGCCCCAAAGGAAATTACCCAAGTTTATCCAGCCTCTCGTGATAGTATAAACGTTCCAACTATATTTTCGTTATTCTTTTGGTGAAATAACGGAGAGTTGTGTTGGACGTAGTCTGATTGCAAAATTAATGCGACGTTTGGTGCCATTTGCAGAAGTGACAGGAATCTCTCAGGACCTTCGGCTCCCAGGGGCTGAGAGAAATCGTGTTAACACTTCAAGTTGATAGTTTTTTCACTCCGCCATGAACAGCAATGTTTCGTATTTTCCCCTCTTTGGGGAGTGTTCCAAAAGGGTGGAAAAAAAGCCAAGGCTTCCTCATATTTTCTGCTTAATTTCGGCTCACAAACATATTATATGCTGTTCTCCATTAATTACCCAGCTTTCCATTTACGACCTAACTTGATATGCGATAAACACATGGAGGCATGATCCTGCCTCCCCTTTCATTCGTCTTTAAATGCATCGTGACAATATTTTGCTTAAAAGACAACTCTTGACATTGTCTCATCATGCCAGTTTTCGCCCTATTCATTACCCCATTATCACTGTTTTTAGTATAAGATGGATAAGTACAGCAAAGGAATAGTACCTTCGGCAAAGTTGCCTGTCGCGAACACGATGCCAAACTAAACTAAAACTTTGTGAGCTCAATATGCTCTATATCCCATAGTTCACTGCATATTCGTTTGCCCATTTAAAAGTATGTCCTTCTGATTTCATCGTCTTTAATGTATAAGGATTTTTGTTCAGTTCCTACCGGTAAGGCATGTCTAGTTGCTGGGACTCCTGCATTTTATGCGAATTGATTTTTTTTAAACTATTTTGTAGCGTGTATCTGCGAGTTCATAGGAAAAAATATACCGTTTAAGTGAAAAGGCAGGGCTTTCAACTAATTCTCAAATGTATTTTCTAACTAGTTTTAGTCTGGAACACATTAAATTCATCAGATGACTATCTAGTTCTCAGCGAACCGAAGAGGATATTATTTCATGTAATCAATGAATTCTGATGTGATTTGCACCATCTAGAAAATTACACGGTTCCCAGGAAAGAGCTCAAGAATGAAATTAGGAGAGCTAGTAGGAGCCATGAGAATCCTTGGCGAGCAGCATTAAGGAAGATACCAAGGCATTCTACAAGCATGTGAAGAGCAGAAGGTTGAGCAGTGAGAGTATGCGTCCAATCAGGAATGAGAGTGGAAACGGCGGAGGTAGTGGAGGTGCTAAAAGAATACTTTACTTCAAAATTCACCAGTGAAAAGGATCTTGGCAAAAATGCGGATTAGTTACAGCGGACTGAAACGTTTGAGTGTATAGACATTAAGGAAGAGTGCGTGCTGGAGCTTTTGAGAGCTCTATTATCACAGAGACGGTAGAAATACCGGAGGGCTGGAAGGTTGCAAATGTTGTTTTCTTCCACGAGAAAGGGAGCAGAGATAACCCAGAAAATTATACAATGAATCTGACATCGGGAGTGGGCCAGTTGCTGTAGAAGATACTGAAAGGCAGCACTTGTGAGCATTTGGAGAGATATAGTCTGATTACGGTTAGTCAGCATGGCTTTGTCAAGGGCAGGTCATTCCCTACGAACCTGATTGAATTCTTTGGCGATGTTACTTTGATGAAGGTAGAATTGAATTGAATTGAATTGAGTTGTATTGAATATTTAAATATATGTTCATCTCAGTCTAAAGGTGAAATGCGCAAATTATAGTAACGTATAATAAGTAGTGTGTACAACAGGATAGTCAATATAACATAGAACATATAACATGTCAGCATGAGTTAAGTAGTTTGATGACCTCGTGGAAGAAGCTGAACTGGAGCCTTTTGGTCCTGGCTTTTATGCTGCGGTACCTTTTCTCGGGTGGTAGCAGCTGCAAGAGGTTTTTGCCAAAAGCTTTCTTTACGACCTTATCTACCTGTGACGCCACTTTCAGCAAATTATGCAGCTTTATTCCCAGATCCTTTTGTTCTATCACACTCCTCAGTGCCCTGCCATTCACCGTGTAAGACCTACCCTGCTTGGTCCCACTGAAATGCAACATCTCTTAATTGTCTACATTAAATTCCATCTGCCATTTTCAGCCTTTTTTTTCCCTGCTGATCCAGATCACTCTGCAGCCAGGAAAGCCTTCCTCGCTGTCCACTACACCCATAATGTTGGTGTAATCTCCAAAATTGCTGATCTAGTTATCCACATTATCATCTAGATCGGGAGTATAGATGACAGACAGGATTGGACCCTGCACATATACCTGTAGCATGCCACTAGTCCACCGATCAGAGAGGCAACCATACAATTGATTTGTTTGGCTTCTCCCACAAAGTCTATGGCTAATCTAATTTACCCCCTCTCAGTGAATACTAAGTGACTGAACCTTCTTGAGCAACCTCCCATGTCGGCCTTGTCAAATGACTTAATAATGTCGATGTAGGCAACATGCACTGTCTTCTTTTCAAGCACTTTCTTGGCTCGGAAAACTCTATAAGATTTCTTCGATATGAACTATCATGCACAAAGCCATGCTGACGCTCCTTAACCAGTCCATGTCTATTCAAATACTTCTATATCCAGTCCCTTAGAATAGCTTCCAATAACTTTCCCAGTACTGTTGTAAAGCTCGTTGTTGTTCAGTCGTTCAGTCGAGTCAGACTCTTCGTGACCCCATGGACTCCTATACATCAAGTCTTCTTGTTGGAAACTGTCTCTCTGAAATCCCCCAAAATCAAACGCATTGCCTGAGTAATATTATTTTTCCATTGAAGACTCTGACTCCCTCTCGTTCTCTTATCTTCTGTTTTACTAACGTGACAGTCTTCTCCCAGGAATCCTGCCTTCTCATGATGTGGCCAAAATATTTCAACTTTTGTCTCATAATTAAGTTTCTTAATGCGCAATGTAGCTGTATTTCACCAAGTATTGTCGTGTTGGATCTTCCGGCTGTCCGACGAACTCTTAACACTTTTCTCCAGCAGCCAAGTCAAGGTCGTCTATTCTATCGTATTCAGCCTTACTAATAGTCCAGCTCTCACAGCTATTCATCACAACTGAAATACCGTAGACTTGAATTCGTAGACAATGTTATCTCTGCTCTTCAGTATTTTATCTAAATTTTCCGTTACTGAGTCGACGTAGTAGTAGTGCCATTGCTGACCTCTGAGAAGTAAGCACTGTTTAATTTCATGGCTGCAGTTGTCATCAATAGAAATCTTCGGAAGGGTGAAAACAAAACCCGTCACTGCTTTCAATTGTTTTCCATCTATTCTCGCGGAATTAATAAGGCTGGTAATAAGACCTAATCTTGTCTTTATTCATATTGAACGAAAGCACTTCCTTCTTTCACTTTGATTAGAAGCTTCAGTCTCAAGATGGCGCTCATGGAGTAAACCGCTTCTAGACTTTGCTCCAAACCTTTTACGCCTTTTTAACCTACAAACACCCCTTGAAGGATCTTTTTATACTTATTCTAAAGGGGTCTAAACATTCAGAATTTTTCTTTTTAACTATTTGAATTATTCTCAACTTGCTGAAATGTCTGGAGCAAAAGAATCGAAACAGACGAAAGAACCGATAACTTTAGAATCAATTGTGAAGCTTATAGAAGACAAATTTGAAGAACTGGAGCGAAAAATAACCGTAAAGTTTTTTTCAGTTTGATGAGCGTTTGAAACTAGTTGAAGAAAAGCTCCAGACACTTTCACTGGAATCACAAAAACAACAAGCAAGTATTTTGGCTCTTGAAGAAGCCGCTCGCAAGAAGGATCGTATAATTGAAAAAATACAAGAAGAGCAAACTTCGACTTCTCAACTGATGGATCGTTATAAAGTTAAAATTACTGATTTGGAAAATCGCTCTCGAAGACAAAATCTTCGATTAATTGGGATTCCGGAAAAATTTGAGAGCGGTGATCTTACCGTTTTTTTCTCTAAATTTCTAGTGGATGTCTTGGGTCCAGAGGTACTGGACTCTCCCCCGGTAATCAATCGGGCACACCGTGTCTCCCGTTTTCGGTCGGATTCAAGTTTGAAACCACGACATGTAATTCTTCGGATCCATTACCCTCATACCAAAGAACGTTTGATTCGGGCGGCTCGGAAAAAAGGGATGATCAGCTATCAAGAGTTTAAATTTCGCATTCTGGAAGACTATAGCCCTGAGGTTTTAAGGGCGAGAATGGCTTTTAGATCGGTTATGTCGAAATTTCACCAGAAAGGCTGCAAGCAAGCGCTGTTATTTCCAGCACACTTGAGAGTTACTCTCGATGACGGAAATTTTCGGCTGTTTAAATCTCCAAAGGATGCTCAAAATTTCCTGGAACAACGACATTCTATAGGGCTGACTAATGTAATTCAGCCTATAGATTTGGATCTGTTACAGAATGATGCTTGGGTTTTTTGGGAGGGTAAGGCTTACATGTATTTTTTTTATATACGGTTAAAGCTCTTTTTGCTCGGTTCATTTTGACTTTATTATTTTCCCATATTATTAATCTATTAGCGTTGAAAATAATTTATTAGGGTATTTTTCTCTTTTTTGCTTTTCCTTTTAAGCTGACATACGCTTTTTTATATTCTTAACTTTTAAATGTTAAGATTTAAAAAAAAAATAAAATGTCGTTTCTTCTTCCCGGCAGACTTCAGTGCTTGGAACGTCATATCTGTTTAGATGTGTTTGAAAGTTTTAAACTTTCATTTAAAATACCAATCCAGTATTAGTCATCTATGGGTTTTATCGTTTTAATTCTTTTTTAACCCTTTTGTTTATATACATTTATAATACTAATTTTATATTTTAACTTTTGTTATACCAACTCTCTCTTATAATGTGGGTTGTTTGCATTTTTTACAATGATATTCTATCGGGCTGACTAATGTAATTTAGCCTATAGATTTGGATCTGTTACAGAATGATGTTTGGGTTTTTTGGGGGGTGGTATGGCTTACATGTATTACTTATATACGGTTAAAGCTCTTTTTGCTCGGTTCATTTTGACTTTATTATTTTTCCATATTATTAATCTAGTAGCGTTGAAAATAACTTATTAGGGTTTTTTTTCGTCCTTTTTGCTTTTCTTTTTAAGCTAATATACGCTTTTTTGTACTCTTGGCATTTGAATGTTGATATTTAAAAAAAAAAATAAAATGTCGTTTCTTCTTCCCGGCAGACTTTAGTGCTTGGAACGTCATATCTGTTTTGATGTGTTTGAAAGTTTTAAACTTTCATTTAAAATACCAATCCAGTTTTAGTCATCTATGGGTGTTATCGTTTTAATTCTTTTTTAACCCTTCTGTTTATATACATTTATAATACTAATTTTATATTTTAACTTTTGTTATACGAACCCTCTCTTATAATGTGGGTTGTTTGTATTTTTTTTAACTTTGTTGCGTCTGAGTTGTCGTCTTGAGACACGGGGGTAATTTTAGTATTAGACTGCTTGCTTGCCTCTTTTTGGCTTTTTTCCTGGGGTTTTGAGGGTGGAGGGAGGGGGATCTTTCTTTTTTTCTTTTCTTTTGTTTGCTTTCTGCTTAGTTTTATTTCATGGGCTTATATGAAACTACAAAAATGGTCGCAGTGCCGTGACTTCCGATTTCTCCTTGAACTTACTTCCTTCTTCCGGGTTCAGGAGTTCACGTTTTTTTCAAACTTATGTGTTAATTGTAATAAATATTGTCAATATGGATAGGACTATTAACTTTGTTTCCTGGAATACTAATGGTTTAAATCATCCGATCAAACGGAAAAAAAACATTCAAAGTATTCCATAGAATGAATGCTAATGTTATTTTTCTACAAGAGACTCATGTAAGGAAGGTGGATAGTCAACGGTTGTTTAGGTTTTGGAAGGACAAACAGTATCACTCAAATTCGCAAGCCAAAGTGAGAGGTGTTTCTATTTTTATAGATTCATCAACTTCTTTTATACATCATGAAACAATTTCAGATCCGCAAGGTAGATTTTTGCTTATTACTGGTCTACTTTTTAATCAAAAAGTTGTTTTAGTTAATGTTTATGCTCCAAATACTGATTGTCCTGAATTTTGTAAATGTTTATTTACATCCTTTCCTAATTCGAATCAATATAGATTGATAATGGGTGGGGCTTTTAACTGTTGTTTAAACCCTTTGATGGATAGATCCAAGCCCACCCAAACTCTTCCGAATAAATCGGCTTCTCTCATTAACTCTTTTATGATTGATTCAGCTATTTGTGAAATTTGGCGCTTTATACACCCTAACGACAAAGAGTTTTCATACTTTTCCCACGTTTACCATAATTACTCAAGAATTGATTACTTTTTCATTGATCACCATTTACTTACAGATGTTATGGATTGTAAATATGACTCTATTACCATATCTGATCATGCACCTTTGAAGTTATCTATTAAGATGACGGATTCATCTACTAACACTAAAGGATGGAGGTTTAATCCTGTTTTATTGCAGGATCCTGAATTTGTCAACTTTATTAAACAGCAAATTGATTTGTTTTTCTCAACAAATTTTACAGCAGAGATCTCTAGTGGAACTTTGTGGGATACTTTTAAGGCATATATTCGTGGACAGATTATTTCATATTCTGCTGGAGTTAGGAAACGAACTAATTCTAAAATATTAATACTAGTTGATAAAATTAAAGCAATTGACAAGATTTATTCAATGACCCCTAGCAAAGAACTTTATAAAGAAAGAGTGGAACTTCAAATGGAGCATAGCTTACTATTATCCTCTTCGATTGAAAGTCAGTTAATTAAATCAAAAGCCCAATTCTATATATATGCGGATAAGTCTGGTAAATTACTAGCTAATCAATTGAAAATTGTTTCAGATAAACGACAGATTACTAGGATTCGTAAACAAGATGGTACTTTGACGATCGATCACAAAGAGATAAATAAAGCCTTTCAAGATTTTTATAATTCCTTATATCAATCAGAATGTACTAAGGACTCTTCTATAATAAATGAATTTTTAAGGAAATTGAATATTCCAAAAGTAACTGTTGAGGATAGTGTATTTTTGGATACACCTCTTACGGAGTCTGAAGTAGAAAAGGCTACTTTTTCAATGAATTCGGGTAAAGCTTCTGGTCCAGATGGTTTTTCTACAGAATTTTTAAAATCTTTTTCTTCCATACTTTCTCCTTGGCTTTGTAAAATTTTTAAAGATGCATTAAGTATAGGTAAACTACCACAATATTTTTATGAAGCTTCTATTTCTTTATTTCTTAAAAAAAGATAAAGACCCTACTGAATGCGCATCCTATCGGCCTATATCCTTGTTAAATACGGATTTTAAGATTTTTAGTAAAATTTTGGCTATTAGATTAGAAAATATATTACCTCGAATTATTTCTGAAGATCAGACTGGATTTATTAAAAATCGCTATTCCTCTTTTAACATTAGAAAATTAATTAATATTATTTATACCTCTTCATCTAAAATACCAGAATGTGTCTATTCTTTAGATGCTGAAAAAGCATTTGATAGAGTCGAATGGCCATATTTATTTAATACAATGCAACATTTTAATTTAATTCAAAATTTATATCATGGATTAAATTAATATACCAGAAAACCTCTAGCTTCGGTTTTTACCAATAATCAAAGATCACCTTTTTTTCAGCTATTTCGTGGTACAAGGCAAGGTTGTCCTTTAAGTCCTTTATTATTTGACATTGCTTTAGAACCCTTAGCTATAGCTATTCGTGAATTACCCAATATTTTCGGTATTACCCGTGGGGAGACGACGTATAAGGTATCATTATATGCGGATGACTTGTTACTATATATATCTGACCCTGGAAGATCTATTCCTGCTATTTCTTCTTTGCTCGCTCAATTTAGTAACTTTTCTGGCTATAAAATGAATTTTAATAAGAGTGAACTATTTCCATTAAATATGCAAGTTCCAATTTATAATCATGTACCATACAGAATTGTTACAGATTATTTTACTTATTTAGGTATTAAAATTACTAAAAAACAACATAAAGATTTATTTAAAATTAATTTTCTACCTTTAATCGATCAAATTAAGCAACTTGCTAATAGGTGGTCTCCATTATCTTTATCTTTGGTAGGCAGAGTTAATGCCATTAACATGATGATACTACCTAAATTTTTATATTTATTTCAAGCATTACCAATTTTTATTCCTAAATCTTTTTTTGAAATGGTTGACTCTAAAATATCTTCTTATTTGTGGCAGAACAAAAATCCTAGACTAGGTAAAAATATTTACAGAAACCTAAGAAGGAGGGCAGCTTGGCTCTACCAAACTTAAGATTTTACTATTGGGCAGTTAACATACGGTATTTAATATTCTGGACACAAGAATCGACTACAGCTGCTTGCCCACAATGGGTAAATTTGGAATGTAAATCTGTGCAAGATTTTTCATTGATCTCAATCTTAGGATCTTCACTTCCTTTTTCGTTATTTAAAATGAATAAACAGATAACTAATCCCATAGTCAAGTATACATTACGAATTTGGTTTCAATTTCGTAAATTTTTTGGCTTGAATAACTTTATACTGTCATGTCCAATAGTATCGAACTACTTCTTTCGGCCTTCATCTATAGATCAAGCTTTTCTATTATGGAAAACAAAAGGTATAACATGTTTTCGTGATCTGTTTTTGGATGATAACATTATGTCCTTTGAACAGCTATCTAATAAATATAATTTAACTAAAACCCATTTTTTAGATATTTGCAAGTCAGAAATTTTCTGTATAATGAATTAAAGTCTTTTTCGAAAGAATGTCCATTGGACATTACAGAAAGAATTTTAGCCCTCAATCCTTGTCAAAAGGGTTTAGTAGCTATCATTTATAATATGATTATGAGTGTACAGCTAGATGTATCAGAAAAAATTAAGAAGGAATGGCAAGAAGAATTGCATTATCCTATATCTACTGAGCAATGGGAAAAAATTTTGTCATTGGTAAATTCGTCCTCTATTTGTACTAAACATGCCCTAATACAATTTAAGGTTGTACATAGAGCTCACATGTCTAAAGATAAACTTGCTCGATTTTATTCTTATGTTAATTCAACTTGTGACAGATGTCATTCTGATGTTGCTTCATTGACTCATATGTTTTGGTCTTGTCCTTGTTTACAAAATTTTTGGAAAGATATTTTTAATATTATTTGAAGAGTTTTAAATATCAATTTCCAACCGCATCCTTTTACTGCAATTTTTGGTTTACCAATGATAGATAATAATCGTCTATCCGCTTCATCTCAACGACTGATTGCATTTGTTACATTCATGGCTAGAAGATCTATTTTACTGAATTGGAAAGAAATTAACCCTCCAACTGTAGTTCAGTGGTTTTCTCAAACTATTTCTTGTTTGAGTTTAGAAAAAATTAGAAGTGTGGTTTTTGATTCTTCAGTTAAATTTGAGGAAACTTGGAGACCATTTATTCAACATTTTCATATGAGTTAAATGGTCTGATCCTAAACCTTACTGTTATTATCCTTAATTATTTGGATGGAGGTTCGGAGTTATCGGCACTACTGTATGTATTTAACATTATGCAATTGCCCATGTTGGTTAGTTTTTTTTTAAATATTTTAGTTTTTTGGGTTTTTCTTTTCTCTTTTTCGATTCTTTTACATTAATACTATGAGTTTGGGAGGCTTTATATATGGATTATTACATATCTGATTGTCTATTTAAACTATTAATTATGTACTCTCAAACGTTTTGTATACATATTTCACTTATGTTTTTCTTAAAATTAATAAAAATATTTAAAAAGTAAGAAAGAAAGAAAGAAGCTTCAGTATCATCGGCATATCTAAGGTTGTTAATATTTAGTCCGGCAATTTGGATTCCAACATTTGAGTCCTCCAGATCAGCATTCCTCATGCCGTCTTCAGCATACACTGTAAATTAAATAAATGTGGTGACAGTATGCAGCCTTGTCGTACTCTCCCCAATATTGAACTAGTTTTTTTTGTTCTATGTTCAGTCTTAGCTATTGATTCTTGATCTTCGTACAAGTTTCTCATAAGGCAGATCAGCTGTCCACGTATCCCGATTTCTTTAAAGATTTGCCATAGTTTATTATGGCACACACTGTCGAAGGCTTTAGTGTAGTCAATAAAACATAGATAAACACATTTCTGGAGTTCCCTCGATTCCTCCATTTTCCAGCGTAGGTTAGTAATTTGGTGCTTGGTGCCCCTGCTTCTTCTAAAAGCAGCTTGTACATCTGGTAGATCTCATTCCATATAATGCTGGAGCTTTGCTTGCATGACCTTTAGAATTACCTTGCTTGCATGTGAAATTTCGTGAAACTATCCGGTAATTTGAACATTAGATTTCCCTTCTTGGGAATTGGGTATGAACTGATCTTTTCCTGTCTAAAGACCATTACTAGATTTTCCAGGTCTGCTGGAAAATTGCATGCAACACTTTTACACAGCATCATCTTTTAAAGTTTTAAACAATTCAACCCTAATCCTGACAGATCCTGCGGTCTTCATATTGGCAATGATTTCTATCGCCCATTCAACATCACTTTCCAGAATGTCTGGCTCTAGATCGATGAGGGACTCATTCCAAGCGTCGCCGCGATTGGGATCTTCCTGTTCAAGTCTTCCTGTCATCTCTTTATGATTGAATGGCGGACCAGATTCGATGGGCCGAGCTGGCCTTTTCTGCTCCTTTATGCTATGGTCTTATGGTCTCTTTTTCAAGTCTTCTGCTCTGTAAGGTCGTTCCTTATTTGTCTTTCACTGTACTAATTTTTGAATGAAATGTTCCTTTGATTTCTCTAATCTTCTCGAATATATCTCTTGTTTTTCCAATTGTGTTAGCTTCTTCAGCTTCTTTTCATCGCTCCTTTAAGTATTTTGCTTATACTTCATTGCTATCTTCTTGAACATTGTGTTCAATTGGAGGAATTTGTTCCAATCTCCATTGACCTTCACATCTCTTTGCTGCTCAACTACCTGTAGAGCTTCCACAGAAAGCCATTTTGCTTTCCTGGTTTTCGTATTGTTTGCAATATTTTTGTTGCCACCTGTTGTACATTGTTCATTACTTCTATCCATAGTTCTTCTGGCTTTCTGTCCGGCAAGTTTAATCCATTAAACAAGTTCTTCACCGCCACGGCATATTCTTGAGGGATACTATCAACATCAAACTTTGCTGGTACGTTGGTTTTCCCAAAGTCGTTAGTTTCATTCTGAATATTGCAACAAGCAGCTTCGCCTCACTTCTGTTCACTGTGTGTCCATCTCCTGAGTAAATACTGATAAGATGTCCTCCATCTCTTTTGGCTACATACATGGATGACCATGCTAATTTTCCAGGAGACCCATTTTGTCCCTTGCAATTCCTTTATTCTTAATATATCTGTAGAAACCTTTAAGATTGCCCGTTACCTTCTCTGCTATGCCAAACGTGCCTTCTTTTAGTCTTTTAGTCCTCGTAATTTATTTCTTAATTATTCTCTTGCATTTGAATACTCCTTAAGCATCCCATTTTTTCCTGCATGCTCATACGTGCTATGCAGCTTTTGTTTTCATAACCAGGGCCTCAATATCTCTTGAAAACGGAAGTTCCCGACAACAGTTATCGTTACCTTTTTTTTTTCAAACAGGCATATCCAAGCTTTGCACTCTCAAAATGTCACTTTTGAAGGCCTTGCTTTTCCCAAGTACACTTTTACAAGAATTTCCTGTCCTAATCCACACTTGCCAGATACTTTCTGATACCATCAAAAATGACCTGTCCACAATTTGAATAAAAATGCTCGGGATTGAGCTCTCATTTTTCATGTTTATTTTTAAACTAATGGAATTGTGATCACTGCATACAAAGTCTCCACTGCCGCAAACTTCTCTGAAATGTCCCTTTTCAATACTAATACCAGATCAAGTATCGTTGGGACGTCCGATAATGATTATGATGATGGCATTCGTCTGTCTCGAATGTCAATGGATTTGTGGCAGTGGAGTGACCTCTCCAAGATACAAGCCTGGACGGAAAATATGGGGATCTTCACCTCGTGACGATCTTCTGCTCGGGCTCACGGGGCTCACCGGTGCAGGAGCCGCCGGAAGAATGCTTAGTGACGTGTACTCCCCTTGGGTACTCCAGTCTGGATTTTCTGCCTCGGTTTAATCCCGTAGGCTTTGTCCCTACCAAGGCTGCCCACAAGGCTAGGGATCTATTTGCCCATAGGTGGGGATCTGGTTCTCGAGCACCAGGAGATGTCCCTATCCTCTGCAGTTTAGCATGCGGTCGAAGCGTGTTCAGTTTCCATATGTCATTAGGGAGGTGGCACTACATGAGGCTTGCTGTAGAAAGCCTATGCTCTGGCAGGGGGTGACTTATGCTTTCAGCTATACTTGACTAGAATCGTCAGCTCTCTTTCTTTAATCCATTCCGCTCTGTCCCGTCGAAAACAACTGACCCCGGAATATTGAGTTGTCAGTCCTGCACCTCCTGCAACCAAGTCTCACTAATGGCTGCAATAGCATAATTCCGGGCGTTGTTCCATGCCCTGAGCTCACTGCACTTTCCTACTATAGGTGTTATATTGACATTTTGCTGATCGGTCATTAATCACGCCATGCTCAACCTTCTGGTTCCTGACTTCGTCTGAGGTCATAACAACATCTTTCTCCACAACCTCTCCACGAACTGTTCCAGAAATGTGATTCCCTGAAAGACAGCCCAATGATCCAAAGATCTATCGCCTTCCTTCGCACACCAACTCCTCAGCCAGGTATTAAACTGTATAATGTTTTAATCTAGTTTCACTAGTACGTGGCACAGGCAGCAATCCTGAGATCACAACCCTGGAGGTCCAGTAGTTCAATTTAGCACCGAACTCCCTGAACCCACTTTGCAGAACGATGTCACTCTTCCTACTTATGTCATTGGTAGCTACATGGACGACAGCCTCTAACTATTCACTCTCCTACTTAAGAATTCCAAGGACTCAATCCGAGATGTCCTAGACCCTCGCGCCCATGAGGCAACATCATCGGAAAATCTCGTTCTCGACCACAGAAACTCCTTTCTGCTCTCCTAACGAATCCCCTACATCAACAGCTCGCCTCTTCTCCCCTCCCCCTAGCCCCCCCCCCCCCACTTCCCTTCTGAGTCGCAGAGACAGGCTCAAGGCTAAAGAACCGACCGCTGTGACTTGATAGGTCATTCTCTCCAACAGTATCCAAATTGGTATACCTGCTGTTGAGGGAGATCGCCACAGGGTACTCTCCGCTGGCTGTTTAGATCCTCCCGCTTCCTGCTTGTCATTCAAATATAAATTGCAAATAAACATTCTGCGAGAACAATAATATTACTTGAATATAACATTGAATTCTCCAACTTTCGGTAATTCCCTCCCCTCCCTTCCCCCAACCCAGTTTCACTCCGCCTCCTTCTCCAGCTGCCTATTACCACCCTCATGGTTCCGCCTCCTTCTACTAGCCATAGTGCTTTCCCCTTACATTCCTTCTTCACCTTTCCTGCTTCCCTTCCCCCACGCCTTGATCTTTCCCCTTATTGGTTTTTCACCTGGCACCTACCAGCCTTCTCCTTCCTACCCTCCCCCCACGTTCTTTATAGAGTTCCTGCCCTCTCCCTCTTCCGTCTTGACGCAGGGTTTCGGACCGAAATCTTCACTGCTCTTTTCCACGGATACTGCCCGATCTGCTAATTTCCACCAGCATGTTGTGCGTGTTGCTTCGACCGCAGCATCTGCAGAGTATGTTGTGTTCATAATATTACTTGATTCGTGCTTTCAATGCGAACAACAAAATGACAGACCCACCTACATCACTACACAAATATACTTGCGTTATGGTCCGGTCCGGAGCCCACATTCCGGGTCTTGAACCGGTCCGCGGACTCCGGACTCCGGACTCCGGGTCTTGTAGCCGTCCCTCCTTTCACCCTTAAGCCCAAGTAGGATCATCTTGGCTTAAGGAGGCGCATCTGATGCCTATCGGCTGGCAGGTGTATATAAGGGGCTCTGGGATTGAGTATAGTTTGGGGGAGGGGTCGTCCGTTTCGTCCTTCTATCTCGTTTCGACCTGGTCGTCCTGTTTGCGCAGGTCGCCCTGTTTACCCTGTTCCGATCCGTGCGTCAGGTTTGTCGTGCTTGCGCTGTTCGCCCGGTTTCGTTCTGTTCGTCCTGGCTTGGAATATCCACCGTTAATCAATTAGTTCTGTATGTCCGATCTCGTAGTCACCCTGGACCGAACTCCCTTCCTATCCCTTGCCTCCGTCGTGTAAGCAGGCCGGACTGCTGTTGCCCGGCGCGGGACTCTGCCCTTTCCTACCCTCGCTTCCGACAGGTTGTGTCCTGCATCCTGCTCAGGTGCCCGCGATCTGCCCAGGCCCCTGTGTCCCTGCTTGGGAGGCCGGGCTCTGCCCAGGAGTAATGCGGCCCGTCCAGTGGGCTATCCTCCAAGCATTCCTTGTCCCATAGACCCATCCTCTAGCCTAGCCAGGATCCTGCCTTGCCATGAACGCCAGGATCCTGCCTTGCCATGAACTAACTCTGAGCCCCAGGATCACCTTTGAATGCCACGTCCCTCACGCACGCCATGGTCTCCCCGTCTTGTTCTACCCTTTAGTTGTTTCCTGTCCTGGCCCTAATACTTCAGTGCCTGCGTCCTGCATTTGGGTCCAAACTCCACGACCCCTTGTGACAACTTGACTTGTAGAGCAACAAGGCTGTCCTAGTGCACAAGACATGAATGGCAAGTCCATTCAACATTTTCAGGAAAGCCTGAAATGAAAACTCGGTGGATTTTCTGGTGAGGATGCACAACTGAAATATACAAGGAAACAAGTGACAGAGCATAATGATCTAAGCGCAGGTATTGTACATTAATGAGCAATTTGTGTATTTAACAAAAATTCTCGTTTTTATGCAAAAATGAACATTAATATTTTAAAATAACACAATCTAAACGTGTTATTTAAACATATAAACGTAAAGCTTTAAAGTAAAATATACCAAATTTTGATGGAATTACTAACTAACTTCATTGTTCCTCGGAATATTTACAGGCATCTTTGAAAATGTCAAATAGTAATTGAAATATATGGAAACTACTCGACGAATTCGGTGGGCCAAGCAATGCCGGTGAAATCCTGTGGGTATATAAAGTTTTGAGCTGGAGACTCAGGATTTAGTTTGTAGAGGGAAGATACGCAATATATAAATGTGAAAAGGAGGTGTGTGATCGGTGATAGATGGAACCAAACTCGTGGGTGTCACAACCACGGATTCGGCAACACAGTAGATATGGCAATTGCGTTTGTGAATATGCAGGTTCCAGCTAATTATTATCTAATCGTGATAGTACTTGACTCCATAATTGTTGTTGTAGTGTTTGTCGAGAATTGGACAGAGCACAGCAATGCTTCGCTGCCTGTTTGCATTCGATCTTCCTTAAGGAATTTGACTACCGAGTCATCCGATTCTGAAGACTAGCGGTCTTTTTTCAATATCTACATGTTCTTTTCAGCCGCAGTGTTGGCTTTGTTTCCCGTTTGAGAGTTTTAGTTAATGGCCCTGTTTGGCCTAGCGTTTATTGTTTTGTTTGCCTTTTAACACAGTTCGCATTAAAGTTCTGTGAACTATTAACCCGCTTCCGTGTCTCTCACTCCGCACTTGAGCCATATCCGAACCTGGTGACCGTGGGATAGAGTGATGGAGTGTATGGAAGCGTAGGGAGGAAGGGTTAATCCAATTTGTTCATTGCGGATTCCTACAAAGACATATAATATCGGTCGAGTCAAACATGTCTTATTAAGATGGATTAAAGGATATATATTGAACGGTTAATGGGAGAAATCGCCATCATCTAAGAAAACGAAAACATGGGATTAATGCTGCTCTCTCGGCAGTGCAAAGCGACCTTTATTTAAGATGTTTAATGAAACGCATGTTGCGTGTAATGCATCCTCGGTGATTCCCCGAAGCAATTTAACGGAGATTTCGTCCTCTAATTCTGACTTGAAACAAAGTGAGAAGCAAAGTTTCAAAATCACGTTCAACGAATAAGATAGAGTTTATCGTTTATTGTATTGTTTGCTCCTAGTGAAGTGTTTCGAAATAGATTGTAACAGCACAAAGCGGTAGAATTGAGGGAGGCATTGTCACAACAGCGTAGCTATCAGAGATGTCGCCCTCTCTCAGGCCATCGCAGTAACCGAATTCAAGAAATTAATGAGAAAGATAAGAGTACAACGATATGCCAACTACGAACAAGATATAACTGTGCAGTTTTACTTGAAAGGAAATATCAAAACAATATTTAAAAGTGGAGAAATCGATTAGATTTAAAATGTGAAGTGAGCTAGGAGAAGGAAGTGAATGAATGATTCTCATAGGGAACTCTATTCCAGCCGGTATATCCAGCAGAACAGGTCTGAGCGGCCCATTCTGGTTTCCAAGAGTGTACGTTTCTATTATTTTTGCGAATTTCTCTGGATTATCGTAACTGTTTCAGGAATAGATTGTTGTTTGCCTTATCAGACAGAGGATTTATTTCTCTGTACCTTCTCCCCACCTTCCACAGCCCCTTACCTTATCAACCAACCACGTTGACCTGATGAGCAACGATAATGTATTATATAACAGGATGCTCACCCTGTTCTGTCACACATATATCTACTTGAACCGGAATTAATACGTCGATTTACTGACTACTGGCCAAATAAATGCTGGGCATATTTCAGACGTATTTTGATCTATTGGGCAGTTATTAATCGTTGAGGTGTTCAGAGCAAAGCGCCATACTCTTCAAGAGTACATCTCTAAATACATGATTCCACTAAATCTACTTTCCAACGTCCACGTTTTTCAGTCAAGTGTTATGATTTGTCTAAATCTAACTTCCTTTAATGTGACCACGTGCGTATCTCCTCTACTTCAATGTGGGCTGCGACAGGTACACAGGTTACAATGCATTTCTCTTGCCTTTTGGGTGCTCTGGGATATCTGTTCCTCCCATGTGATAGTGCACTTGTACTTTACAGCTAAACCTGAGCAGCAAGCCGTGAATGTATATGAAACAGAAGAGTACTGTTTTTGTTCTTATCATACGACATTTACTGATCAATATTGATGCACAGAGGTGTAATTGCAAGAATACGTTGCAATTTTTTCACACCTTCAAATCTATATTTCCCTCGGTTGAACGTTGACCTACTGAGCAAGAATAACTGTTCCGTAGAAGTTTTTTTTTACCCTGTAAACAAACGTTCTCTCGCTGGTGATAACGGATCTCTGATTTGTCTTCATCTTCCGAGGACTGTGGAGGGAGTATCCTGGAGATATTGTTGAACAGTGGGGAGGAGAATATGGTTGAACATATCAGACATTATCTTTTTGAATGACCAGGCAGAAGAGAGAGGTGGAATGGCTTAATTCCAATCCTATTCTTAAATGTCTTACTTTTATTTTTTTTGCAGTAATAATCTCCTCAAATAAATCAAAAGAACGAAAATGATTGCTTATCTTGTCAACATATACATATTATATCGATTAACAATCTTTGTCTGGATGCAAGAAATGAAACGAAGCAATGCCTCGGGACTGCACTCATTGACAGTCTATAACTCTAATCTGCAGTTGGATTCGCAGCTTCACGGTTTCTTTGATGTATTTATATCTTCGGACAATATATGTTGGTTTTGATGTTTGGACGCTGAGATGTTTTTAGAATCGGGAAGCATAAGAGCAACGTAAGTCAGTTTGTCAGCTCCATTTCTTTTAGTCTGTGAAAATATTTCAAAATTAGCGGTCAATCGAGAATCCGTTGAGTTGAACAAATTGAATCAGAAGTTCTAAAATACATTAGTGATGGACTCATAAGTTATCAATTTTAGATTTCTGCCATTTTACACAAAGCTTATATCAATTTTTTTCAACATTTCCCTTTTTGATTCATAGGGTATTTCAACTCCAAGAACCTGTAATGTCCCACAGGAAAAAAAATAATCGTTTATTTCCTTACTTGAAATGAATTTTAACAAAATCGAGTTGGGGGAATAGGTAACTCCGTGAAGAAGCAGTTATAGTAAAAAAATATTTCGCTAACTCAAAATACAAGTGCATTTTTGTGTTATATGTGCCTGGTTGCCGCAAACTGTTTAGACTATAGATCTTAAGGGTGTTTCCTCAGTCGCACCAGCAAACAGAACCCCAAATGCACACAGACTCCGCCATCAGTGGATACCACACAAATGACAAAATGAATGTTGGCACTTTGTTCATTCATGCCGAATGGTTACTCTTTTGTCACAGTTCGGTATTTTCATGAATAACCCCAATGTTCAGTTGGTTCATTTTTCCTCGGTTATTATCAGATATTCGTTTTAATTATAAAGCTGATAATGGACGTTGGAAAGGATGGCTATTCCCAGTTTTATGCTTTTTAGTGTTTCCTCGTTTGCAAATTACATATGAAATTAAATTCGTAAAAGCAAGGGAAAAAGATAGCCACGAGGGATTTTGTAGATGCTGGAAATCTTGAGAAATGCAAAAAAAAAAGCGGATGTAATTCATCAGGTAAGGCAGCATGTATCAAGGCAAATAAACTATCGACGTTTCTGTCCGAAGTGCTTTATCAGGATAGAAAATGAAAGGGTCAGAAGCTAGAATAAGAATGTGGGGAAAGAGTACAAGATAGCAGGTGATAGGAGACACCAGCTGAGTAAGAAGGCGTTTGGATGATGGGGGATGGAATGACGTACAAGCTGGCAGGTGTTGGTGAAAAAGGAAAATGGTGCAAGAAGGAATCTGATAGGAGGAGACAATGGACTCTGGTTGAAAATGAAGGAGGAGGGGCACCAGTGGAGGTGATGGGCAGTTGGGGAGAAGAGTTGAAAGTGAGCCAGAATTGGGAATAGAGAAAAAAGAGAATGGGAATGATGAAATATTTCAAAAGTTAGAGAGATCAATTTTCATGCCTTCACGTTGGAGTCCACCTGGACTGAAGAAAAAGGTGATGATATTTCGAGGACGTTCAGTTATAAATGCTAACAGTTTCATTTTCGGTGAAAGGGGGTGAGCTCTGGCACAGTCTCCATTTTGGTACAGTGCCAAAGGTCTGCTCAGGTTTGTAAACTGATCTTCATTTGGGATAATATTGGTCTTATATACTGACTTCCTCCCGCATTCCAAAGACAACGTTGAGAGTGCTAATTGGTCAGGTGGGTGTAATTCGGCGGTACGAAATAGTTGTGCCGGGCGGCTTTGTTACAATGCTAGATCTCAAAAGCAAGTTCATATTCCCGCTATTCTGACTGCTTTACCTGAGATTAGATAATGCGTACTTCTTGTTGTCGATTTTTGCGAAATCCTGTGCTCTCTCTCATATTTAGTGAATCATAGGCAGTGGCGTGCTCAACCGCTGCTTGTTCAGCCTTCTAGAAAGAAAAAAAAAACACTTTTAATACTGCTAACTGATATTAAGAAATGGGATTAATATGGAATATATGGATTTAGATTTAATCTAAATGTGGAGTTCGAGCCCCTTTAGCGGGACCCATCTATTCCACCAACCATGCACCTCTTCGCTGTCTTTAGCAGTCCTTCAAGGTTGTTAAGTCTGCAGCTACACGCCTCCTGCTTGCCATCGAGTTGTACAGAAGCGACGTTTTTACATTCATCCTCTGCTGCTTGTGGTGCTCTGAACAATTCAACATTTCCAACATTTTCAGTGTTTCTCTTGACGTCATCTTTTCCTTGGTAGGGTCCGAAGAGGTCCACCGTTGTGAACGGGAAAGGTGCAGCAGGTTCAATTCATTCGGGCGGTAAGTCACCCATTACTTGTTAGCACTTCCTCGCTTTTGCCTTCCTGCAGATAATGCAGGCATCGACAACTTTTTGGGCAATTTTCCTTCCCTTTATGACCCATTCTTTTCTTCTCATTTAGGGCAAGGTTCAGACCACTCCGTCATGGCTTTCAGTGACCATGAACTAAGTTTGTTTCGGAATATGTAACGATAGAAAAAGATTTAAAATAGTTGAAAAAACATTCTGACAGTGCACAAAAATATTGTCCGTATATCAGACAGGACTGGGATACCAAATCCATTTCAGGCTTAAAATCGTTATGTTCACTTTAGATTTCCAAACGACCAGTTAAAACCTTCCTATCAATCGGCGGGTTTCCCGGTTCTGACAATCTCTTTTGTTTCATTTATTTTGTAATATCCCTTACGTTCCTCCAAGTTCTGTGCATGCGCTTTGTCCGATCCGTTTCCCTTACGCAGCCCGTCAAATAATTTTAATGAGCAGATTTCCTCCCCCCGGTGCAGTTAGAACCTGTGACCCTTAAAACTGGCATTATTTAAGTTAAGAACTTAGAATAAATGGCAAGAACTGATGTATTTACGGAAAGAAGGCAGCAAATACGGGAGAGGCCTCTTACCCACTGTTGAGCTGAATGGTTTTGTTGGTGAATCCACTAAATTACGATCGAATTAAGTAGAGCAGTTGGACATGCCCGTTACAGTAGATCGTTAAAATAGCATTTTTTGGCTGAAACAATGACACAGCATTCCAGACCAATTAAGCAGCAGTAAAAATTTTATCTTCAATGTTCTAGCTTCAACTTGTATATTACTCGCATAAGCAGTCCTTCATTTCGAGAAGTGTTGCGAACGCTGATGGAAGTACTTACCGAGTTCTACTATAATTAAGCCAGTATTATATATGGAACTATGTTTTGGTGATGTGAAAAGTTGCTGCAGCTGCTATCGTTACCTAAAAGTAAAACTATGCGCTAAAATTGGAAAGGTGAGTACTGGAACACAAGAAGACGCTTCCAGTTGTAGACAGATGAGTATACAACCGATGAAGATTTAATATATGCTACCAGGAGAATCCAGGTGCGACAAATTTAATAACATTGAACTACTGGAAATCTGAAGGAAAACAGACAAATTAAACACACGGTAGATCAGGAAACTCGAGAGCAAAGAGAAACAGTTAACCTTTACGTTGCTTTCTGGGGGGTGGGCGTTCAATCTGAAGGGACAACCGTTTCTCCCTCCAAAGATGTCGTTTGAGGTTTTTAATATCTGGTTTGAATCCAAAATGGGAGATGGTAGAATTTTTATATGTCTCAGGCACTTCCTTTGAAATTGAGGATGACCGTCATTCAGCAGAGGCTTGTGGATTAGAAGGTGTCTTGTGGAGTTTCGTTTGGTTATCATTGTGCACCAGATACTACAAGGTCTTCTTCTATATTCGATTACATTGCAGGTTTTGACCGGCTTTGTGGGACTTTGCTGGGAATCGGGGTTAGAAACTGCACTTGACTTTCCAAAACAAGATATTGTTGAATTTTTAATGCTGCTTACTGTGCGTTCAAATGAAATGTAACATATATTGCGAAATGAGTCGTGCGTGTACTGTATTTTCTGATTGGTACTACACCGCGATTCTCGTAAACCGACATTTCACATCTAAAACGTCACAGTCTTAGATTTGTATTTAATTATTCGTCACACGAACTATGAGCAACAGCTTAACTTCCATTAGTTAATATTACCGTGCACCTTGATACAACCGGTAATGAACTGGTGTGGAATCTTCAAAGACGATATGAAACATATTCAACAGGAATATTCAAATACATCTTGGATGTATACTTCAAAATAAAGAGTTGTCAGAGAGAATCGTTTCATTCTTCCCGACTGCATTCCAAAATATTATGGAACAAAATCAATTGATAATATCTCTACTATGCGCATACGTGGCTCTGAAAGAAGACGAGCCAATTCACCTACCAGCTCTTCATCCTGAGATCCGTCCAAAGAACCTGTGTTAATCCCTTAAGAAAGATAAAATAAATTATTTGTTTTGTAAAAATTGGACATTATCCGTTTGATAACAATCGAATTCATTGTGTAAGAGGAACTGCTCAGGACACGGATATTTAAACTTAGACTAAAAAACTAAGTCTTAACGAAACTTAAGCAGTCTTAAACTTAGAGCGCTAACGAAGCTGTAAAGTGATAGTAGCATATCAGTGGCCGTACTACATTTAAATACTGTCGCTGAAATGGAAGTTAAGCTCAATGTTCTTTGCGCTTCAAAGTATGGATCTGCCATTGTGTTTCAAACAGTTGAAGAACTCCAAAGTCATTGAAAAGCATTTGTGAATCAGATGTGTAATACTGCGAGTGGACTGGTGAAACAGTTGAATTTAAGATCTATCTTCTATTGTAACCAATTATTATCACTGAAATCCGGCTTCGAAACTCGCGATCCATGTCGAATTATTTTCTGTTTTGAAGTTAAATGTCATTTACGCGTCCGTTTGAACTAATGGAGGTGACGTTTCTCAGATATCAGCGTTCTTACCGTGCGATCGCTTTAAGTTGACTTTCACAATAATTATTATCAGTGCTAAAATTGCCAATCCGTCCACTGTATATGCGAGAATCAATTTAAGATCAGCGCCTTGTGGATGAACTGTGGGAAAACAAGAAACTGTGAAGCATTTATTCATCTAAAAACAAATGCACACATGAGAATCAACAATGCAAAATATGTTATAGGCCCGTTAATAATCTCACCACAGACGATCGGAAAATATATCGTAAGATATGGAAATGTATATTCCCACATTTGCTATACCACTATGTGTTTTATAGTTTACGTTTAGCTTTGTCATATTTTTAGCAAATGTCCAGACGTTTGGTACCGTATAATTACTGCACGTATTCAATTTCGTAATTCCTCCTACACGATTTACACCGACGGGAATAACACATTAACTACTAAACACCTTCCACGTTTAATATTCCCTGTCAATTACTAATCTTCAAAATTAGTCTTTCTTCCGTGTTTGCGTAGCTGTTCAGTTACTGTCCTTAACAAGGTTACATTGACCCCACCACTATGACTTGTAAGCACTTCCGTCTTACATTGAGCGCAAAAGATTCTGAACATGCTGAACTCCAGAGTAACACAAAAAATCCTGGAAGAACTCAATCGTTCAGGCAAATCTAAAGTGTCGACGTTTACGGCCCAGATCCAATATCATGACTTCATCAAGACTACATCTTACCTTGCTCCTGTATGTAGCTGAAAACGGCAGGCGCCTTCAAGGAGACATGCAACACCAGGCAGGTGTAAATATCTTTTCCCCAAGTAGACTGCGTGACTTCTAATAAACTAGTAGCTTCGTACAAGTCATCCACGTTTTGCTTTGTCGTATTTTTTATTCCAGTGTGAATTTGCTTGTTATTTCTTTGCCAAACGATTTCTATTTTCTCCGGGTAGAAAGCAGCCGTTTTACAAAGGAGTTTTCGAGGTGATGAAAACCCTCCAATAGGAACAATTTCCAATGGAGTTGGAAGAGCTTGAGTAAAAACAAAGTTATATTGGCTATTTTCGATCCATTTCAATGCAAGTAAATTACTTTACCTCCCCACCAACTAACATGACATTCCAACTATCAAATTAGTTACCCGCCAGTACTAACCAGTATTTAATACATTCTTTCAATTTCATGTTCTGTTTATTGTTACTCAACCATATACACACACACCGCTAAGCGAAACATTGTTCTTTTGGGGCCAAGTTGCAAAATACAGTACAGTATATGTAGTCACACACAACACGTATAGCTACCATCCAGCACAGATAGTCACAAAATAGGCAAAATACAAACGTTTGTAAAACAGTCACCTTGGGAGATGGATGAAAGGAAGAGTTCAGAGAATACAGTGACGAAGAGTTCCCAAGTGAAGAAGACATTCTATTTTGAATGGTATTTGAGCTTTGTTACACAGTTCGGCTTGCGCGACCGTTAGCTTTGTAAAGTGGCTACAATTGGATTTTGATTATCGTATCAAGACTGAGGTACAAAACCCAAAATATCACAGATTTCTATAGTACAAATGCACATGGAGTTTAATATTCTGGTTTTTCAACTACTTAGGGAGTGTTCCAGGTCTTGGGATGAGCTTTCCAGTAATAAACATTCAGTAATGGAGCTTTCCCCGGAATGTGAACCATTCCCGCAACAGTTTCCCCGTATTGAATGTGGCAGATGATATCCTCCGTGAAACAACCAAGAACGCAAATGCAAATTGATATTAAGCGGATTGATTCCATAGTTCCATTCTTTCTAAACCCTGAATTCCTGCAGCAAAATAGTGGACAGTGACTTGGTGCTTCTATAGGATCTTTTTTGGAAATTGCGAGCCAAATTTTAAGGTTTTGTAAACGTGGACTGCTTCCACTACAGCTGTGGTCGGTGTCTAACATGGGAGATTCAACAGTTAGATTGCTTTATCTGCTTATCATAGCAGTTAGGATTTCGCTCTGTCTACAATAGCCATCCGGAGCTCACGGTTGCCTGACTCCACTTCCCACGCCTGTACCGACGTCAATGTTCTTAGACTTTTCAAATTCTAGGTGAAGGACAATTCTAAGGAGAAGAAAAATCGAAGGGCTTCTGCAGATACACTAAGCACAAAGGGATAGCGACAGATAAAATTGATCCATTTGAAGATCAACAGGTTCAACAATGCATGGAGCCGAAAGAGATGGGGCGGGAGGGCGGAATATCTTATCCATTTTCATTTGTATTTACACGGGAGACGTACACATCGACTATACAACTAAAGCAAACCAGAAGCAATGTCATGGCCCATATACAGATTACAGCCTTGAGGCAAATTAGGGCCCAGGACATGGCAAGGTGTCCCATCGGACCTCTTTGGAAGCTAAAGCAGAAAGTGAAAGGGCCCCTATAGAGGTACTCGTGGGTGAGGTGTCGGATAACTACGGTATAACTAATGTTTTAAGACCATATGACGATTGGATATAGGAGCCGAATTAGGCCATTTGGCCCAACAAGTTTGCTCTGCCATTTCATCACAGTTAATATTTTCCTTTCAGCCCAGATCTGCTTCCTTCTCCCCGTAGCTGTTCATGCCCTAACCAATCAAAAATCTATTACCTCTGTTTTAAATATCCATAATGACTTGGTCTCCATAGAGGCCTGTGTCAAAAAAAAAGTATCCCCTTCGTCTCATTTTAAAAGGATACCACTCTATTCTGTGGCAGAGTCCTCTGGTATTATATTCTCCCACCGTCGGAGACGTCCTCTCCACATCCACACTATCAAGTACCTTCATGTTTCAAAAGGTTTCAATGCGGTCGCCACTATTATTTTCTGAATTCTAGTTAAAATAGGCCCAGAGCCGTAAAACGCTCTCATATGACTAGCTATTTATCATTGACATATAAACTTAAAAGATTTGGTCACAACTCAGACCCTTGTGGAACACCATTAGTCACGGACAGCCAACAAGATTCCCATTCTTTGTCTCTTACCAACCAGTTACGGCTTTATCCACCCTAGAATCTTTCCTGCAATACTTTACGCTCGTATCTGGTTAAACAGCTTGGGCATGGTACCTTGTCAAAGGCCTTCTGAAAATCCAAGTACACAACAACCGATTCTACCTATCTTTATCTATCCTGCTTTTCAATCCTTCAAATAATTTAATCAGATTTGCCTGACGAGAGTTTCCCTTCAGGATATCATACTAAATATGGACTGTTTTATTATGTGCCTCCGAGTAACCTAAAACCTGATCCTTAATAACGGACTCCAACACTTTGTCAACCAATGAGGAAGACGGACTGGCCTGCAGTTTCGCTTTTCTGTCTCTCTGCCTTCTTGAAGAGTGGAGTGACATTTGCAATTTTCCAGTCTATCAGAACCATTCTAGAATCTGGTAATTCTCGACAATCTCACCAGCAACTTTTATCAGAATCCTGGGATGCACATCATCAGGTCTAGATGAATTACCTATCTTCAGACCTTTCAGTTTCCCAAGAACTAGCTCTGCAATTATGTTTCTAGTTTAGCTGTTGTTCAAGATAAACTCTCGGAGTAAGCCGGGATAATATAGACTAGTTGGTATTTTAGAAAAGTGGGCAATTTATTGGAAGATGTTCTAAAGAATGGGATATATAAATATTTGGATAGACTGGGCTTTATTGGGAATTGACAACATTGTTTTGTGCAAGGTAGGTTGTGCCTAACCAATCTTAATGAGCGTATCGAGCAGGTTACCATTGATGTTGATGAAGGATAACAGTGGATATGGTCAACATGGATTTTAGCAAGGTCTATGCAAAAACTCTGCATTGGGGTGGTTGGCTAATCAGGTACGACCGCTTGGCATTCAGGATGATGAAGTAAGTTGTATCTGGCGTTGGCTTAGCCGGAGAAGCCAGAGTATGGTAGCAGATAGTTGTTCTTTAAACGAAGGCCTTTGACTAGTGTTGTGTCACATAGGTATCAAAGCTCGACGCGAGTTCTGGACCAGGTGGCCCGAAAATAGCAGATAGAATGTAATGAAGGTAGTTGCAAGCTGATGTCCAACCCTAACAAAATTCACCTTTGTATGGTGAATGAAATATAAATTTTTCTAAATCTGCATGACAAAAGTTGGAATGACAATTTGCAGTGCATGCGACAAATTGTTAGTGATGTTCGAATGAATTCGTTTGGAGCTGGGTATTATTCCTCTCTACTTTTGATGCGGAAATGGAGCATTGTGCTGCTGCATACAGACACTTTGATACAGATTATGTAAGTTTTCATATTTTGAGGCTCATATTTCGGAAAGATTCTGCAATGGGGTGGTGGTCTGATCAGGCACGTTTGCTTGGCATTCAGGATGAAGAAATAAGTTGTCTCTAACGTTTGCTTCGCCGGAGAAGCCAGAGTATGGTAGCAGATATTTGTTCTTTGACGAGTGCTGTGTCACATGGGTATCAAAGCTCGCAGCGGGTTATGGACCAGGTGGGCTGAAAATGGCAGATAGAATTTAATGAAGGTAATTGCAAGCTGTTGTGCAACACTATCAAAATTCACCCTGATGTTGAGAGGTCTTTATTTCTCCCCATTTCGTATGGTGAATGAAATATAGATTTTGCTAATCCTGCATGACAAAAGTTGGAATGACAATTTGCAGTGCATGCAACAAATTGTTAGTGATGCTGGAATTAACACGTTTGAAGCTGGGTGTTATTCCTCTCTACTTTTGATGCGGATATGGAGCATTGTGCTGCTGCATACAGACATTTTGATATGGATTATATAAGTTTTCATATTTTGCGGCTCTATGATGACGAACCGAGTTATCCAACTCCAGCCATTCACATTAGTATGAATATTATTTCGACTTCTTTCTTACACAGCAATTCTAGTCTTGCTTGAAAAGTAATTCGTTGATGATCAGGGCTGATTAGCTGATGATCAGGGCTGGACTAACTGCAGTGGGATGGACTTTGGGGAAGTATGATACGATAAACAGAATTAACTCTATTATGCGCTTTAAAGGTGCTACGTAAAATGTGATTAATTCTTCTGATCTTTATAATTATGAACTTAGAACATCTGGACTTGGGTGTATTGAAAAGAGGGAAACAAATGTACTCTCGCCGTTTGTTTTATCAAATTGAAACATTTTATCCTCATTACTAAGTTTGATGTAAAATGCACAGACCTGAAAATCTCCAAACAACCACACTCACCGAACACAGAGAGCCTGGTGCCATTTCCTCTCCCGAGATATCGTTCTTGATACCTTGCTACACAGTAATACATTCCGGAGTCGGCGACTTTGATATTCCAGAGTACAAGTGAACCCCTTCCCCTTTCGAGAGTAAATTGTCTTGTGTCGTCCTTTTCTAACAATGTCTTCTCGCTGTCCTTCCACCAACGAACGTCAACAGTATCTTGCAATAGTGGAAATTTGCAGAACATGGTAACATTCGCACCTCGCAGGACGTCCAGGTCTCTAGGGAATTGAGATACTTCGCTTGCAGTTACTTTGACGGCTGCCGGAAAAATAAGCAAGAGTGTTAGTAACAGTTAAACACAATGAATTAACAAAAAAAAAAACTAAAGACGTAAGTCACTGGACATCTAAGAGCGAAAGACGAACGAATAGCTGAAACACTGTAACCAGATATGCTGCGGGCACCCAGGATTAAATATTCGAAAATAGAATATTCAGATCTGAAACAGCAGTTATAAATCAGCATACCTAGCCAAGTAATAGCCAGAAGTGCCATGTACGAAACCGTCAATTTCTCCGACATCTTGCAGAATCCTAATGGACCAACTCCTGCAATGCAAGTGGTGTTTGAAAGAATTTGCTGGAGGAAAAGGTCTCCGTGAGGAAATGTATTAATCATGTAAACATGACGTAGGATGACGCCACCGCAATGCAGAATAACGTGGTTCAGAGTTAAAATCTGCCTGGGCTGGGAGGAAAATAAGAACTCTTACAGTTCTAATTTTTTTGCATTGCCTACCTAGTACTTTCGTGATAATGCTGGAAATTTTGCCCCCTTGCTAAATTCAGGAATTATCCAATTGTTTATTGAGATATAAACTCAAATCCGTACTCTACGCATTTTGATGGTAAAGATGGAAATCCGCTTAGGAGTTGAAGAACGTCTAATAAGATAGGCGGACAAACTAATAACAACATTTCTTCATTCTAATCTACCTTTGCAGTTTTCTCCATTTCAATGATATACCTTCAGTGAAATAGCTCATTGCTGGTTTCTCCAGTAAAGCAGTTGCGCGTTTACGACCAGAAGATTTTAAGCCACGAAGGGTAGGGACAGGGTTACATAAATGAAAATATTTGTTTCTCTTGATAATTTCCTTTAGGTTTTGGTTATAACAGTTCGACTAATGAACTACTGATTAACGACTGGATTACAAACCAAAAAGGAAATGATGAACGCGACTGAATTGAACAGCAAATACATTCCCTCGGATGTCGTCACGCACACATCTCCGGCACAATATTGTTTTGGATTCTGAGAATTGGTGATTATTTCTTCAGCAATTTTCGTGTAATTTAAATGCTGAAGTTTCAGGAAACAAAAACATATAATGTGAAAACGTCACGAATTAATTCCAGTGACAGATTTCAGGCTTTTTTTTTCAAAGTAGACCCCATAATAATCAGGCAACACACACAAAATGCTGGTGGAACGCAGCAGGCCAGGCAGCATCTATAGGAAGAAGTACAGTCGACGTTTCGGGCCGAGACCCTTCGTCAGGACTAACTGAAATAAGAGATAGTAATAGATTAGAAAGTGGGAGAGGGAGGGGGAGCTCCGAAATGATAGGAGAAGACAGGAGGGGGAGGGATTAAGCTAAGTGCTGGAAAGTTGATTAGCAAAAGGGATACACAGCCGGAGAGGGAGAAGATCATGATCCTGACGATGTGTTGCTTGAATTTCCAGCATCTGCAGATTTCATCGTCTTTTCACCCATCATATTCAGGTTCCTTACTCGCTGCTGTGACCAGCTCGCACAAAGAGATCAGCGAAAAGCAGCGGCAAATCCTATCTGCGATAGAAATAGATTCAGGTTTAGGACGTTGATCACATAAAGAAAAGGCTTAGAGCTCAAACAGCATGTTATTCAGTTTAATGATGACAGAGATTCAAGAGGTACTGCGATAAATTCTATAAAGGGCGCATCGAGGAAGCCTCAAATGATTGATTGCAGTTCCGAGGATCCATTTTAAATCCAGTAAGCACGAGCAGTTGCGTTGCGGGAAATGCTGCTTTTTGAAATATCTCCTACATTTCCACAAAGTAAACGGCAGACAATAGGAAAGTCCATCGAGCGAAGAAAAACCTGGCAGGGCATAAATTGTTATCCATTTAGAAGAAAGACAATGCTGTATACTCAAACCCATTTTGGTTGGCGATGAAACAATGCTGAGCTTCCACGTGCTTCCTACGAACAGAGTTAAGATTCGCATTACCATGTCAAACGCCTCGGTATTTTGAGCAGTTAGGTTTCCGAATTTCCACGAAGCGATTGGGATGTTATGCTGTTTTCATGGGAGCTTTGTCACCATTATTAAATTGTATCTCCTGTCCTCTCAGATCTGAAATTATGTAGCTGCTTAGGACCTAAAGCTGTTCATAGGTAACACGTATTTTGTCTATTGGATCCCACAGGACGTAATTGAGGTCTGTTTGGTGAGGAATTTAGCCGGCGGAGGATATGGACATTGCGAATGTTATTTTGCTGTGGATCGGGAGGCTATTCTAATGAGAGACAGCTTAGTTTTACGTTACAGGCAATTTGTGATGCCGAATACCCATTCCATCACTCTCTGTGTAAAAAACTTACCTCTTACATCTCCTCTGTAGCTACTTCCAAACTCCGTAAAACTGTCCCCTCTCGTGCGATCCATTTCAGCCTCGGCAGAAAGCCTTTCGTTCTTTTTTAAGCATTTAATTTATTCTTTATTTATTCCAAATACTTGAATAAATGACAATCTCAGAAAAAAAATCAAGATGTTTTTAAATGTTAAGCAGAACTCTGTTTAGGCCAAATGATTGACAGTAAATCTAAATGTCTAATTTATGAGAGTTTAGCCGGGAGAGGATATGGACATTATTTTGTTGTGGATCTGGAGACTATTCTAATGAGAGACAGCTTAGTTTTACGTTACAGGCAATTTGTGATGCCGAATACAAACATCTGCCTGCGGCAGAAAACACAATTTCCAGAAGGTAAGTTTCCTGTCGAGATTTCTGACCTCATCTTCAGATATTCTTTTTTTCTCGACACATAAATTGTAAAGATGAGAGCACTCTGATTAGTTCCCCATTAACCGCTCTTTGTTCTCCATTAGTCCATTCTTTACGGTGTGTAAGAATGGAGCAGTAACTTGGACCGATTACTAAGCACTTAAAGACCGGTTGGCTGATAAAAATTGGCCTCGTTTGAGAATGGTTGGGATTGTCGTGGTAGATCTTAGGTAACAATTGAATAAGACTGTCGATACATTTTTAGTTTGAAATGCATTAGAGATAAGCCCTACATCACTATATTTTCAACAGCAGAAATTTGTTCAGTGTTAGTGGGACGGAAAAGCACAGGAAAGCATAAGACACTTTAGAAGCAAAGAAAACTTACAGCATAATGCACGTCCTTCACCCCACAAAGCTATGCCGAACATGTCCTTACCTTAGAAATTAACTAGGGTTACCCATAGCGCTCTATTTTTCTGAGCTCCATGTACCCATCCAGGAGTCTCTAAAAAGATCCTGTTGTAACTGTCTCCACCACTGTCGCCGTCAGCCCAATCTCGCACACATCACTGTCTGTGCAAAAAAAAATTACCTCTGACATCTCCTCTGCAGCTACTTCCCAAATACCGTAAAACTGTGCCCTCTCGTGCGAGCTATTTCCGCCTTGGCAGAAAGCCTTCCGTTCTTTTTTAAAACATTTAATTTATTGTTTATTTATTTCAAATGCTTGAATACATGACAATCGCAGAACAAAATCAAGATGTTTTTAAATGCGAAGCAGAGCTCTGGTTAGGCCAAAGGATTGACTGTAAATCTAAATTTCTAATTATTAGACAATTTTATACCCCGGACGAGATAATCCTTTATAAGATCTCGCCTTTAAATGCCTCTGCCTTCATTACAAACATATTCCGAAATGTTTTCAGCAAAGTTCTTTTAGGATAAACGTTTCAACTGAATGTTCATTATTCTTTAATGGATAATAGGGAGCTGAACTGGAGTTAGTTGACTGTAAAATTAAAGCTACTATTTGCTGCTACTGTGTGGAAGACATAGGAAACACTGAGCAAGCCACACAGCGTCTGCCGAGAGAAATAGTGTGAAAACTTCAAGTCGATAATTTTTCCCGAGGTCATGAAGAGAAATGATTTGCATTTTCCCCCTTTCAAAGAAGGTTCCCGATATTTTCTGCTTAATTTCCGATTGCACACATCTGCAATACTGTTTTGCATTAATTACCCTGCTTTCCAATTAATGATCTAACGATATTAGCCGAATACAAAGTGACATGACTTTACTTCCCATTTCATTCGAATCTTTACAAGTATCGTTGAAAGCCTCAGATAAAACGGCAGCTCTCGACATTGCAACTTCATGTAATGTTGTCTACCTGTTCCTTGTTCCCGACGAATCGCGAGTGCAATTCTATTCTCAGGTAGCGTATTAGTTCCCATAAACACAAGGTGCAAATGCGTTCTTGGTAAACTGATAGATGAATTAAAATTCTATTTCGAACATTTTTATAGAAAACTTGCAGAAGCTCGCATGCAAATATTCGTATTGGTGAATTATAACCAGGAAGTGAATATATATCTGTCTTGAGAGGATGTGAAACTTCATCGGACCTGAACAAGATCAGCTGGCCTTTCAAATGGGGCAGATAAAAAAGGAAAGGAAAACACAAGAATGCACTCACTTCTTTCGATGATAATTTAATTTCTTGGATTTATAATTCATGAATGTGGGTTTAGAAGTCCAGAAACACAATTCTGAGAAAAGAAGGAAAATTGAAGTATTAATTCTATTGATCTGTCTGTACATACTTACCCGATTTGCTGGATATTCGGTGCATTCCATATTTAATAGTCAGCACACTTTCTCTGCGGTGTTTTTGTGCTGACGGAGAGTGTGGAGGAGATGTTTTTTGCAATCCGAACGAACCCTAATGCTGGCGTATACAATGAAGAAATTCAGAATCTAATTGCACAAGGGCGTATTGAGGGCCAGATTTTTAGAGTTTACTGTTTGGTTTTGCGGGGTAGATGGTGTTAACTGCCGTGCTATAATATAAATCTTCGGAAAATAAATATAAAGGAGGGAGATAAGTCCGCAGATGCATCGAACCGAGGCATTACGTCTGGTGTTCTGAGCGCAGTATCAGTGTGCTAATTCACAGTATTGCTCTCTTCTCAATGCTGCCATCAGGAAGGAAATACAGCAGCCTTAGGTCCCAGACCACCAGGTTTAGAAACAATAATTACCTTCAAACATCAGGCTTCTGAACCAATGTCGATAATTCACTCTTCTCGATACTGAACTGATTGAATAAACGATGGACTTGCTTTCAGTTATCTTACATTTCATGTTCTTAGCATATTTCCTAACCTCATTATTTGTGATTATTACAATTTTCTCTATTTGCACAGATTGTCTTCCTTTGCACATTGGTTGTTCGTCAGTCTTTGTATGCGGTTTTTCACTAAATATATTGCATTCCTTTGTTGCGCTGCGAATGCCCGCAAGAAAATAAGTCTCGGGGTAATAAATGGTGACATATATGTACTTTGATGTTAAGTTACCTCTGAACGCTGAACTTCAATTTGAGGAATGCTGCAAATACATTGGAAACAGTTCTGCGTGATGGTGTATAAGAATGATCCGTAGATGGGCGTGTAGTCAGTTAAGGCATGTTGGCCTGGCGACATTTGCATCCGCTGAAGTTTAGAAAAGGAAAAGTGGTATCGATTGATATGTATTTGATCTTGGCGTCTCTAAAAGAGGCAGCTATCAAAGGCTTATATGCCCACGTGAGGAAAAATAAATTACTCCCAGTGGTTGGTATCTTTGAATGTCTCTTCCCGACGTAAAACATTGAAACCCATATTTTTGTGTGATTTTAATGTTGACAGTAAAATCTGCTCAAGAAGCAGGAAGTCGAACGTTACTGTGATGGGAGGGGTAGGAATTTGATGTTACCGTCAGATCAGTCACAATTTTGTTGAATGGCCAAGCATGTCGAGTTGCCAAGTGCCCTACTTCTGCTATGTTGTTTTCCCAGTAGTCTGCAGACTTTTAAAACTCCAGATATGTCTTTGAAATCGCCGTCTTATTAGAATGTAAACTCCCTTCTGTTTTGAGTCACCTCCAACAACTCGCTGCAGCCAGTCACATTGAATAGCCCCGAATTTTGCCTCAATGGCAAAACTGCATGGTATTCTATTGCCGGCATTGTTCGAATAATTAGAGGTCTACTCATTGGCCCTTTTATTAGCTAAACCTACATTCCTGCTCCTTACTGCAAATATCCAATCAGACGTATATGTGGCAGCAAAGCGATGCATAAAAGTATACAGACATGGCCAAAAAGTATAGTTGTTGCTCGAACCAAACATCAGAATGTGGAAGAAATGCGAGCTGTGACTTTGACCGTGGAATGATTGTTGGTGCCTGACTGGGTGATTAGATAACTCAGAAACTGTTGATTGGCTGCGAACTACATGTACAACAGTCTCTACAGTTTAAAGAGAATGGTGCGAAAAAGAAAACACGAAAAAACATCAAGTGAGTGACAATTCTTTGAGCGAAATCTCATAGTTAATGAGAGAGACCAGAGGAGACTGGCTAGACTGGTTCACGAAGACAGGACGGCGACAGTAAACACGTGTTACAGTAATGGTGCGCAGAAGAGCATCTCTGAAAGCACAAAACGTCGAACCTTGTAGCAGATGGGCTGCAACAGCAAAAGATCACGAACATACAGAAATACACTCAGTAGCCACTTTATTGGATATCTCATGTAGTTAATAAATTTATCACTGTGATTATCGTGTCTATGGATGCGAATTCATTTTCTCTGCTGATGCAGTTCATCTAAATGTTAGGCAGACTTCACTGGGGGAATGTATTTCTTTTGCATGCTACTGAGTTACTCATTGATCAGCTGGTACCTAAAGGCCATTTTTTCAACAATGATGGATATGAGCAAATTACCTTCACTTTCCATTCCGAGAATAGGAATCGTGGTCCTTCATTTTATTTTCAGAACTTGTGGACAACTTATTTTACTAATGGAACCAGGGATGCAACTTGAATTTTCCTGCTCCATTATAACAAAAGTCGGTTATTCAAGGACAGTGCATGTTGTCAGCAGTTTGGTTGCCTTGATTTTCTCTTTAGTTTGTGCTACCGTAGTGCAGTTCGTAGCTAAACAGCACTAACGGCGACTCCTTTGTTTGCATCTCTCGAATAAAGTGCTAGTTCCATCCGTAATATCTCGTCTTTCCTTTTCAAGGTTCCTTTGAAGACCCTGACTTGGAGTTCCACGCGGACTTCGGTTCTCTGCGGAAACGGACCCGCCCTCCGGGCCGCACGAGCGGCCGCTTTTAGATATGCCGAGGACGCGGCCTGGAAGACCAGCGTGCCATCAGGAAATGTATTTTCGTGGCTCTCGAAACGAGCTAATTCGAGTGCGTCGTCTGATGTGTCGTGGGAGTACACGGAAGGTCGAAAGCAGCGTGCAGGCTGCTGGCTGTGTGCCCAGAGACCCCAGGTCTTCGGGCACGGAGCTCGGAAAAAGCATGGCAACAGACTTTTAACACCATGGATCACCGAGATGTTTTGTTAAGACTCCCCCCTCGCTGTGAAACGTGGACATCCCTTTTTCCCGTATGAAGGACAGAGAGAGCCCGTGGTATGTGGATAACAGGGTGGACGGGTAGTCCTTGGGGTACTGCAAGTCTGTGTTTTTTTTTTGAAGATTTGCTTCACGCTTGAGTGTTCGGTTGAGGATGCAGATGCTTTTTTGTTGGAGTGGGAGGGGGCGGTCGTTAAGTAGCCTTCTATTTTATTAAGCTGCATGTACCTTTCTAAAAGCCTCTTAAAAGACCCTATCGTATCAGCCTCTACCACCGTTACTGGCAGCACATTCCACGCACTCACCACTCTCCATATAAAAAAAACTTACCCCTGACGTCTCTTCTGTACCTCCTCCCCAGCACCTTAAACCTGTGTTCTCTTGTGGCAACCAATTCAGCCCTCAGCAGCTTGTACAGCTCTGTCAGGTCACCTCTCATCCTCCTTCGCTCCAAGGAGAAAAGGCCAAGGTCACTCAGCCTATTCTCATAAGGCATGCACCCCAAACCAGGCAAGATCCTTGTAAATCTCCTCTGCACACTTTCTATGCCTTCCACATCTTACCTGTAGTGAGGCGACCAGAAATGAGCAGAGTACTCCAGGTGGGGTCTGACTAGGGTCCTATATAGCTGCAACATTACCTCTCGGCTCCTAAATTCAATTCCACGATTGATGAAGGCCAATTAACCATACGCCCTCTTAACCACAGAGTCAACCTGTGCAGCTGCTTTGAACGTCCTATGGACTCGGGCCCCAAGAACCCTCTGATTCTCCACACTGCCAAGAGTCTTACCATTAACACGATATGCTGCCATCATATTTGACCTACCAAAATGATCCACTTCACACTTATTTGGGTTGAACACCATCTACCGCTTCTCAGCCCAGTTTTGCATCCTGTCAATGTCCCGCTGTAAACTCTGACAGCCCTCCACAATATCCACAACACCTCCAACCGCTGTGTCATCAACAAACGTACTAACCCATCCCTCCACTTCCTGGGCTAGGTTATTTATAAAAACCACGAAGAGTAAGGGTCCCAGAACAGATCCATGAGGCACACCATGGTCACCGACCTCTATGCAGAATATGACCCGTCTACAACCACTCTTCTGTGAGCCATCCGGTTCTGGATACACAAAGCAATGTTCCCTTGGATCCCATGCCTCCTTACTTTTTCAATAAGCCTTACATGTGGTACCTTATCAAATCCCTTGCTGAAATCCTTATACATCTACTGGCCTTCCTTCATCAATGTGTTTAGTCACATCCTCAAAAAATTCTAACAGTCTCGTCAGGCACGACCTGCCCTTGACAATACCATGCTGACTACCCCTAATAATATTATACCTCTCCAAATGTTCATAAATTCTGCCTCTCAGGATCCTCTCCATCAGCTTACCCAGTAAAGATATTGACCCCTTACTCTTCCGAACCTCCAGCCACAGAGAATCCGCAGAAAATCGCTCTATGGCGACCACCTTTTCAGCAGCTGTGATACAATCTCTGCTCAAGAGTGCCACGCCCCCACCTATTTTGCCTCCCTCCGTGTCCTTTCTGAAACATCTAAAACCGGCATTTGAAGTAACCGATCCTGACCCTGGGCCTTCTAACTCTCTGTAATGGCCACCATATCATATCTCCAAGTACTGATCCACGCTCTAAGCTTATCGGCTTTATTCACAACACTCCTTGCATTAATGTAGACACATCTCAAGCCTTCGGTCTGAGCGCATCCCTTCTCTATCACCTGCCTATCCTCCTTCAGCACTGGCCACAAGAATTCTCTATTTGTGAGCTAACCGCCTCTTCCCCAGTCTCTTCAGTTCGGTTCCCACTTTTGTTCCCATTTTTAATCGCACTTTCATCACTAAAAGCAGTTGATTATTCGTTGGTCGGAGGCACTTCCACCCAACGGTCAGCTCAAGGAAGGAGTAAAGGACACTTCGAAATTCACCATTGTCTCCCCTGAACCTAACAAATCAAGCTGACAATGTTTTGAACCTATATTTAGTCATAGCTCTCGTTGCGGAAGTTTGCTTCGACTTTCAGCTTTTCGTCTTCTTTAAAACATGTACATATGCGTACGTTGCAAGTTCCTGTTTCTGACTCAATGCAGGTGCAATTTTGATACTGAGAAGGTGTAGAGAGGCCGAGGCGAACTTGTTAATCTCGTAACTTGTGACCTGTGAACGTCAATCATTTTGACCGTTAGTTCATCATGCTGCGGTTGCAGAGCCGCCCGAGTCTGAAAGAAACCGGTCACACGTGTAACTGTGTCTCACTGATTATCAGCGACAGGCTGTAACCGCAATGTAAACTTTATTTTTCTGATTTTCCATTCGGGCTGAAATCTTGTGCTACGGTCCATCTCTCGCGCACAGAGCAATGCGATACTAATGTTGCAAATGATCATTTTAAGGTTGCCGATGTTCAAATTCACCTGCTGTTTCTGTTGGTTGTAGATTCAGGATTTTTGAATAATTGTAAAAAAAAAATTGGGCAATAAAGTCCGATCAAAAAGCTGACGCCTCATACCTAGCAGATTGAGAGGTGGACATTTTTACCTGGGTGTCAGTGTCTTCCTGCTTTGAAGTAACTTAGGTCATTATGGGAATAACCTGAAGGCGAGGGACTCTTGCAACTTTCATGGCATTATCTGGCTATAAAAAAATTGAGACACTATTATGGAGTTCAGAAAATTTAGATTTTCCCCGTTTCTTTCTTTTTTAATTTAAAACTTAGCTTCAGTGAAATCATCAACCATCGTCTAACACAGGCCCTGAACGTAAAGCAACGGTAATGATGGTCGTGCAAAAGGGAAAAATGGGTGATCAGGTGAAACCTGTTTATATTTCTAGATGTGTACATTCGTAAGCTTTCTAATTAGTGAAATTTTGTAAAATATCATAGGATATACATTGTCGAACCGGGTTAAAATGTTTGTTTTCACGATGTCAAGAATTTTTTGAAATCACATATTCCTAGCAATATACGAATATTTGGGAAAAATTCCCACATTAGTATCCACGCTCCACATTTTTGCACAGTCACTTCAAACTGAGGAGCCATCTGTATTCCGCCAAATGTTGAAAGCAGATTCCGGTGGGAAGTTAAAATGATCATTGTAAGTACTTTGCAAATAAATATGTAATGCAGCCAGAATGGCTTATTTCTGTTTAGCAATGTTCTAAGATTTATAGAATTAACATGTTATTTGCTTCGCTTACTGCAGTAATTCTGCTCCTAATTCAACAATTTTAGCAACTAAAGAAACCGTTTCATCTCACCAAATTGGTTTGATTCTCACTTCCTATCAAAGAAATATGCTTGCACTTAAAGGAAGGAGTTGGGGGGGGGGGTGGAATCCATGAGCCTCCGATGAACATTTATTCTTGATGCAAAATCGATTTTGTTACCTAAAGTAAGATCGCCCGAAGAAACTTTCTGAAATGTGTGTAGCAGTACCCGTTAATCTAATGTTGTGTTTTGTGTATTACATTCGCTTTCATCTTTTGTGAATCTTATCCCCTCTCATCTAAAGTGTGTTTTCTTCTTTCCAGTCTGAGTTACATTGTGCTTTCAGCTACTTCAGAAGTACTGGTTACAAAATCTACCTCAATCCATTTACTAACTATTTCCTCTGCACCCGATTCTGAAGATAACCATACGACTCAGTACCATGGTTCTACCTCCAGCACAGTATCAGTGAAGGAATTCCTTCATACATGAATAGATATAGTGCGTGTAGCTATATCGGGTACCTGGATGACAGTGACATTCAATTCGGAATTGATTTACTTTGCTTCTGTTCGCCATAATGAAGCACTAATTCCTAACGAGCATCTACTCTGAGGAAAATATTTCCTTCACATTGACGTGACTTCTCAAGAGCGATCATTGAAAATGTTCTTTTGTTAATTTCAATTCCGATTCACAATATTATGAAAGGCATGAATTTATTCATACGGTGTTTGCACATGATGTGGATCACAACACATTTCTATATTTGCTGTTTATATTGGGTTAGGTGCCAGATAATCCGATGAAAGGTGAAACTTTGAAATAGAAATATCGTATCGTTTAAATCAAAGTTAATTCTGTGATTTATTTTGGATGACCCAACACAAAGGTACGTTATGGCTTCGAATCAACAAAAGCATTACAAATATAACCACCTTATGCTTGAACGTTTCTGTAGAATTCCATTGCTCAACATGTATGCTTCACAGTTTTGTTTGAAGTAAAGCCCAATATAGTTCAGTTCTACGACTCACTCACATCATGTAATCGCTAAAGGAACATCAGACTGATATTTGAAGACAGCTTAAACAGTGGAATGTTTTCTTGAACCTATTTTTTCTCATTTGTCTCCACCTTCATTTTCACATTGTTCTAATCACTTTTTTTTTCTTTTTTCTCTCTCTGTTTTTCAGTGAAAAATTTTCTGTTCTACTTGCTTCTCTTCTGTCCACATGTGAACTCTGGTAACCTCGAGGATAATGTGAGAATCCATGGTGATATTTCCTGTTGTCAATTTATTTCTCCCTCATATCTCCAAAGAAGCAATGCTTCTGAATAAAAAGTACGGGCATTTAATACAGCATGTATTATTTTTAAGCCTCCGTATCAGAGAACTGAACATCATTTTTCTTCAGCAGTGATCAGAAAACTATCCAGTTACCGCTTTTGATATTTGCGAAAAGACGAAGAATTTGGAACATCAGCTCAATGTGAATGGTCAAAAATTGAAGGAATGTAGAAAATAAGTAACCAACCTCGTGACTTTTTGAATTGGAACAGCGATTGATTTTATTTGTGAATTATTAACCCTTCGAAATGCTTGTTAAAAATCTGCAGTTTTGAAATAATAAGAACAACATTTGAACTCCCGCGAACATTAAGATAATTTGATAACTTCAACTAATGGGGGTTGGCTGAACACAAAACTTATTCTTATTATTTCACAACTGCATATTTTTAACAAACATTTCAAAGGTTAGCAAATTCTTCATATTCTATTGCCATATCGGCCTTTATGCACGCATTTAAAGCATTTTCGTAAATGGCAGGACACTTCTTTCCAAGAACCACTTATTTGACAATAAAATGGAGATAAGCGACTTCCGACGCTGGAACATGGAGCAACACAATAAGCGCTGGCGGGACTCAGCGTGCCAGGCAGCATCATGGGAAGGAAATAGACAGTCGACGTCTGGGGCCGAAGCTCTTCTTCTGCACTTCATTGTCTAGACAGGAAATAAGATAGTGAGGAACATCGAAATTACACCTTCTGATCTTCATCCCTGGCCTTCTCCTTTTCGTTTTTGTAACTTCTGAAAGATTGAATTTTTAAAGATTTTATTTTTTATTATTTAAATCATTTATATTTGCATACGAAACTTTATAAATGATTTAAACACTTTAAGAAGAAATGTTTTGTCAATCTAGTTATAACCGGATATTGTCTGTCAAGTTAGTTCTCCGATTTATATGTGCGGGTAATTTGTGCACACACTACTGCCAAGATACCAACTATAATGGTAAACTCTTATAATGTACATGGCCTCGTCCTGTAGACCTTCCCAAATATTTCTATGATCTCGAATGCGGAGAGTTGCTGCAGATAATATTGTTCTGATATCTCCACAAGATTAGTAATGTGTTCTGCTGGGTTAGGACTCACCACATAATCAACACAAATCGGACAACACGGAAGAAAAGTAAATGTAGACGGTTTTGGAAATAGCCGATTAGTTTGACACCTTCTTTGGAGAGAAATGTAGGCTGGAGAGCTTTCACCACGTAATAAACGCGAAAAAAAAGCTTAATCTGGCATTTTCCACAATTGCTTCCTGAGTTGGTGTGGACTCTAAATTTGCAGCATTCAAGGCATTTGCTTCCATCCACACTCAACTCACGGACACCGAAAATGCTTTATTTCTTTGCATGTGTCATTTATTAATATAATGAAACTTCATGATCCTACAACAACTCCAAGTGCCAGCCAATTAGTCCATTATACAATATGAGTATTTTTTCCTGCATCGCATCTCTCGAGCCATCACTCTCGAACGATTTCAAAATTCAGCTCAAAACATTTTCTTAAATTCTCATTATGCTAATCGACACTGCTGTGGAACATTTCTGATATGATTTGACAATGCGGTATTAAATAAATGTACCGTGATAAAGTGCCAGTGTCCACAATATCAATATAGGCATTGTTTTAATTGGGATTGCGAAAATTTCTTCCGTATTTAAATTGAAATATTTCAAAACTTTTATCCACGTTCCAGATCTCTGCTTTTATTACTACACACATGACAACACGGTAAAACACACTATATTCGCCATTCGGCATTCAGAGAATTTAAACGTACAGAAAATACTATGCATATAAACGATATTTGTCTAGATATTTTTAAGATTTGCGCTTACATTCATACAAGGCGATTTGTCCTCAGTATCTTATCTTAACCTGAAGTGATATCACCTAAATTCTGAGAGGCGACTGCTTTAGCTGAAAATAATCGACACTTTTTCCAACTGGACATTTTCACGATACATTTGTCAGTCGAATTAATGGTGAGTTTCTCTCCTGGCATTGACTATTCCAGTTCTGAAGAACGGTCTCGGTCTGAAATTTCGACAATTTATTCAATTCTAAATATGTTGCATAAAGTGCTGAGTTGCTTCAGCATTTGGTGTACTTTAGCTCTGGATTTTCCACATCAGCAGAAGATTTTGTGTTTATAAATTTTATCCAGCGAAGGATTACAAATTGCAATTATTCGCTGTTCTTAGAAAAATATTCGAATGTTTAAAATAGGTTTTTAACTGATATAAAAGTGGTGGATATCCATTTATTGTTTTTGAATTACATATTGTGAGTACAGAAACACATAGTTTTCAGAAATAGGTTTACACGTAATTAAATTAACATTCTTACTTTTCAGTTAAGCGTTAAACACGATAGTGTGGTCACTTGCAACTTAATTGCCTGAGGCGGTGAAACTTCTGACCGCATGGAGTTTCCATGATGTCACCAGCTAACTCTGAATGCAGTTACATTGCTGTGTGTGCTCTCGTTTAGCAAATACGGGACATCTTGACATTGCAAAGATAGAAAAGTTCGGACGAGGATTAAAATCGCTTTTTCACGTGCAGAATATGAGCCTCTTTCGACAAATGATTTAATTTCCAACAAGTCGAAACAAATGAAAACACAATTAACACACACACACACACACACACACACACACACACACACACACACACACACACAATATTGCACAATAGGTTCTATACATGCGGCATGAACATTTATTTAGATACCGTTTTAGAATCGTTACCACATCTTGGTGGAGAACAGCAAAATGAATAATTTTAAACACATTCTGATTCTGAGCCCTTCAGATAATATGACTCGTGAGTGAGCCATTAAAAACACAAAGAAAAAGTTAGGTTACGAAAAGGAGTAAAAAGAGAAGAGAAACACTAAATTCCAGAGTTAAGGTTCGACATTGTTCGCCGTGGAAAAGAGACGATCATTGGGGGTTGGGAGATGGGGTACACAGCAAATCAGCTGAGCTATACTTCTAGCTCTCGGGTTGGACCTGAGAGGGGGGATAGAATCTGGAGGAAAAAGAGCACAGAGAGATTTGAAAGGATGAATGACAATCATAAAATCCGCGTTTTGTCTCACTAAGTGGCAGAGAGGATCGGTGAGCGCGTGGATCTCAGATAAACGAGTCGCGAACACAAATCATAACCAGTCACACGGTGATGTACCATTTCTTAGAGTTAGACATCCACGTTGGCAATCATAAATAGTCCCACAGTAATGTCCTCTCGCCCAGGAGTGTACAAAGAAGCACAAAGGCAGACATTTCCTTTGCATCTACTCGGACTGCAATACTCTGTTCGAAACGGTTTAATCCGATTGCTTTCCCAGCACAATAGCCAGGAAAGTAGACCGATCATCGCACATTCTCAGTGACAGTGACCCGAAATTTTCTGAATTATAAAGACACTTTACTTGCTCGGACACAGCATGTCCCCACATCTAGATTTCTGTAACAGCACCCTCTTCATAATAATGCACCCATTGTTGACTGCACACCTTTAGGTCATCTTGCATTAACTTAAGTTCCTACAAAACTATGTGGTGTGTTACGGGGCACGTCCACCAGACCTATCATCCAGTGCTCCGGACCTACATTTATTCAGGTAACCATCTGGTCCTCTATGCCACGAAGAACCATATTGTTCTGAGAAGAGGTCTCCAACTCTGAGCCAGGCGTTCAACGCTTCCTAGATGTCATCTAATCTGCCCAGATCCTGGGCATGTCTCTCAGGACGGTCATATTCTTCCATTGGCTAAGTTTGTTTTTCCTTCCTCCAGAGCGATAATTTGTTAATTTTTCTGGTCGGTGCTTTAATATCAGTTTAGTGATTTGTTGTTCTTATCAGAATTGCACGTGCTCGCCAGAAATACTGAATCCTGTTTTCATTGATGAAAGTATATCCTTAAAAGTTTTATCTGACCGTTGTACATAATTTATTTATGCATGTTATTCCTCTTTTTCCTTCTGTCCTAGGCAGTGTTAAACTAAGCGCGTTCGAATGTACATTGTGTTTTCTAAAATTTATAATTTCAATTCTTACTTTTCCTGGTAAATTTCCAGATGGGCTTCGACCCAAGATATTATGCCAGAAGAATATGTTAATGGGTTATATTATTAATATTATTAGTATTATATTAGTACCATAATTGCCAACGAATGCGAGTAGCCAGATATCCTGCGCCGAGTGATCAGAGATGGTTCCTTTCAACAATTAACGTTACCATTGCCGTGCTCCGCAGCCTTTTGACTGCCCGTTCAATTTTATTCCCCGTTAGCATCCGATCTTTATGGATAAGTCATTGTAATCGTTGATTGAACATCGCAGAGAAGCTTACATGAGCTTACCGTTGTTGGTGCTGCTTTTCCTAACATGGTATCAGGTAATTTTGAACACCTATCTACTTTTAAGTTAAACACTCCCTTTCAAATAGTCCATTTACACGATGATAGTTTGTCTTGATATTTTTACGCTCTAGATGTATCTTTTAACCAAACTCCCGTTCTTGACGTGTTCCTCCTGATTGGATCTGAGGAACAGCACTTTCGGTAGCTGCAATATTAAGCTAAAATTCACAGCGGTAAGAATAGTACTCCACAAAACGTGAATTAAAATCTTACAAAGAATATTTAAAATTAAAAGTAACTGTGCAATGGTTATTAACAATTACAGGGTAGTCCACATTAACAATGACCAGTACTTTTGCATCGACAATTAGACAAAGACGTAAATCATCAGAAGTTTAGTTTAAGGTGTAAAATCCTGAAAAAATATTTTCATACGAGAGCAACAGTTTATAGAAGACTCAGCCAGTTAGATAATATGAAAATAACAACAATGTGCAGTGGAATAACATCAGACAGATTGTTCCGAGATTGGCAATTTACCTGCTTATACTTTCTTTTGTATTGCTTGTTATGAAGTGTGGATTACACAGCAATTCTGTTTTCAACGTTTTATTTGTACCCTCTCCCCAATATGTAGGATTGATTTGTAAATATTAGCCATATCGTTGGCGTAAAGCATGTAACAGCCTATTTTCTCTGTAAATATCTATTGACCCATTATAAAGGTAGAAGAAGGATATACTGAGCAGGCAGCATTGTTTAACTTTGTTCAGTATTCTTCCAGCAAATAAATTCAATACAGAATTTAATTTACGTTTTGTGGAGTGCTATTCTTACCGCTGTGAATTTTAGCTTAATATTGCAGCTACCGAAAGTGCAGTTCCTCAGATCCAATCAGGAGGAACACTTTAAGAACGAGAGTTTGCTTAAAAGATGCATCTGGAACGTAAAAATATCAAGACAAACTATCATCGTGCAAATGGACTATTTGAAGAGGAGTGCTTAACTTACAAGTAGGTGGGTGTGCAAAATTACCTGATACCAGTTTAGAAAAACCTGCATAAATAAATTCTGTACAACGGTCAGATAAAACTATTAAGGATATACTTTCACCAATGAAAACAGGATTCAGCATTTCAGACGAGCACGTGCAATTCTGATAAGAGAACACGCCACTAAACTGATATTAAGGCACAGACCAGAAAAAATAACAAATTACCACTCTAGAGAAAGAAAAAATATTAACCAATGGAAGAATATGACTGTCCTTGGAGACATCTCCAGGATCTGGGCAGATTAGATGTCGTTAAGGAAGCATTGAAGCCTGGCTCGGAGTTGGAGACCTCTTCTCAGAACAATGTGGTTCTTCGTGGCATAGACGACCTGATGGTCAGCAGAAAAAAAAATCAAAAACACAGAATAAGAAAACCAACAATGGGAAGATGATTCATGCAGAAAATGCCAAGAGACGCCAGAAGCAATCAAACAGATAACAGGATCTTGCAGTAGTTGAAGTTAATCAGATTACTTACACAGGGGCAATCAAGTGGCAAACGTCGTTTACCAAAATCTTGTTTTAAGTTTCCAACTCAGAAGTGGAACCATACCTTACACCAATCCGTGTCTGGTTCAGTTTGAGAGTCAGAGTCTCACAATCTATATTACACTTAATCCATTATTACAAATGGGACCATTTATAATAACCGTCCACATATAAATATTACAGGATAAAGAAGCAAAAACTGCTTACTTAATAGACATAGCTAGGCCAAGTACGCACAATATACAGAAATCAATTATTGAAAAACACATGAAATTGAAAGAGAAAATTGAAAGACTATGGAACATGAACAGGGTCTACCATGTCACAATCGTGATATCTACAACTGATATTATCCCAAAGTCATTACACAAAAGCATTAAACCATTAGGTCTCCACCGTAATATTTATTGAAAAATCTCTAGAAAGCCACAATGCTAAACACCAATCTGAATTTTGCAATCAGTTGAGAAATTAACTTGCTTGGCTACGCTCGCACTTCAGGCTTTACCAGCACGAAATAATAATAATAATAATAATAATAATAATAATAATAATAATAATAATAATAATAATAATAATAATAATAATAATAATAATAATAATAATAATAATAATGATAATAATAATAATACTTTGCATGAGCTTGGCGATTGTAAACTTGAAGCACAAGAGCACCTATATAAATGTAGGCCCTGAGCCCTGGATAATAGGTCACGAGGACATACCCCTTGATACACCACATAGCTTTGTAGGAACGTCACTTAATGCAAGATGAGTGAAAAGGAGTGCAGTCAACAATGGGTGCATTATTATGAAGATGGTACTGTTACAGAAATCTAGATGTGGGGACATTCTGTGCCCTAGCAAGTAAAGCGTCTTTATAATTCAGAAAATTTCGGATCACTGTCACTGAGAACGTGAGATGATTGGTCGACTTTCCTGGCTATTGTGCTGGGAAAACAATCGGAATTGCAGTCCGAGTGGATGCGGTGGAAATGTCTGCCTTTGTGCTTCTTTGTGCACTCCTGGGCGACAGGACATTACTGTGGGACTATATATACGTGCCAATGTAGATGTCTAATTCTTAGCATGGTCTACATCACCGCGTGACTGGTTATGATTTGTGTGTGCGACCCGTTTATCTGAGATCCACGCACTCACCGATCCACTCTGCCACTTAGTGAGACAAAACGCGGATGTTATAATTGTCTTTTATCCTTTCAAATTTCTCTGTGCTTTTGCTCTTTCAGATTCTATCCCTTTACAGGTCCGCCCCCAGAGCTAAAAGTATAATTGGGCTGACTGGCGATGTACCATATCTCCCAACCCCCAATGATCCTCTCTTTTCCGCGGCGAACAATGCCAAAGCTTAACTCTGGAATTTAGTGTTTCTCTTCTCTTTTGCACTCCTTTTCATAACCTAACTTTTTGTGTGTTCAACGGCTCACTCACGAGTCACATTATCTGAAGTACTCAGAATCAGAACGTGTTTAAAATTATTCCTTTTGCTGTGCTCCATCAAGATATAGTAACGAATTTAAAACGGTATCTAAATAAATCTTCGTGCCGCATGTATAGAACCTATTGTGCAATATTGTGTGTGTGTAGTTGTGTTTTCCTTTGTTTCGACTTGATGGAAATTAAATATTAAATATTCTGCACGTCAAAAGCGATTTCAATCCTCAAGTGCGAACTTTCCTACCTTTGCAATGGCAAAGTGCATCCAGTATTTGCTAAACGAGACAGCACACACAGCAAAGTAACTGCACTCACCATTAGCTGGTCACAACATGGTAACTCCATGCGGTCAGAAGTTTTACCGCCTCAGGCAAGTAAGTTGCAGGTGACCACATTATCGCGTTTAACGCTTAAGTGAAAAGTAAGAAAGTTAATTTAAGTAAATTACGTGTGAAGCTATTTCTGAAAAGTATGTGTTTCTGTAGTCGCGATATGCCATTCAAAAAAAAACTTATATCAACCATTTTTATATCAGTTAAACACCTGTTTTAAATATTCGAAAATTTTCTAAGAACATCGAATGATTGCAATTTGTAATCCTAGGCAGGATAAAACTGATTAACACAAGATATTCCGCTGATGTGGAAAATCCAGAACGACAGTACACCAAATGATGAAGCAACTCAGCACTTTAGGCAGCATCTATGGAATTGAATAAATAGTCGACATTTCAGACTGAGACCTTTCTTCAGAACTCGAATAGTCAATGCCAGGAGAGAAACTCTCCTTTAATCCGCCGAACAAATGTATTGTGAAAATATCCAGTTGGAATGATTGTCGATTATTTTCAGCTAAAGCAGTCGCCTCTCAGAATGTAGGCGATATCACCGAAGGTTAAAATAAAATACTGAGGACAAATTGCCTTGTATGAATGTAAGCACAAATCCTAAATAATTTAGGCAAGTATTTTTTATGTCTGCATAGTATTTTCTGTACGTTTAAATTCTCAGAATGCTGAATGCGAATTAAGTGTGATTTAACATGTTGTCATGTGTGTAATAACAATCGCAGAGATCTCGAACGTGGAAAAAAGTTTTGAAATATTCCAGTTTAAATACGGAAGAAATTTTCGCAATCTCTGTCAAAACAAAGGCTATATTGATATTGTTGACACTGACATTTTATCATGGTACATTTATTTAATACTGCATTGACAAAGCATATCAGAAATATTCCACAGCAGAGTCGATTAACAAAATGAGAAGTTAAGATAATTTTTTGAGTTGAATGCTGAAATTGTTCGAGCGTGAAGGCTCGTGAGATGCAATGCAGGAGAAAAAATACTCATATTGTCCTAATGGGTTAATTGGCGGGTATTTTTAGCTTGTTCTAGGATCATGAAGTTTCATTTTATTTATAAGTGACAAATGCAAAGACACAAGGTTGTATATAAACTGTGTAGTATTTGTTGCCCGTGAGTTGAGTGTGGATGGAAGCAAATGCCTTGGATGATGCAAATTTAGAGTCCACATCAACTCAGGAAGCAATTGTGGAAAATGCCAGATTAAGCTTTTCTTCGCGTTTATTACGTGGTGAAGCCTCTCCAGCCTACGTTTCTGTTCACAGAAGGTGTCAAACTAATCGACTATTTCAAAAACCTTCTATATTTACTTTTCCTCCGTGTTGTTCGATTTGTGTTGATTATGTGGTGAGCCGTAACCCAGCAGAACCCATCTGTAATCTTGTGAAGATATCAGAACAATATTATCTGTAGCAACTCTCCGTATTCTAGATCATGGGAATATTTGGGAAGGTCTACAGGACGAGGCAATGTACATTATAAGAGTTTACCATTATAGTTGGTATCTCGGCAGTAGTGTGTGCACAAATTACCCGCAAATATAAATCGGAGAACTAACTTGACAGACAATATCCGGTTATAACTAGATTGACAAAACATTTCTTCTTAAAGTGTTTAAATCATTTATAAAGTTTCGTATGCAAATATAAATGATTTAAATAATAAAAAATAAAATCTTTTAAAAATTCGATCTTTCAGAAGTTACAAAACCGAAAAGGAGAAGGCCAGGTTTGAAGATTAGAAGGTGTAATTTCGATGTTCCTCACTATCTAATTTCCTGGCTAGACAATGAAGTGCAGATGAAGAGCTTCAGCCCCAGCCATCGACTGGCTATTTCCCTCCCATGATGCTGCCTGGCGCGCTGAGTCCCGCCAGCGCTTTTTGTGTTGCTCCATGTTCCAGCGTCGGAAGTCGCTTGTCTCCATTTTGTTGCCAAATAAGTGGTTCTTGGAAAGAACTGTCCTGCCATTTACAAAAATGCTTTAAATGCTTGCATACCGGCCGATATGGCAATAGAATATGAAGACTTTGCTAACCTTTGAAATGACTGTTAAAAATCTGCAGTTGTGAAATAATAAGAATAAGTTTTGTGTTCAGCCAGCCCCCATTAGTTGAAGTTATCAAATTATCTTAAAGTTTGCGGGAATTCAAATTTTGTTCTTATTATTTCACAATGGCAGTGGAATTTTAGAACCCCAAGACCACCCCCCAGCTCATCCCACCCACGCATAAGCTGTGGCAAAGCAACGACCGCCCCCTCCCACACCAACAATAAAGCATCTGCGTCTTCCACCAAGCACTCAAGCGTGCAGCAAAGCATCAAAAGGACAGACACTTGCAGTACCCCAAAGACTACTCGTCAACCCAGTTTTCTGTCCGTAATTACACAAAAAGAGATGTCCACGTTTCACAGCGAGAGGGGAGACATAACAAAACACCTTGTTGACTCATGGTGCTATAAGTCTGTTGTCACGCTTATTCCGAGCTCTGTTCCCAAAAAACTGGGGTCTGAGGGCACACAGCCAGCAGCCAGCTCGCTGCTTTTGATCTTCCGTGTACTCCCACGACGTATCAGGTGGCGCCACCGGCACCTGCCTCGAATTAGCTCGTTTCGAGAGCCACGAAAATATGTTATCCTAACGGCACGCTGGCCTTCTAGGCCGCGTCCTCGGCAAATCTAAAAGCGGCCGCTCCTGAAATTCGGAGAGCGGGTCCCATTTCCGCAGAGAACCGAGGTCCGCGTGTAACTCCAAGTCAGGGTCTTCAAAGGAACCCGGAAAATGAACAAAACGAGATATTAAGGATGAAACTAACGTTTTTTCCGCAGTTGCAATCAAAAGAGTTTTGCTACGAACTGCACTACGGCAGCACAAACAAAAGAGCAAATCAAGGCAACCAAACTGCTGACAACATGCACTGTCCTTGAATAACCGACACATGCAGTAATGGAGCAGGAAAATTCAAGTTGCATCCCTGGTTCCATTAGTAAAATAAATTGTCCACGTGTTTTGAAACTAAAATGAAGGACCAGGATTCCTATTCTAGGAATGGAAAGTGAAGTTAAATTGATCATATCCATCATTCTCAAAAAGAAATTGCCTTTATGTACCAGCTGACCAATGAGTAACTCAGCAGTATGCATAGGAAATGCATTCCCCCGGTGAAGTCTGCCTAACATTTAGATGAACTGCACCGGTAGAGAAAATGAATTCGCATCCATAGACACGATAATCGCAGTGACAAATTTATTAACTACATGAAGTATCCAATAAAGTGGCCACTGAGTGTATTTCTGTATGTTAGTGATCATTTGCTGTTGCAGCCCATCTGTTACGAGGTTCGACGTTTTGTGCTTTCAGAGAAGCTCCTCTGAGCACCATTGTTGTAACACGTGTTTACTGTCGCCTTCCTGTCATCGTGAACCATTCTAGCCAGTCTCCTCTGGTCTCTCTCATTAATTATGAGTTATCGCTCAAAGAATTGTCACTCATTTGATGTGTTTTCGTGTTTTATTTTCGCACCATTCTCTTTAAACTTTAGAGACTGTTGTACATGAAGATGCCAGCCAGTCAACAGATTCTGAGATAGCAAATCACCCAGTCAGGCACCAACAATTATTAGACGGTCAAAGTCACATAGCTCGCAGTTCTTCTATATTTGGATGTTTGGTCCGAGCAACAACTATATTTTTTGCTATGTGTGTATGTTTTTATGCATTGCTTTGTTGCCACATATATGTCTGACTAGATATTTGCATTAAGGAGCAGGTATGCAGGTGTACCTAATAAAAGGGCCAATGAATAGACATCTAATTTTTCGAACAATGCCAGCAACAGAATACCATGCAATTTTGCCATTGAGAGAAAATTCGGGGCTATTCAATGTGTCCGGCTGCAGCGAGTTGTTGGAGATGACTCAAAAGAAAAGGGAGTTTACTATCTAATAAGACTGCGATTTCAATGACATATCTGGAACTTTAAAAGTCTGCAGACTACTGGGACAACAATTAACAGAAGTAGGGCACTTGGCACCTTGACATGTTTCGCAGTACAATAAAACTGTGACTGATCTGACGGTAACACCAAATACCTACCCCGCCCATCACAATAACTTTTGACTTCCTGCTTCTTGAGCAGATCTTATTGTCCACATTAAAATCACACAAAAATATAGGTTTCAATGTTTTGTTTCAAGAAGAGACATCCAAAGACACGAAGCACTGAGAGTAATTTATTTCTCCTCACATGGGCATATAAGCCTTTCATAGCTACCTCTTTTAGAGCCCTCAAGATCAAATACATATCAATCGATTCCACTTTTCCGTTTCTAAACTTCATCGGATGCAAATGTAGCCGTGCCAACATGCCTTAACTGACTACACGGCCATCTACAAAAATGTTTCCAATGTCTTTGCACCATACCTCAAATTGAAGTTCAGCGTTCAGAGATAACTTAACATCAAAGTACGTATTTGTCACCACTTATTACCCCGAGACTCATTTTCTTGCGGGCATTCGCAGCGCAACAATGAAATGCAATATATTCTATGAAACACCGCAAAGACCGACGAACAACTAACGTGCAAAGGAAGACAAACTGTGCAAATAGAGAAAATTGTAATAATCATAAATAATTAGGTTAGGAAATATGCTAGACTCTTTCCACTTAAGCAAGATTGCTCTTCTTGATAAAAGAGAGGTAAAAACTAAAACCTGTAGGTTAGGAGTATTTAAAGTTATATCTTCATTTGCAATAATAACAAACAAGGCAGTAAGGGGATTTGGGTCAAATTGGACCCTAAAAAGTTGTGAAAAGGTATGGAATACTTCCCGCCAAAACTTTTCAATTGTAGGGCAAAACCAAAACATATGAATTAAAGAGGCATCAGCAGAGTTGCATTTATTACAAAGTGGAGAAACATTCGGGTAAAAACTGGACAGCTTCTGTTTAGAAATGTAAGCTCTATGAACCACTTTAAATTGTAGAAGAGAATAACGAGCACTGAAAGATGATTTATTAACCCGTTTAAGAATTTTATTCCATCTATCCTCAGAAATCTGACAATTTAGGTCATCCTCCCAAGCCTATTTTATTTTATCTAAAAAGACTTGTCTAGAATCAATCAACAAACTATAGATACTGGTAATAGAACCATTAACAAAAGAAGAGCAATCTTGCTTAAATGGAAGGAGTCTACCCCTCCTACACATCTTCAATGGCTACGTGATATTATGCCGTATTTAAATTTAGAAAAGATCCGCTGCTCAGTCTTAAATTCAAAACAATCTTTTTATGATAGTTGGGGACCTTTCCTAAATTACTTTTCCAATTTATAAAGTTTAACAGTGCACAAACTTTTATGTATATTTTTATCTTCTCTTCTTAAGTGAATATGTTTTTTTTTTCTAATTATCCATTGTCATCCATCAGCTTTTTTCTTTGGTAGTTGGTAGGGGGTTGACTTTTTTATATATATAAAAAATTTATTTTATGCTGTATGACCTATCTTTAAATTTTTGATTACAGAGCGGTATACCTTTATGTGTTATGCTATAACATTTTGATCAATTTTATTACAATATATGAATGTACACGTTATGTTGAGATGTATCTATGTGTTGCACTCTGTAAATCTTTTTTTCTTCTGAATAAAATATTGTAAAAAGAAAGGAAATATGCTAAGGACATGAGCTGTAAGGTAACTGAAAGCAAGTCCATCGTTTATTGAATCAGTTCAGTATCGAGAAGCGTGAAATTATCCACATTGGTTCAGAAACCTGATGGTTGAAGGTAATCATTGTTCCTAAACCTGGTGGTCTCGGGCCTAAGGCTGCTGCTTTTCCTTCCTGATGGCAGCAGCGATAAGAGAGTAATACTGTGACTTAGCATACTGATACTGTGCTCAGACCACCAGACGTAATGTCTCGGGTCTATGCATCGGCAGACTTATCTCCCTCCTTTATATTTATTTTCCGGAGATTTATATTATAGCACGGCAGTTAACACCATCTACCCCGCCAAAGCAAACAGTAAACTAAAAACTGGCCTTCAATACGCCCTTGTGCAGATAGATCCTGGATTTCCTCACTGTGGACTCCAGCGTTAGGTTTCGTTCGGATTCCAAAACCATTTCCTCCACAATCTCCATCAGCACAGGATCACCGCAGAGAACGTATGTAGCCCCCTCCTCCACTCGCTTTACATCTACATCTGTGCGGCTATGTACAGCTCCAACACCAGATACAAGTTTGATGATGACACCACATTTGTCAGCAGTATCAAAATCAGCATACAGGACGGATATTGAAAACTTGGTTGTGTGATGTAATAACAACAGCCTCTCACTCAATGTCAATAAGACCAGGAAGCTGATTGTTGACTTCAGTAAAGGGAAACTGGAGGCCCAGAGCCAGTAATCATCGGAGGATCAGAGCTGGATAGGGTCAGTTACTTAAACGTCCTAGGTGTCACTATCTCAGAGGACATGTCCTGGACACATTATATAAATATTATAGTGAAGAATGCACGACAGCGCCTTTACTTGCTAAGGAGGTTCAGCATGTTATCGACAACCTTGGCAAACTTCTATAAATAAGTGGTGGAAAGTGTGCTGACTGGCTGTATTCCAGCCTGGTAAGGGAACACCAATGCCTTTGAGCGGAAAATCCTACAGAAGTAGTGGATTCGTTCCAGTACATCGAGGTAAAATCCTCCCGACCATTGAGCACATCTACATGAAACGCTGCCGTAGTAAAGCAGAATCAATCATCAAAGATCCTCACCACCCAGGACATGTTCTTTTCTTGCTGTGGCTATCAGGATGAAGGTACAAGTGCCTCAGGACTCATACCACCAGGTTCAAGAACAGTTACTACCGCTCAACTGTCTGGCTTTTCAACGAAGGGGATACCTACACTCATTTAAGGGCTGTGCTACATTGTCCATTCATACTTGTTATGTATTGCTACTTATTTATATCGGCATTTGCCCAGTTTGCTTATAGTTTGCTTTCCAGGGATGTAATCTAGACCTTTTGTAACTTTATTGACATAGGTTCATAGCAGAATTCTTCGAACCAAATATTCGAACATCAATGTGTCACAGCCGTGCTGTCTTCACTATTCATATTCATATAACATGCATGACCAGGTGGTTAACACAGCAGCAATTAGCAAAAAAAATTAAAAACCAACAAATTCAAGATGACAATTGTAGAACATTTCGAAAGAAAAAGTAACATAAACAATCGACCAGATTACGGAATCCTGCAGCAGTTTAACTCAATCTGATTACTTGCATCGCACAATGAAATAGCAAATACTGTTCGCTAAAATCTTGCTTTAAAATACAACCTGATGAAAGAAATCATACATTCCTATAAATACAAGCTTGGTCCTGTTTTATTCAGAATCACACAAATAATATTACGATCTATTTATTATTACATAACATAGATCCTTAATTTAGTCATTGTCCAACGGATTCAGGAAAGAGTTGCTTGAGGAAAGAGCAAGGAGGCTTCAGGAGAAACAGAGGCGGTGTTGACAAGACCATCACACTGTGTAACATCATAGAACAGTGCGCAGACTAGCAGAGACAAATGTATCAGAGATAGGACAATCCATATAAACTCTGCGGATAGATTACCGGATGAATAAGCAAGGACATCTTCCTTTAATAGATCTAGCCATTCCCAGTACACACACGAAACATATAGAAACCAATAAGTGCAAAACACCAAAAATATGCTGGATTCAAAAAGGAAATTGAAAGACTATGGAACATGAACCGGATATACAGTCCGAATAGTAGTATCTACAACTGGTATCATCCCACCATCACGACACTGTATCAGCAAACAATTCGATGTATGCAGCAAAATGTATGTAGATCTTCTGAAACCTCTATACTAAACACCACTGGAATAGTCTGAATATTCCTAACAATTGAGAACTCAGTGAATTTGGCTACGGCCATACCTCAGGTTTCACCAGCTTGAGCTGAGAAAAAAAATAAAATAAAATGTAATAATAATAATATTAATATATAAGCTGTGACAACGGAGAAGGTGAAACGAAGAGTCCTTGAAAGTGAGCACATAGGTTGTTGGAACAGTTCAGTTCTAAGGCATGTGCATGTAGGGCATGTGGGACGCAGTTAACCCCTCTAGATCAGAAGCCTGTTTGTTGCGAGGTGATAACTTTTCCTGAACTTGGTGGTATGAGTCCCGAGACTGCTGTATCTTTTTTTTCTGAGGACAGTATTGAGAAGAAAGGATGAACTGGCTGGTGGGGGTCCGTGATGATGGATGCTGCTGATTGCGATATCTCTGCATGTGGATGTGCTCAGTGGTGAGGAGAACTTTATCTGTGTTGGGCTGTCCGTATCCACTACATTTTGAAGGAATTTCCGTTCTCGAGTTTAGGTGTTTCAATCCAGGCTCCACTGCACACCTACCGCGGTTAGGCAAAGCTGTAGATGTCACGCCAGTTCTTCGCAAACTCCGAAGGAAGTAAATGCGCTGCCATGCTATCATCGTAACCAGGAAAGGTCCTCTGAAATAGTAACATTGAGTAATGAAAAGTGGCTAACCATCTCTAGCTCTGATCCCCCGATGAGAACTGGCTCACGGACCTCCGGTTTCTTCCTCTTGAAGTGAATAATCAACTCGTTCCTCTTGCTGACATTGAATAAGAGTTTGTTTTTTGCTCTGGCACCACACGGTCAGATTTTCAATCTACCTGCTACATATGAATCGGTCTCCACCTTTGATTCGGCCCACGACAGTGGTGTCCTCACAACTCTTAAATATGTTTTGAAGCTGTGCTTAGCCACACAGTTATAGGTGTAAACCGATCAGAGCAGAATGATGTTCACACAGCCTTGTGGGACACCTGTGCTTATGGAGCTTGTGGAGGAAATGTTGCTGCCATTCTGTAATCACAGTGGTCCAACTGAGGAAATCGCGGAATAAATTGTTCAAGAGGGCATTGAAACTAAAGTCTTCAAGCTTATTGATTAGTTTTGAGGAAATGATAGTATTGCATATCAAGATGAGTCGATAAAGAGCTTCCTGATGTATCCAGATATTCCAGGGTAATTGAAGAGCCAATGAAATAGCACCTGCTGTAGATCCGTCGTAACGGTAGGCAAGGTGGACGGATCTAAGTCGCGTATTAGGCAGCAGTGTATATGTTATATTACCAAATTCTCAAAACACTTTCTCACTCTGGATCGAAGTGCTACAGGAAGGTAGCAGGTTACCACGTTCTTCTTAAGCACCGGTATAAACGCAGTCTGCTTGAAGACGAGGAGCACCTTAGATTGATCAGCACAGTTCTTTAGTTCTCGGCAACTATCCCATCTGAGCCGGATGCTTTCCATGGGTTCATTGTCCTAAAGGGAGCTGTCAAGCCGTCTCAGAGATTGGCATCACAGAAACATCGGGGTCTGTGGGAGTTTCTGATGGTTCCTTCATGCTTTTACGATCACGGCAATCATAGAAGACATTCAGCTCCTCTGGTCGCGAAGCATTATTGTTAACTTTGTCACTTGATTTCAAAGCAACATAAACAAAATGCTGGAGGAACTCAACAAAGCAGGCAGCATCTATGAAAAAGTGTAAATAGTCGACGTTCAAGGTGGCAGGTGTTAGGTGGAACCCGGAGACAGGGAGGTGAAGTGTCGGGATGCTGATAGTTGAAATAACTGAAGATTTGGAGAAGGAGGCACCTGATAGGAGAGGACTGAAGAAAGGGAAGGAGGAATATCACTTGAGGGAGCTGATGGGCCGGTAAAGTGAGGGACTGAAATTAGAATGGGAAGTCATGGGGGTGGGGGGAAGGGGAGGAATGATCGAAAGTTGATCCGATCAGGTTGGAGTCTAGCCAGAGGGAATATAAGGCGATGGGCTTCCAAACTGTGTGTGGCCTGACTGTGGCAGAAGAGGATGCTGTGGTCTGACATGTCCGAATGGGAATGGGAAGAAGAATTGAAATGAGTTGCCACCAAGAAATCTTACTTTTTGTGGCAGACGGAGAGAAGGTGCTCGATGAAGCGTTCTCCCAGTCTACGTCGGGTCTCACCGAAAAACAGGATGCCGCGCCGGGAGCACCGGATACAGTAGTAACCCCAATGGAATCGCAGTTGCAGTGTCGTCTCGCTGTTTGGGGCTCTGAGTGGTCATAAGGGAGGAGGTGAATGGGCAAATGTGGCACTTGTTCTGCTCGGAAGACTAAGTGCCCGGAGAGTGGTCAGTTGGGTAGGACGAGTGGACAAAGGATTTGCATAGGGACGTCCTGTAGAGACCAGATAGTTCGGGGGGGGGGGGGGGGGGGGAGGGAAAGGCGTGCATGGTGGTGGGATCCTGTAGGAAATGGTGGCAGATACATAGAATGACATGCTGGATGCGGAGGCAGTGAGGTTGTACTTGAGGGCAAGAGGAATCTTATCCATGTGTGGCAGCGGGAGGATGGCACGAAATGCAAGAGATGCTGATGAGGGCAGTATTGATGGTGGAGGAAAGAATGTTCTTTTCCGTAAGAAGGAGAACATCTCAATAGTACTGGAAAGGAAATGCATTTTTAGAAGTAGCAGTGTAGGAAGAGGTGTAGTCCAAATAGTTACGATAGTCAATGTGTTTATAAAATATATCCCTAGTTAGACTGTTCAGCGATTGAGACAGATATCGAGAAAGGGGAGACATATTTCATAAATTGTACAATTTGAGGCCAGCATGGACGTTGGAGGCAACGTTGATGAAATAGACGAACTTTGTATGGGTGCAGGAAGCAGCACCAAAGCAGTCGTCTATGTAATGTTGAAAGAGTTCGGCAGCCATGCTGATGTAATATTGGGACATTGTCCTTTGCACATGGCCAATGAGAGATCAGGCATTGCTAGGACTCAAGCGGTTGCCCATAGCTGCACAGTGGGTTTGAAGGAAGTCAAAGGATCCCAAGGAGAAACTGTTGAAGATGAGTTCCAGATCTGCCAGACAGAGGACAGTTTAGCTGGTTGGTTCTGCTGTCGAGGAAGAAGTTGAGAGCGTTAAGACAATCCTGAGAGTGAATAGAAAAGTACAGAGACTGGACATTCATAGTAAAAATGAAACGATCTGTGCCAGGTTACTTAAATTCATAGAGGAGATCGAGAGCGTGTGAAGCGTCACGGATGTAGTTACGAAGGGTCTGAAAAAAGGTTCCTCCCCTCCTTCTTATTCTGACTTCTGCCACTTTCCTTCCAGTTCTGATGAAGGATTTCGGCCCAAGACGTCAACTGATTATTCTGTTACATAAATGCTGCCTGGCCTGCTGAGTAACTCCAGCATATTGTTTGTGTGGCTTCAGATTTCCAGGATCTGCAGATTTCTGATTTGATTACACCTTGATAGCATTCAAGCCCAGCCGCAACTGGTGGGCATCCTTCGTTCATTCAAGTTTAATCTTGAATGCTCACTTCGCCCGGGATATGTCTTTATGGACCTGTTATAACTTTATTGTTCGCCAGTCTTGAAGCCTGTGGTCTGACCTCCGCAGACTGCAGATGCCATGGTTCATCCAAGACTCTTGGACTCACTTCTCTACAACTGTTTTTTTTCACACGTCCGTGATAACCGTGATGTATTCATTCAGTTTCGTAGACGAGACCTTGAACACAGCCCAGTCCACCGACTCGAAGCAATCCCGTGGCCGTTCCTGTGGCTCCGGTGACGGCTTTTTTGTTGTCCAAATCTCTGGATCCTTGCTCTTTTACTTTTGCCTCTATGCAGGTAGGAGAAGGCCAGCCAAGTGGTCAGATGTGGCTTTTGTGCCTGCAAGTGTAGGCATTTCTTATCTATTTATACAGTAGCAGTGGTCTAGTGTGCCTGATGTTCTGGTGCTACAGGTCATACGCTGAGGGTAATTGGGCAGACATTTCCTCAAACAAGCCTTATTGAATTTCCCGACTATGATTTGAAATGCGTCGAGATGGACTGTTACATATTTAGCGTTGGCATCATGCAGTATCTCAGTCGAACGATGGTGGTAAGTAAACTGCGGTCAAGATCATGAAGGAAAACTCTCTTGGTAAATAGAACGGTCGACGTTTGATCGTCAGCTGTTCAAGACTGGACGAACAAGATCACGAGAAAACTGCCACATCGGAGAAGCACCGTTTATCATGAAATAGATCCCGCCACCTTTCATCTTTTCCGAATCACCAGTTCGGTTCATCCTGTAGATCGAGAAGCCATCGGTCTGTTCGCTTCCTATATTTCCTCGGAGTCCTCTTTAAGCACTAGCCAACTTGCTAGGCCTTTAATAAAAAACTGTTATCACTCAGGCAGATGAAATTCTCGGTTGGGCTAAACGAGAATTAGAGGGGATATAGCTTTCTCATATTAAATTACAGATGGTAGCTATGATCTGCTGGATCTACTCCAGTGTTCGACAGCGCTGTACCGCAGTCGTGGGCACCATTATTCATATGATTCGTTAATTCATTATTTGAACGCAATCTCGCACGCTGCCAGAATGAGATTTGAAGTATGATTTTCTTCACTGTTCCAGCATTTAGATTACATGGCGTAAGTCATATCAGTAGTTTGCTGGAAAATTTTAGAAAGCAACCGAATAGCGACAAATTAAGCTGATTTATTGCGATGTAAGTTGCACACAAAAAGGAAAGCAGAATCAGAGTTGTTTTTTTTTTATTGGATCAGCCATGTTTGTCAGCGAGGAATTCAGTCTGATAAATTTAGTTTGTGAGTATGCAGAGGGAAGATCATAGTGATTTCAGAGAATGATGCTAATCACTTCCTCAGCTGGATCCACTTATTACTCTCAAACGCTTGCTCCAACTTTTTCCTGACCTTTTTAATACTGACTATCTCTCCTCCTCCTTTGCTTCCGTCCATTTCTACGGAAGAGTCAGGACACGAAACTTCGACTGTTCACTTCTCTCCATAAATGCTGTTTGACCCAATTTAGAGAAGCTTTACTGTACTTCCTCTAAGAAAAACATTCCATAGAAAAAGATCAAAATGGTTCGCAATTGTGGCTAAGCCGAGTCATTTTACCTTGCTGCAGCACGGCTTTCTTGTCATATACCAAGTCCTTTGCAACAAAGGTTACATACCGCGGCATGACTGTGGTTTCATATTCAGCTATCATAATCCACAACACAAGATCATCGATACCAAGTTCGCCAGTGCAGATAAACCCCAGTATACTGTGTCTCTCCCCGCCCCATCGTCATCTGCCTCTTGGCTCCAAGGCACATGTGTTCGCCACCTCCCCTCCAAGGTCACTGGACAACAAAGAATTTGCATTCTGAATACTTCTCGGTTTGTCCTATGGATTGTGTGTTACTGATCATCAAAGTCACCATGAAGTTTCCCTATCACGTACCATTTTTAACTCGCCTATATTTGATATTCCAATTCATTATTCAAGTCAATTAAACAGTTGCCCACAAAGTAGGCTGAAAAGTTTTCTTCTTGGCGGGGCATTAGGCAGGGCGTGTGCTGCATGGCATAACAGGTTTTAGAAAGATTATAAAAGCATCACGCACACTCCGTTCTATGCGCTGCGTTTAACTGTACATCGGTCAGTGATCATGTTCATGCGCATACTCGGCGGGCATAGCATATTGTGTGTATTCATTATAATCAAGTTGTTTTATTTTCAGCATTATTTGTGGAAGCAAGATGTATGGCCAATGTTGCATCAACTGTGATGCTTTCTGTTTTACTTGTTGCGAGTAGAAACTTAAATCTCAACCTCGAAGTATGACTTTTCTTATTAAGAATGCCTATGAATTCTACTTTGAGTGAAAGATTGGCGACCGTCTCAGTGCCTGGGCTCTTCACATTTGTTGCTCAACAGGCGTTATCGATTTGAGAGTTCGGTTCAGAGATAGTCGGAAGACAATAGCATTCGTGGCACCGATTGTATGGCGAGATCTAGTTCTATCTGACCAGTGTCTCTGGTTTCTCTGTTATAAACAAGCAATCGATTGAACACTGCAATTTCCGTTCAGCATCGAGAACTGTACCACATGATGATAATCTTGCAGTACTGAAGCCACCAGAGACATAGAGTCTAGAGGAGACAGAAGAAGGTGACAATGTGTAAGAGGCAGGAATGGAAAAAACGACTCTGATACCGATCCAGATTTTGAACTCTTAATGTCGAGAGAGCTTCTTGTGATACTCAGTCTGCGTTTAATGACTTGGTCAGAGACTTGGGTGTGTTAAAGCAGAATTACTAGATTCAAAACTACAAGGATGAAATCTGCTGTCTCCAGGTACAAGAATTTCCGTGGATGTTTTCGATATTTGAAAGAGATGCTTCTCATAATATCTGATTCTAAAATTAAGGAAGGTATTTTCTGTTGTTCCGCATATCAAACAGGTCATCAATGGCAGCCGATTCGAAGAATGTCTATTGGGACCGGAGAAAATCCCGTGAAGGCGTTCAAGGATGTCGTTGGAAAACTTATTTGCAAATACAGAGCTTCAACCTACGTGCTGCTGCTTGACAACATATGTCAAGCATACAAAACCATGCAGTACAGAACGTCAGTAAAACATCATTTTCTTCATTCCCATTTAGACTTCTTCCATGCAGATATTGGTGCTGTTGGTAACGAGCATGGTGAAATGATTCACAAGGAGATGTAGATATGAAAAAATGGTATCAAGACAGCTGGAATCCATCAATGCTGGCGGATTATTGTTGAACACTTATGCAAAAAGCTTCAGGCATTGAATAAAAACGAAAATCTTCACAAAATATTTTAGCTTAGTCGAATTATTGTCTGGCGTCATTACCATTATACACTTAAAAGTTTTGTATTCAAAAAAAGTTTATGCCTCGTTTCTCCAATTTTCTACCTCATACAACTAATGTGAAATGACCCTTCTATTCATCTTCAAGCAGTTTATATCATCCACATCTCAAGAAGCAACATTTTGAAAAACTTTTCTACCCAGTGGTTCCATCCATCCACGACACATACATTTCACACAAAGCCTTCCCCATCCCCTATCTCGCCCTGGCTCCATTTGCCCTTCAACTCTCCTCTAATGGTCCAATTATCTCTCACTTTTATTTGTTAGATTCCAGAAATGTAACCTTTGCCGTTCTGCTTATCCGCCTCCTGAATCTGTACCTAGCTTGACCTCCCCGACCCTCATTTCACGTCAGCTGACTCGGCAGCTGAAAGTTGTTCCAATTGGCATACACATCTCGCGGATCATTTACACCTGTGGGGGATCAGGACCCTTACGGACGATGGTAGAATAAGAAACGGAAGAACATTCCATATTCAAGGAATATTAAGTATCCTAATAGAATAGACAACAAAAAAAAGATTAATTGTCCACTTTGCTGGACTACTGAATATGGAATGCACGGAATATCCAGCAAATCGTGTAAGCATGTACAGGCAGATCAACAGAATTAATACTTCAATTTTCCTTCTTTTCTCAGAATTGTGTTTCTGGACTTCTAAACCCACATTCCTGAATTATGAATCCAAGCAGTTAAATTAACATCGTAAGAAGTGAGTGCACTCTTGTGTTTTTCTTTCCTACTTTGTCTGCCCATTTGAAAGGCCAGCTGCTCTTGTTCAAGTCCAAGGAAGTCTTATATCCTCTCAAGACAAATATTTTTCACTTCCCGTTTATAATTCACCAATACGAATATTTGCATGCGAGTTTCTGCATGTTTTCTCTAAAAAGATGCTCGGAATAGAATTCTAATTCATCTGTCAATTTACCAAGAAAGAATTTGTACCTTGTGTTTATGGGAACTCATACGCTACCTGAGAATAGAATTTCACTGGCGAGACTGCTGGTGACATCATGGAAAATCTGTTTGTCAAAGACTTCATCTCTCTGAAACCTGATATTTATGTGTGAGTCATTCGCTGAGAGCATTGAATGGAAACCAATAACTTTGCAGATTAAAGGACATAATAAACCGGTATCAGGGGGAAAACATTCTCCTCTCTGTTAAATTAAATAAGGGACCGCAGTTAGTAGATGTTCAGTTTAATTTAACATCGTGTTCGCGACAGACAACTTGGTAGAAAGTCACATTCCTGTGCTGTACTCGTCCATTTTTACATTAAACACAGTGTTAAGGGAACCAGGAACAGGTAGACGACATTACATGAAGTTGCAATGTAAAGAGTTGTCTTTTTATCTAAAGCTTTCAACAATACTTTTAAAGGCTCGAATGTAATGGTAAGTAAAGTCATGTCGCTTTGCATTCGGCTAATATCGTTTGATCGTTAATTGGAAAGCAGGGTAATTAATGCAAAAACAGCATTGCAGATCTTTGCAATCCGAAATTAATCAGAAAATATCGGGAACCTTCTTTGAAAAGGGGAAAATTCAAATCATTTCTCTTCATGACCTCATGAAAAATTGTGCTTGCTCAGTGTTTCCTATGTCTTCCACTCAGTAGTAGCAAGCAGTAGTTTTAATTTTTCAGTCAGCTAACTCCAATTCAGCTCCCTATTACCCACTGAAGAATAATGGGCATTCAGTTGTAACGTTTATCCAAAAAGAACGTTGCTGAAAACATTTCGGAATATGTTTGTAATGAAAGCAGAGGCATTTAAAAGCTGATATTATAAAGGATTACCTCGTCTGGGGTATAAAATTGTCTCATAAATTAGAAATTTAGATTTACTGTCAATCATTTGGCCTAAACAGAGCTCTGCTTAACATTTAAAAACATCTTGATTTTTTCTGAGATTGTCATGTATTCAAGCATTTGAAATAAATAAACAATAAATTAAATGCTTAAAAAAAGAACGAAAGGCTTTCTGCCGACACTGAAATGGCTCGCACGAGAGGGCACAGTTTTACGGAGTTTGGAAGTAGCTACAGAGGAGATGTCAGAGGTAAGTTTTTTACACAGAGAGTGGTGAGAGCGTGGAATGGACTGCGGCGTCGGTGGTGGAGACGGATACAATAGGGTCTTTTAAGAGACTCCTAGATAGGTACATGGAACTTAGAAAAATAGAGGGCTATGGGTAAACCTAGGTAATTTCTAAGGTAAGGACATGATGGGCATAGCTTTGTGGGCTGAAGGGCGCGTAGTGTGCTGTAAGTTTTCTTTGTTTCTAAAGTGTCTTATGCTTTCCTGTGCTTTTCCGTCCCACTAACGCTGAACAAATTTCTGCTGTTGAAAATATAGAGCTGTAGGCTTTATCTCTAAAGCATTTAAAACGAAAAAAGTATCAGCAGTCTTATGCAATTGTCACCTAAGAGCTACCACGGCAATCCCAACCATTCTCAAACGAGGCCAGTCTTTATCAGCCAACCAGTATTTAAATGCTTAGTAATCGGTTCAAGTTACTGGTCCATTCTTACACACCGTGAAGAATGGACTAATGGAGAACAAAGATTGGTTCATGGGGAACTGATCACAGTACTCTCATCTTTAGGAGTTGTGTGTTGAGAAAAAAGGAATATCTGAAGTTCAAGGCAGAAATCTCGACAGAAAACTTCTGGAAATAGTGTTTTCTGCTGCAGACAGACTTTTGTATTCGACATAACAAGCTGCCTGTAACGTAAAACTAAGCTGTCTCTCATTAGAATAGTCTCCAGATCCACAGCAAAATAATGTCCATATCCTCCCCCGGCTAAATTCCTCATCAAACAGACCTCAATTACGTCCCGTGGGATCCAATAGACAAAATATGTGTTACCTATAAACAGCTTTAGGTCCCAAGCAGCTACATAATTTCAGATCTGAGAGAACAGGAGATACAATTTAATAATGGTGACAACGCTCCTATGAAAACAGCATATCATCCCAATCGCTTCGTGGAAAATCGGAAATATAACGGCTCAAAATAGCGAGGCGGTCGACATAGTAAACAAATCTTAACTCCGTTCGTAGGAAGCACGTGGAAGCTCAGCATTGTTTCATCGCCACCCAAAATGAGTTTGAATATTCACTGTTGTCTTTTTATAAGTGGATAACTATATATGCCCTGCCAGGTTAGACACGTGGGTGCGTGCTAATCCTTTTTTTTCTCTGTATCAGGTTAAATATATTTTTGCTCGATGGACTATCCTATTGTCTGCCATTTACTTTGTGGAAATGCAGGAGATATTTGAATGAGCAGCATTTCCCGCAACGCAACTGCTCGTGTTTATTGAATTTAAAATGGAACCTCGGAACTGCGATCAATCATATGAGGCTTCCTCCATGCGCCCTTTATAGATTTTATCGCAGTACCTCTTGAATCTCTGTCATCATTAAACGGAATAACTTGCTGTTTGAACTCTGAGCTCTCTCTTTATGTGATCAACGTCCTATACCCTGTATCTATTTCTGTCACAGGCAACATTTGCTGCTGCTTTTCGCTGATCTCTTTGTGCGAGCTGGTCACAGCAGCGAGTAAGGAACCTGAATATGATGGGTGAAAAGACGATGAAATCTGCAGATGCTGGAAATTCAAGCAACACATCGTCAGGATCATGATCTTCTCCCTCTCCGGCTGTGTATCCCTTTTGCTAATCAACTTTCCAGCTCTTAGCTTAATCCCTCCCCCTCCTGTCTTCTATCATTTCGGAACTCCCCCTCCCTCTCCCACTTTCTAATCTCTTACTACCTCTTCTTTCAGTTAGTCCCACGAAGGGTCTCGGCCCGAAACTTCGACTGTACTTTTTCCTACAGATGCTGCCTGGCCTGCTGCGTTCCACCAGCATTTTGTGTGTGTTGCCTGAGTATTATGCGGCCTATTTTGAAAAAAGAAGAAGCCTGAAATCTGTCACTGGAATTAATTCGTGAAGTTTTCACATTATGTGCATTTGTTTCATGAAACTTCAGCATTTAAATTACATGAAAATTGCTGAAGAAATAGGCATCAGTGCTCAGGATCCAAAATCATACATTGTGCCGGAGATGTGTGCGTGACAACGTCCGAGGGAAGGCACTTGCTGTTCAATTAAGACGCGTTCATCATTTCCTTTTTGGTTTGTAATCCAGACATTAAGCAGTAGTTCATTAGTCGAATCGTTATAACCAAACCCCAAAGGAAATTATCGACAAAAACATATATTTTCATTTATGTAACCCCGTCCCTACCCGTCGCGGCTAAAAAACCTTTTGTCTTCGAGATCGCAACTGCTTTACTAGATAAACCAGCAGGGTGCTATTTCACTGAAGATATATGATTGAAATGGAGCAAAACTGCAAAGGTAAATTGGAATGAAGAAATGTTGTTATTATTTTTGTCCGCCTATCTTATTAGACATTTTTCAACTCCTAAGCTGATTTCCATCTTTACCATCAAAATGCCTAGAGTACAAATTTGAATTTATATCTCAATAAGGATTTGGATAATTCCTGAATTCAGCAAGAGGGCAAAAATTTCAAGTATTATCACGGAAGTACGAGGCAGGCCATGCAAAAAAAAAAAATTAGAACTGTAAAAGTTCTTATTTTCCTCCCAGCTCAGGCAGATTTTAAATCTGAACCACATTATTCTGCATTACGGTAGCGTCATGCTACGTCATGTTTTACATGATTAATACATTTCCTCACCAAGACCTTTCTGGAGATCTTCAGCTCTATGCATTTTCCATCAAACTTAGCGATGAGGATAATTGTTTCTACTTGATAAAACAAACAGCAAGAGTACATTTGTTTCCCACCTTTTAAAAACACCCCAGTCCAAATGTTCTAAATTCAGAATTATAAAGAACAGAAGAATTAATCACATTTTACGTAGCACCTTTAAGGCGCATAACAGAGTTAATTCTGTTTATCGTATCGTACTTCCCCAAGCTCTTTCCCACTGCAGTTAGTCCAGCCATGTTCATCAGCTGTCTCCCAGCTAAACATTATGTCCAAAATTTGTGGTACCTTTGGACTTTAGGGAGGTGCTTTGAATGCAACGTATTACTTTTCAAGCAAGAAGTCGAAATAATATTCATACTAACGTGAATGGCTGGAGTGGGATAACTCGATTCGTCATCACAGAGGACGCAAAATATGAAAACTTATATGAAAACTTATACAATCTCTATCAAAATGTCTGTATGCAGCAGCACAATGCTCCATATCCGCATTAAAAGTAGAGAGGAACAATACCCAGCTCCAAACGAGTTAATACCAACATCACTAACAATTTGTCGCACGCACTGCAAATTGTCATTCCAACTTTTGTCATGCATGATTAGCAAAATCTATATTTCTTTCACCATATAAAATGGGGAAAAACAAAGACCTCTCAAGATCAAGGTGAATTTTGCTAAAAACACAAAATGCTGGCAGAACTCAGCAGGCCAGACAGCATCTATGGGAGGAGGTAGTAACGTGGTTTCGGGCCGAAACCCTTCATCAGGCGTGAAGTAACATGGGCTGGTCGAGGGGGGATCAGAAGTGGGAGGAGAGATGAAGTAGAGAGCTGGAAAGTGATAGGCTGGAGGGAAATAGGCTAGTGGGAAGGTGGAGAATTATGGGAAATAAAAGGGAAAGAAAGGTAGGGCTGGAGGGGAGATTATAGTGAGGGGGGGAAGAGAGAGAAAGAGAGCCAGACTAAAATAATAGATAGGGATGGGAGTAAGGGGGGGCAGGGGTATCAACGGAGGTCTGTGAGTTGAATGTTCATGCAGGCAGATAGGAGGCTACTTAGGCGGGAGATAAGGTATTGCTCCATCGACCTGCGTGTGTCCTCATCTTGACGGTAGAGGAGGCCATGAACAGATACGTCGGAGTGGGAGTGCGGAAAGCCAAGAGTCCTCAACTATCACCCTACCATCCTACAGATCCAACGTATAATCCTCCGCAACTTCCGCCACCTCCTACGTGATCCCACCACCAGCCACATCTTCCCCTCCTCCCCACTCTCGGCTTTCCGCAGGGATCGCTCCCTACGAGACTCCCTTGTCCATTCATCCCCCCCATCCCTCCCTACCGAAATCCCTCCGGGCACTCATCCCTGCAAACGGAAGAAGTACTACACCTGCCCCCACACTTCTTCCATCACCACCATCCCAGGCCCCAGGCAGTCCTTTCAGGTGAGGCACCACTTCACTTGCGAGTCAACTGGGGTGATATACTGTATCCGGTGCTCCCGGTGTGGCCATTTATACATTGGGGAGACCCGCCGCAGACTGGGAGACCGTTTCGCCGATCACCGGCGCTCAGTCCTCCAGCAGTGGCGGGATCGCCCTGTGGCCACACACTTCAATTCCGCAAACCACTCCCACTCCGACCTGTCTGTCCATGGCCTCCTCTACCGTCAAGGTGAGGCCACACGCAGGTCGATGGAGCAATACCTTATCTCCTGCCTAGGTAGCCTCCTACCTGCCGGCATGAACATTCATCTCACAGACCTCCGTTGATACCCCTGCCCCCTTTACCCCCATCCCTATCTATGATTTTAGTCTGGTCCTCTTTCTCTCTCTTCCCTCCCCCCCCTCACTTTAATCTCCCCCCAGCCCTACCCTTCTTTCTCTTTTATTTCCCATAATTCTCCACCTTCCCCCTAGCCCATTTCCCTTCAGCCTATCACTTCCCAGCTCTCTACTCCATCCCTCCCCCCACTTCTTATCCCCCCTCGACCATCCCATGTTACTTCACTCCTGATGAAGGGTTTCGGCCCGAAACGTCGTTGCTACCTCCTCCCATAGATGCTCTCTGGCCTGCTGAGTTCTGCCAGCATTTTGGTTTTTATTTATTTCCAGCATCTGCAGATTCACTCGTGTGCCTTTGAATTTTGATAGAGTTGGACATCAGCTTGCAATCACCTTAATTACATTTTATGTGTCATTTTCAGCCCACCTGTTCCACAACCCGCTTCTCGCTTTGATACCCATGTGACACATCACTAGTCAAAGGCCTTCGTTCACATCTACTATCATACTCAGGCTTCTCCGGAGAAGCCAACTTTAGATACAACTTAATTCTTCATCCTGAATGCCAAGCGAACGTATCTGATTAGCCCACCTCCCCAATGCAGAGGTTTTCCAAAGACCTTGCTAAAATCCATGTTGACCATATCCACTGTTATCCTTCATCAAGATCAATAGTAACCCGCTCAATAAGCTCATTAAGATTGGTTAGACACAACCTACCTTCCACAAAACAGTGTGGTCAATTGCCAATAAAGCCGATTTTATCTATGTATTTATTATCCCATTCTTTAGAACATCTTCCAATAAATTGCCCACATTTCCTTAATACCAATTAGTCTGTAACATCTTGGCTTGTTCCGAGAGTATATCTTGAACAACGGCAAAACTAGAAACAAAATTGCAGACTAAGTTCTTGGGAAACTGAAAGGACTGAAGGTAGGTAATTCAACTGGACCAGATGATGTACATCCCAGGATTCTGATAAAAGTTGCTGAGGAGATTGTGGAGGATTGATGAGATTACAAAGATCTTTCGAGAATTACTAGATTCTAGAATGGTTCTGATAGACTGGAAAATTGCAAATGTCACTTCACTCTTCAAGAAGGCAGAGAGGCAGAAAAGCGAAACTGTAGGCCAGTCAGTCTACCTCACTAGTTGACAAGATGTTGGAGTCCGTTATTCAGAATCAGTTCTTAGGTTACTCGGAGGCACATAATAAAACAGCCCATATTCAGCATGATTTCCTGAAGGGAAACTCTCGCCAGACAAATCTGATTGAATTATTAGAAGGGATGAAAAGCAGTATAGATAAAGATAGGTAGAATCGGTTGTTGTGTACTTGGATTTTAGAAGGCTTTTGACAAGGTGCCATGCCCAAGCTGTTTAACAATCTACGAGCCCAAAGTATTGCAGGAAATACTCCAGGGTGGATAAAGCAGTGGCTGTTGGTAAGAGACAAAGAGTGCGAATAATGGGAGCACTTTCTGGTCGGCTGCCTGTGACTAATGGTGTTCCACAGGGTCTGTGTTGTGACCAATTCTTTTACGGTTATATGTCAATGATATGGATGATGGAATAGTTGACTTTGTTATAAAGTGAGCAGACGATATGAAGATAGGTGGTCAGGCAGGTAGTTCTTTTAGGAATTAGAGAGGCTACAGAAGGACTTAGACAGATTAGGAGAATAGCCAAAGAAGTGGCAGATGGAATGCAGTGTCGCGAAGTGTGTGGTCATGCACTTTGGTAGAGAGCATGAAAGTTTTGACTATTTTCTTACCAGATAGAAAATACAAAAACACGGATGTGCAAAGGGACTTGCGAGTCCGTCTGCAGTATTCCATACAGGTGAATTTGCAGGTTGAGTCTTTGGTCAGGAATGCAAATGCAATAACAACATTAATTTCAAGAGAAATAGAATATAATAGACAGAATGAAATGTTGATATGTTATAAAGCACTGGTGAGGTGCCACGACACATTGTGAACAGTTTTAAACCCCTATCTTGGAAATAATGTGCTGAAACTGACGAGGGTTCAAAGGAAATTCAGAACAACGATTCCAGATTTAAATAGCTAGTTATATGAGAGCGTTGTATGGCTCTGGGCCTGTATTCACTGGAATTCAGGAAAACAAGGGCGACTGCATTGAAACCTATTGAAAATTGAAGGTATTTGATAATGTGGATCTGTAAAGGATGTGTCCTACAGTGGGAGAATATAAGTCCAGAGGACACAGCCTCATTCATAATAGAGGGCATCTTTTTAAGATGGAGGTGAAGGGTATTTTTTTTGCCACAGGCAGCTATGGAGACAAAGTCTTTATGGATATTTAAAGCAGAGGCGATACATTCTTGATTGGTTCGGGCATGAACAGCTACGGGAAGAAGGCAGGAGATTCTGGCTGAGAGGAAAATAATAGCTATGATGAAGTGGCAGAGCAATCCTGATGGGCCAAATGGCATAATTCGGCTCCTATATCCAATAGTCATATGGTCTTAAAACATTAGTTATACAGTAGTTTTCCGACAGCTCACCCACGAGTAAGGACATTCTGAATACCTCTATCGGGACGCTTTCACTTTCTACTTTAGCTTCCAAAGAGGTCCGATGGGACACCTTACCGTGTTCTGGGGACTTCTGCACTCTAATAAGGCTGTAATCCGTATATGGGCCATGACATTGCTTCTGGTTTGCTTTCGTTGTATAGTCTCTGTGTACGTCTCCCGAGTAAATACAAATAGAAATGTATCAGACCTCCCTCCACCAACCCAAATGTCTTTCGGCTCCATGCTTTATTGAACCCGCTGATCTTCAAATGGATCAATTTTGCATGTCGCTATCTCTTTATGCTTACTGTATCTGCAGAAGCCCTTCGATTTCTTTTTCACGTTAGAATTGTCCTTCACCTAGAATTTGAGAAAGCCAAGAACGTTGACGTCGATATATAGGCGTGGGAAGTGGATTCAGGTAACCGTGAGCTCCGGATGGCTATTGTAGGCAGAGCGAAATCGTAACTGCTGTGATAAGCAGGTAAAACCATCTGACTGCTGAATCTCCCCTGTTAGACACCGACCATAGCTGTAGCTGAAGCGGCCCACGTTTATAAAAACTTAAAATTGGGCTCACGTTTTAGTAAACTTTGTGCATGGTGAAATTGAAGTTGTTCAGTTCATGTTTGTCTCTCTGCAAGGAATCATTACCACCAGCGATCCTTTAGCAGTGCCAAGTCACTGTCGACAGTTTTGCTGCAGGACTTAAGACTTTAGAAAGAATAGAACTGTAGAAACAATGCGCTTAATATCAATTTACATTTGCGTTCCTGTTTGTTTAATGAAGAAGATGATTCGCATCAGTCAATACGGGGCATCTGTTCCAGAAATAGTTCACATTCCTGCAACATCTCTATTACTGAATATTTATGACTAGAAGCTGAATTCCCTCAGCAGTTGAGCTGCCAGAATATTCAACTCCATGTGCATTCGTGCTATTGAAACCTGTGATATTTTGGGTTTTGTAGCTCAGTCTTGATACGAAATGAAAAATCCAAAAAATAGCCAGGTTTCCAAAGCTAACGCCCGCTGCAAACCCAACTGTGCAATAAAGCTCAAATACCATTCAGAACAGAATGTTTTCCGCACTTCGGACCCTTAGCTTCGTCGTCGATGTGTATTCTCTGAACTCTTCCTTTCATCCTTCTCCCAAACTGACTGTATTTTATTTTGCTTATTTTGTTACTGTCAGTACTGGATGGTAACTACACGTGCCGTGTGTGAATATATATACTCTGTTTTGGAACTTGGCCCCAGAAGAACAATGTTCCGCTTAGGGGTGTGTGTATATGGTTCAGCAACAATAAACAGAACATGAAATTGAAAGAATTTGCTAAATACTGGTTAATACTGGCGGGTAACTCATTTGATAGTTAAAGTGTCATGCTAGTTGGTAGGGAGATAACGTAATCTCCCGCTGCTCCACGAGGCTAAGCTGAATGATTATTGTCATCAATTTGGAAAGAAATGCCTCAATCTTATAAATGTATTATCATCTCCCATTTTGGATTTAATCCAGAAATTAAAAATCTCTAGCGACATCTTGGGAGCGAGAAAACGTTGTCCTTTCAGATTGAAAATCCCTCCCCAGAAATTAACATAAACGTTAATTGTTTCTCTTTGCTCTCGTGTTTGCTGAACTACTGTGTGATTTTTTCTTTACTTCAGAGTTCCAGCAGTACAATGTTATTAAATTTGTGCTACCTAGATTCTCCTGACAGCATATATTAAAACGTTATCGGTTGTATACCTATCTGTCTAGAACTGGAAACGACTACTTGTGTTCCATTACTCACCTTTCCAATGTTAGCGCCTATTTTTACTCTTACGTAACGGTATTCGCTGCAGCAACTTTTCATATCACCAGAACAAGGCTGTTATATCTCTCTGGCTTCATGATGGGAATACTCCCTTGAAACTTCTATCAGTGTTCGTATCACTTCCCGAAATGAAGGACCGCTTCTGAGAGCAATGTCAAAGTTGAAGCTGGAACGTTGAAGATAAATCATTTACCGTTGCTTTATTGCTCTAGAATGCTCTGTTATTTTTCCAGCCAAAACAAATGCTATTTTACCCATTTTCTGTAATGTGCATGTCCAGTTGCTCTACTTATTTCGATTGTAATTTGTTGATTCACTAATAACACCAATAAGCCCAACAGCGGGTAAGATGCTCCTCCCGCATTTGCTAACTCATTAAAGCCAGGCTGGGACAGTACATCAGGTCTTGCCATTTGTACCAATGTCCTTAACCTAGATAATGCGAGTTTAAAGATCACTGATCCTAATTGCACCATGGGTACAAAATCTGGTCCATGCCAATGATTACAATAATTTGAGGAGGTGCATAAGAAAACGCATCGGATAATGCTCGTGCACAAAATTTGGAAGAGCGGAATGTATATATCCATATAACTGTATAAATATTACAGCCCTTCTAGTGCGTGCTGAACGCTTACTCTCACCTAGTCCCAAAGTATGACAAACTCCCAAACAAGGGTATGACATAAGAGATGGAAAAAAGAGAGATGGCCAGGCCTGAGAAACCGTTCCGATTGATATAGCTGGTTATAAGTGGTTGTTTGGAAATCTAACGTAAAGGTAGTGACTTCCAGCCTGAAATGGGTTTGGTAACCCACGTCCGGTATGATATACGGCCAATATCATTATACGCGGACAAAGTGTTATTCCAACCATTTTTAATCTTTTTCTATTATTAGATATTCCGAAGCAAACTTAGTTCATGATCACTGACCTTTGTATCAGTTATCAGTATTAAATATGTTTTTCTACAGGCTGAACAAGCTGCGGTTGAGCACAACACTGACTATGTTTCACCAAATATGAGGGAGAGCAAAGGATTTCGCAAAGATCGGCAACAAGAAGAGCGCATTATCTATTATCCGGTAAAGCAGAGACATTGCCATGAATAACATATGAATTTGCTTCAGAGATATAACACTGTAACAGAGCCGTCCGGCCAAAACAGTTCGCGCCGCCCAGTTATACCCATTTGACCAATTAGCCGACTCACGCCTATATATTTTGAATGTGTGAGAAAACCCGAGCGCCCAAAGAAAGTCATACGGTCATGGGAAAACTTAGAAATACACCATTTAGTCGGGCACGGGAAGTAAATCCGGATCACTGCTGCTTTAATAGTGTTACGCTAGCCGCTCGATACCGAACCACACAAAGCATATACATAGGACCATAAGATACACAAGCAGAAGTAGGCCATTCGGCCGATCCTGTCTGCTCCACCTTTTAATCCTGGACAGATTCAATTCTTCCAGTCATCCCCACTCTCTTGCCTTCTCCCCATGCCCTTTGACGCCCTGCATAATCAGGAACCTATCTATCTCTGCCTTAAATGCACTGAATGACTTGGGCTCCACAGCCGCTCGTGGAAACAAATTCAACATATTTACCACCCTTTGACTAAAGCAATTTCTCCGCATCACTGTCTGAATGGACGTTCCTCAATTCTGAAGTCGTGCCCTCTTGCCCTGGACTCCCGTGCCAGGGAAAATAACTTTGTCAAATCAAATCTGTTCAGGCCTTTTAACATTCGGAATGTTTCTATGAGATCCCCTTCATTCTCCTGAACAGGGAATACAGCTCAAGAGCTGACAGACGTTCCTCATACAGTATCCTTTTATTCCTTGAATCATTCTTGTGAATATTCTCTGAACCCTCAAAATGTCAGTATATCCTTTCTAAAAGAAGGAGCCCAAAACTGCAAACAATAATCCAAGTGTAGTCTCACGAGTGCCTTATAGAACCTCAACATCACAACCCTGCTCTTATATTCTTTACCTCTAGAAATGAATGCCAACAATGCATTCGCTTTCTTCACCACCGACTCAACCTGGAGGTTTACCAACCGGGTATCCTGCACAGGGTCTCCCACGTCCCTTTGTATCGCTGCATTTTGAATTATTTATTAATTATATGCATCTACATCGGTGGTGTGCAGGTGAAACGGGTCAAAAGCTTTACGTTCCTCGGGGTGAATATCACAAATGACATGACTTAATCTAACCAAGCAGAGTCCACTGCCAAGAAGGCACACCAGCGTCTTTACTTCCTGGGAAAGCTGAAGAGGTTTGGCCTGTCCCCTAAAACCCTCACTAATTTTTATAGGTGCACCGTAGAAAGCATTCTTCTAGGGTGCATCACAACCTGGTATGGAAGTTGTCCAATCCAAGATCGGCAGAAGCTGCAGAAGATCGTGAACATAGCCCAGCTCATCACACAAACCAATCTTCCATCCTTGGACTCACTTTACACCACATGCTGTCGGAGCAGTGCTGTCAGGATAATCAAGGACACGACCCACCCATCCAGTACACTTTTTGTCCCACTTCCCTCCGGGAGAATGTTCAGTAGCATGAAGATTCGAACGGCCAGATTTGGGAACAGCTTCTTTCCAACTGTGATAAGACTACTGAACAGATCCTGACCCGGATCTGGGCCGTACCTTCCAAATATCTAGACCTGACTTGCACTATCTTACTTTCCCTTTTCTATTTTCTAATTATGATTTATCATTTAAATTTTTATTATATTTACTTTGATTTGTACTTCAGGGAGCGCGAAGCGCAGAAACAATTATCATTGTGATGATTGTACACTCGAGTACCAACTGTTTCGTGACAAATAAGTATTAAGTATTTTCCCATTTAGATAATATTCTGCACGTTTATTTCTTCCACCAACGTGCATGACCATACAATTTCCAACATTTTCTTTAATTTGACAATTCTTTGTGCTTTCCCCTAAACTATCTATGTCTGTCAGCAGGCTCTCTGTTTCCTCAACACTGCACGCCCGTCCACTTATCTTGGCAAATTTATCCAAAATTCATTAATCCCATTCTCATGCTCTAGTCCGTGAAATCCACGATCTGGTTCATGGTCCGGTCCGTGGACTCCAGACTCCGGTTCTTCTGGCTGTCTGTCGTTTCAGTTGGGCTTAATCATAGGCACCTGATTTTTCATATTGGGGCTGGAATATAAAGGGACCTGGGTTCGAGTGTGGTGATTGGTTAGTATCGTCGTTATCCCGTCCTCGCCTCTGTGGGGTAACTCAGGCTGTCTTTGCCGTTACCCTGTGGTTGGATCCGTCCCTCTCTGTCCTTGCCTCCGTTGGGTAAGCCAGGCCGGCTTTGCCGTTATCCTGAGGCTGGACTGTTCCCTTTCCTTCCCCTTCTTTCTGCTACCCTCGCCTGTAGCCTTGCCTGCTACCCACGCCTGAAGCCTTGCCCGCTACCCTCGCCTGAAGCCTTGCCTGCAGCCTCGCCTGCGTCCTCGCCTGTATCGCCGTTAATTTCAGCCGCCGGAGTGAGACCGGTGCCTTGTCACGCCAACAGATGGAACTACCTATCGTTGAGCTTGGAGCTGTCTCTTTGTGTCCCCGTGTTTACTGTCCGTGTATGAGTCCCGGACACACGTTCGGTCCCCAAGGAGGAGTCCTGCCTCTATGTTCCGTGTATGAGACCTGGTTGTATGTCCTGTTTCCAAAGAGGGATGTCGGCTCTATGTTCTGTTGTTCCTGTGCTCAAGTCTAAGGCTCAGGTTCCCGTGCTCAAGTCCAAGGCTCAGTTTCCCGTGCTCAATTCCGAGGCTCCTTGGAGATTCCAATCCGTGTCCAAGGCTCCGCGGAGGTATCCACTCCGTGTCCAATTCCAAGTCGTAGCCCAGACCCTGAGTCCTAGTCTCGTCGAGGGCCAGTGTCCATGTCCAGCTACGGCTCTCCCCGCTTCTGCTTTGCTCTCCCTCGACCAAGACCTAGTCTGAGCTTCTTGTTCTCATCCAGCCCAGGAGTCCCGCGTCCTGCCCCTACGTCCAGTACTGTTGCCTTGCCACGTCCAGTCCTCTCCTGGATCCGGAGTCCGAGCCCGAGTCAAGACCAAGGTTCCGGGTCCCTGTCCAGTCTCTGGATCGGAGCCCTTGTCCAGGTTCCTTGTTCCTCGTCCAGATCCCACTTTCCTAGTCTAGTATTAGTGCAGGCACTGTATCCTAGTCTCGTCCAGGGCCTGTGTCTCGTCCAGCTTTGTTTCTCCCCCACCCACTTTGCATCCTCACCAGGTCCCACTTTGCCTAGTACATCAGTGTCTGTGTCTTGCATTTACGTCCGCTCTCAAGGCCCACCTTATGACACTCATAGACCAAATCATGACATGTATCATAAAGAGCAGTGGTCCCAATACCCACCCCTGTGGAATTCCGCTGGTAGCCGGCAACCAGCCAGGATTGGATCCCTTTATTCCAATCTCTGTTTTCAGCCAATCAGCCAATGCTCCAACTATGCTAGTACCTCCTCTGTAATTTCATGGGCTCTTATCCTAATAAGCAGCTTCACGTAAGGCATTTTGTCAAATCCCTTCTTAAAATCCAAGTATACCATATCTTTTGCAACTGCTTTGTCTATCCTGCATGTAATTTGCTTAAAGATTTGCAGTAGGTTAGTCAGGCAGGATTTTCCTTTCCGAACACTCTGCTGGCATTGGCCTATTTTGTCATGTGCCTCCATGTTCTCCATAATCTCTTCCCTAACAATGGATTCCAACATGTATATAAACATTATCCCAAAGAAGGCTAATTTTACAGACCTGAGCAGACCTTTGTCACTGTACCACGTATGAATGAATACCCTCGAAATATCATCACATTTTTCTTCAATCCGGGTGGATTCCAAAGTGAATGCATGAACATTAATATCGCTAACTTTTGATACTTATTTCATCATCCCCGTTCTCTGTTTTCTCTATTTCAAATTCTGGCTCCCTTTCACCTCTTCACTTTTACTCATCTGCCATCACCTCCACTTGTACCCCTCCTTCTTCAATTACTTCCAGGATCCACTTTCTCCTCCGATCAGATTCCTTCTTGCAGCCTTTTCCTTTTCCACACATCACCTCCCAGCTTCTACGTCATTCCATCCCCCATCATTCACACACGTTCCTACCAAGCTGGTTTCTCCTATCACCTGCCATCTAGTATTCCTTCCCCACCTTATTCCAGCTTCTGACCGCTTTTCTTTTCGCTGTCCTGATAAAGTGTTTCGGCCAGCAGAAATATCGACAGTTTATTTATAGCATATATAAATTCCCTACTGAATTCCATCAGCATTTTTTTTTATTCTTCAACATTTCCAGCATCTGCGGAATTCCTCGAGATCATATTTTTCCCCTGGCTTTTCCGAATTCAATTTCATATGTAATTTGCAAACGAGGAAACACTAAAAAGCATGAAACTGGAAATAGCCATCCTTTCCAACGCCCATTATCAACTCCATCATGAACACGAATATCTGATAATAACCGAGCAAAACTGAAGCAAACGAACATTGGTGTTATTTATGGAAATACCGAACTTCGACAAAGCAGCAACCATACGGCATGAATGAACAAAGTGCCAACGTTCACTCTATCAGTTAAACGATAGCCACTGATGACAGAGTCTGTGTGCATTTGGAGTTCTGTTGGCAGGTGTGACTGAGGAAACACTCGCAAGAACTATAGACTAAACTGTTTATGGCAATCAGACACATATAACACAAAAATGCTCTTGTGTTTTGAGTTAGCGAAATATTTTGTACTATACCTGCTGCCTTAAGGAGTTACCTACTCTCCCAAGTCGATTTTGTTAAACTTCATTTCAATAATGAAAGAAACGCTCGTGATTCTAGCAGGCTGATGGAGTTGAAATACCATATGAATCATAAAGATTTTTTTTTAAATTTCTGACATAGATTTTGTGTAAAACGACAGGAATCTGAAATTGATAACTTATGAATACATCACTAATTTATTTTACAATTATTGATTCGATTTGTTCAACTCAATGGACTCTTAATTAATCACTGATTTTGAAATATTTTCACAGACTAAAATAAATGGAGCTGACAAACTGACCTACGCTGCTCTGCAGCTTTCCGATTCCAAGAGCACCTCAATATCCAAACATCAAAACCAACATACTCTCTACGCAGATGTAAATACATCAAAGAAACTGTGAAGCTGAGAATCCAACTGCAGTTTAGAGCTATAGATTGTCAATGAGTGCAGACCTAGGCATTGCTTCTTTTCATTTTTGCATCCAGACAAGAATTGTGATTCTACATAGCATGTGTAAGTTAGGAAGATAAGGGATCAATTTCGCCAACGATTTGTTGGAAAAAATAAAAGTAATTAACTTAGGAATAAGATTGCGAATAAGCCATTCCGTCTCTCTCTACTACTCAGTCATAATCTCCATTGAACAGTCCCCGATCATTCCAGGAAAGATGACGCCCCTGTGTTTGAATATAGATCAGTAAATGTCGTATGATGAAAACAATTCAGTACTCTTCTGTTTCTTATACATTCACGGCATGCTGCTCAAAATAAGCTATATAATGCAATTGCGCTATTACATGGTAGTGACAGAAATCCCAGGACACTAAAAAGGCAAGCGAAAAGCATCGCAACCTGTGTACCTGTCCAAACCCACATTGAAACAGAGGAGATACGCACATGGTCCCATTAAAGGAAATCAGGTTTAGCCTAATCATAATACTTGACTGAAAAACGTGGACGTTGGAAAGTAGATTCATATATGAATCACGTGTCTAGATGTGTACTCATGAATAATATGGAATTTTACACAGAGCTCCTCAGCGATTAATAACTGCACCGCTTCCCAATAGAGCAAAATAAATCTGAAGTATGCCAAGTATAACCTCCACTGGTGCCCCTCCTTCTTACATTTCTTCCAAGGTCCACTTGCTCCTCCTATCTGATTCCTTCTTGTACCCTTTTCCTTTTCCACTCATCACCTCCCAGCTTCGACGCCATTTGATAAAATGTTGACATAAACTTTGTGTCAAACGGCAGAAATCGAAAATTCATAACTTATGAGTGCATCACTAATTTGTTTCACTATTTTTGATTCAAATTGTTCAACTCAATGAATTCTCAATTAACCGCTGATTATGAAATAATTTCACAGACTAAAAGAAATGGAGCTGACAAACCGACTTACGCTACTCTATAGCTTCCCGATTCCAAGAACACCTCAGCATCCACACATCAAAAGCAACATACATTGTACGCTGATGTCAATGCACAAAAGAAAACTGTGAATCTGAGGTTCCAATGCAGTTTAGAGCTGTAGACTATCAATGAGTGCAAGCCCGAGGCATTGCTTCGTTTTATTTCTTCCATCCAGACAAAGATTGTTCATCGACAACACATTTATAATTTTGGAGATAAGGGATCAATTTCGTCTTCGATTTATTGAAGGCGATCATCACCGGAAACTTAAGAACAAGTTTGGGAATGATCCACTGCCTCTCTCTACTCTCCATTCATTCAAGAGGAAAATGTCTGATATGCTCAACCATATTCTCTCTGCTATATCATTGAACAGTCCCCAGTCATGAGATAAACCTACTCCGTCTTCAATACCGACGCTTCCCCCCCCCCCCAGAAACCCCTCCACAGTTCTCAGAGGATGAAAGAAATATCAGAGACTCGTTACCACCAGCTACAGGAACGTTGCTGTGTAAAAACCGCCACTGAACAATTACCTTTGCTCACTTATGTCAACGTTCAACCGCGGTAAATATAGATTTGAAGATGTGGAAAAAATCGCAACATGTTCTCGGGAAAACAACTCTGGTCTGAATATTAATCAGTAAATCTCATATGATAAAAAAAAATCAATGCTCTTGTTTCATGTACATTTACGGCTTGCTGCTCGAAATTAGCTGTAAAATATAACTGCACTACCACATAGTAGGAATTGAAATCCCAGGGCACCCAAAAGACAAGCGAAATCCATCGTAAGCTGTTACTGTCCCAGCCCACATTGAAGCAGAGGAGGTACGCACACAGTCACATTAAACGAAATCAGGGTTAGCCTAATTATAACATTGGACTGAGAAACGTGGACGTTGGAAAGTAGGAATATAGGAATCACGTGTCTAGATGTGTATCCTCGAAGAATATAGTGCTTTGGACAGAGCTCCTGGGTGATTAGTAACTTCCAAGTTGCCCCAATGGAGGAAAATAAATTTGAGTTATGCCCAGCATTTATTTGGCAATGGTCGTAAATTGACGCATTAATTCCGGATGTATGTGTGACACAAGAGGGTGAACATCCTGGTAGGATAATACATTATTGTTGCTCATCAGATCTGTGTGGTTGGTGGATAACGTGCGGTAGTAAGGAAGGTTTGGAATAGGTACAGGGAATATTGGCATTGAAATAAATCCTCTGTCTGATAATACAAACAACATCTATTACTAAAAGAGTTTAGGCAATCCCGAGAAATTCGCGAAAATAATAGAAATGTGCACCCTTGGAAACAAGACTGGGCCGCTCAGACTGTTCTGTTGGAAATGCTGGCTGGGATAGATTTCCCTTTGAGAATCAGTCACACACTTCCTTCCCTAGGTCACTTCACATTTCAAATCCCGTCGACTTCTCCAGCTTTAAATATTGTTTTGATATTTACTATCAAGTAAAGAAGCAGAATTATATCTTATTCGTAACGGACAGGATCTTTGTGCTCTTACCTTTCTTATTCATCTATTCATCTCCTCATTAAAACACAAACAGCCATTTGTACTTTATCTGATGAGCAAGTTAACAAGAGTACAATACTTGCTCAAGCAATTGTGAAGTGCTGGTGATACCTTCTAAACTGCTTTTCAGGACGTATTTACTTTCAGCTCACCTCAACGGCGTTTCACACATATATCGATACTTGCTCGCACTGGAGAATACCCTTTGCAAAAAAAACAACAACACTCTTTAATACCAATAGAAAGGCACATGTGTACTATATTTATCGGGGAAAAAATCAGTATACGAAAATAAATACAATAATAATATAAACGATAGCGGTTTCAGTGGCTTTAAATATTTGTAAAGTACAGACAGTTGTAAAATCGTGTAAATTCCTCTGAATCATCCGAATCAAGTGCTTTCTGTCACTGCGACGGCCTGGAGAGGGCGCCATCGTTATTTTACTGCAATCAGCCGTCTGAAAAAATGTTTGACATTATTAAACGATGCTGTTCTTACAGCTTTCATTCTGCTTCCCAGTTCCAGCGGCAGAATTCTTGAGGCCTAATAAAAGAAAGGTACTGAGGTAGAACATTGAAATAACACACAGCCTGAAGTCCTGTTTGCAAATTATCTGGCTAAGTGCTCTACAAGGCACGCTGTCAACTTGTAACTGGAGTGTGAAGTGCAGAGGAGGTAGCTTCATGAACAGGAGGGGTAACTGAGAAAGACGGGAATTGCTGTTAGCAATGTAGGAAATGCTTGGGTTACGCAGTGTTGGATTGGAAGGAAGTTATAAAGGAGCTGATGAAACAGTGGATCAGGATTCCATAGAAGGAATTAATTCATACAAAAATGTTGAATTATTGTGTCACTATGTTGAAATTGTTCAAAAAAAACATTAGTACAGAACCAGATTGATATTTATCCTGACTCTTGTTGACATCAGGCCGAAGTCAAAGTTTTAGGATTTGTCGACATTGTTAAACAAGTGGCTTGTTGCTGCATTGATCCTTGTGGATGCAACATGCAGATGTTGGTTTGAAACAAAATCGTTTATTCATAGGGTACACTTTTCTGCCTGATGATGGGATGATTCATTTTTTAAATCCAACGTCAATGTTACATTTGTCTCTGGACGAATACATTATGCAAGTGTCCATATGGACAGGCTTTTTCACAGTGAATAATACTGTTCAACAGTTAACACATGGTGGAGTATTTTTACAGCAAGATTTAACCGCAATGTGACTCACAGTTATATGTAAGCCTCGTCTCAATGGGAATACCCAATATGTTGACAGCAGGAATACTTACGACAACTAAAATGCAGAAGATTTTAGACACAGCTCAGTACATTAGGAAATCAACCTCCCCTCTGTACTCTGTATACACCTGCCAATACTGTTCCCTCTAAGCTGCATGACTGGGAATGCACAATAACTCCGACACATTACCTTTGATGCTACACTGTTGGAATTCTCTTTCATATAATGTTAATATAATTGTGAAAGTATGCTGATAATTTTGAAGTCTGTGTTGATATAATCGTGAAATTTCCATTAATTATATGTTTGTCAATACAATCCATAAACTCTCTAAATAATAAATATGCTACAATCTCTACTGAGAAGCATTTTAGTGCTTCAACGTACTTACATACTCAGAGTTTCGAGTTACATCACTGAGACAAATCGTTACAATAAACTTAGAATCAAGGTGCGTAGCTTATAATTAATAAACCGCCAGCCCGTGCTTAATCCTCTTTCAGGCCAGGTGGTACAAACTTCTTGCTCAGAGCAATGGTTGGTCCACGCAGCTGGTTTCCCTCAAGTCTTCTGCAATACTTGTTATATGTTATATTTATGATGGGACTTGGTCCGTGCCGTTTTCTAGAGATGATGTATGTCTCCTTTCTCCGCAACAGTGTCTCAACATCCTCGTCAACCGGGATCCCGAATCTTATTGTTCTTGCCACTCTCTCTACCAGTACCGCTCATGCATAGCAGCAGTTAATAGAGGGCATAGCCTTGAGATAAGAGAAGAAAAAATAACTAAGGTTTGCGAGGCAGGTATATTACGTAGAGAGTGGTAGGCGAATTGACAGCGCTTCAAGAGAATTGATCACAACAGTTAAAAGACGTACAAATATGCCCATGAACTGGCAAAAAAAGGAGTGATGTAGAACGTGACCGAGTAGATAGAATTCTGTTTGAGTTATTATTGATACAGATGTCATTGGATGAAAAATATGGATCAATTATGGATTAAGAAGCAATAACGGGCTACAACTGATATCGTATAGACGCATTGAACCGCGAAGGGCTGAAGCATAGGAAACGCCCTGTGTGAATTCGGATCGGCCCTAAGGCGATATGTGGAAGTAGTAAAGGGTTGCCTGAGATGGAATCTGATAGGAGAAGACATTTGGCCATTGGAGAAAGGAAAGGAGGAGCAGCAGCAAAGATAGGTGAGGAGAAGAGAATGGACAAAACGGGACCCAGAATGAGAAATGGAAAACGATGAACGGTGTACTGGACTAATCACTGAAAGTTGGAGAAATCAAAGTACATATCAGCAGATTGGAGGCTACCGAGACGGAATATAAATCCACCTATCAAGTGCCATCTCTTTACTTCCCCCTCCCTGTACCTATCACCTTACAGCTTATACGCCTTTCCCTCCCCTATCTACTTATTATGAATTCTTCCCACTTCTTTTCAAGCCCTGAAAAAGGTTTTTATCCCGAAATATCGACTGTTAGTCTTTCACCATTGATGCCGCCTGACCCACTGTGCTCCCCTGGCACGTTGTGGGCTGTCCTCGGGATTTCCGGTATCTACAGAAATTTTTGTACACAAGGCATCGACATAGCATTGACCATGTGACTTCATACATGATGATTACTTGTTTATTATATCCTATGAATTTCTACCTTTCAGACAAAACTCTCATCTGCAATGCCCGTGGATGCAAATGCGTGGTGCGTGGCTCTTCTCGCCTGTGTTTTGGAAAGGTACGCTTAATTTTTTGTGCCCATTCCACGGAGTAAATACTTTATAATATTTCCAACCATATATTTCTTATGCCGATACTCCTACACAACGCCAAATCCTGTCCCCGCCTTTAACTTCACCTCAACCAGCCCAAAAAACTTTAAACAATCAAATGCTTTAAACAGCGGATGAACTGAAACGCCTCATATTTAGAGAATAATTTGATTCGGGTTAGCTGATTAGAGATTGGGATCTGTAGAAAAGCTGTGTTGAGAGGAAATCACAAGCCATCTAATTCATACGAAGCGTTGTCGAAGTTAAACGTTATTCTCCTGTACTTCAGCCTGATTTTACATCACATATCTCGACGTATTTTACCGATGTCGCTCCTGCAGTTGCTTAACCACATAGCTACAAATATTTATAAGTAATTAATAAACATCGTTCACAATGCCAAACTCTCGAAAAGCTTTTGGGGAACGGGGAACCTTGAAACAGTTCAGTAAATTCACAGAGGAATATATGATCATAGAACCATAGAAAATTACCGCACAGAAACAGGCCTTTTGGCCCTTCTTGGCTATGCCGAAGCATTTTTCTGCCTAGTCCCACTGACCTGCACGTGGCCCATATCCCATACATCTCTCATCCATGTACCTGGACAAATTTTTCTTAAATGTTAGAAGTGAGTCCGCATTTACCACTTCATCTGTCAGCCCATTCCACACTCCCACCACTCTCTGTGTGAAGAAGTTCACCCCAATGTTCCCTTTAAACTTTTCCCCCTTCATCCTTAACACATGTCCTCTGTTTTTTTTTTCTCCCCTAGCCTTGGTGGAAAAAGCCTGATTACATTCACTCTATATATACCAATCATAATTTTATATAACTCTATCAAGTCTTTCCTCATTCTTCTACGCTCCAGGGAAAAAAGTCCTAACCTATTCAACCTTTCTATGTAACTCGGTTTCAACAGTCCCGACAACATCCTTGTAAACCTTCTCTGCACTCTTTCAACCTTATTAATTAATATCCTTCCTGTAATTCGGTGACCAAAATTGCACACAATGCTCCAAATTCGGCCGCACCAATGCATCGTACAACCTCACCATAACATTCCAACTCTTATACTCAATACTTTGATTTTTAAAGAACAATGTACCAACAGCTTTCTTTACTACCCTATCTACCTGTGACGCCACTTTTAGGGAATTCTGTATCTGTATTCTTAGATCCCTCTCTTCTACTGCACACCTCAGTGCCCTACGACTTACCTTGTATGTTCTACCTTGGTCTTTGCTTCCAAAGTGCAATACCTCACACTTGTCTGTATTAAACTCAATCTGCTCCATTTTTCAGCCCATTTTCCAGCTGGCTCAGATCCCGCTGCAAACATTGAAAACCTTCCTCACTGTTCACTACACCTCCAATCTTAGTATCATCAGCAAATTTGCTGATCCAATTTACCACATTATCATCCAGATCATTGTTATAGATGACAAATAACAATGGACCCAGCACTGATCCCTCTGGCACACCACTAGTCACAGGCCTCCGCTCAGAGAAGCAATCCTCCACTACCACTCTCTGACTTCTCCCATTGAGCCAATGTCTAATCCAATTTAATACCTCACCATGTATACCTATCGACTGAGTCGTTCTAACTAACCTCCTATGCGGTACCTTGTCAAAGGCGTTACTGAATTCCATGTACTTTCCTTGAAACCTCCTCGAAAAACTCTAGTAGATTTGGTAAACATAACCTACCACGCACAAAGCCGTGTTGACTCTCCCTAATAAGTCCCTGTCCACATAAACACTTATAGATCCTATCTCTTAATACACCTTCCAATAATTTACCTACTACCGACGTCAAACCTACCGGCCTATAATTTCCTGGATGACGTTTAGAGCCTTTTTTAAACAACGGAAAAGTATGAGCTAGCCTCCAATCTTCTGGCACCTCACAGGTAGATACGAACATTTTAAATATATCTGCCAGGGCCCCTGAAATATCAACACTAGTCTACTTCAAGGTCCGAGGGAATAACCTGTCATGTCCTGGGGATTTATCCACTTTGATTTGCTTCAAGATAACAAGCACCTGCTCCTCTTCTATTTGTATATATTCCAAGACCTCCCTATTTGTTTGCCTTATGTCAATTGACTCCATGCCAGTTACCTTAGAAAATACAGACGCAAAAAAAGAACATTTAAGATCTCCCGCATATCCTTTAGGTCCATACATAGCCGACCACTCTGATCTTCCAGAGGACCAATTTTATCCCTTACTATCCTTCTGCTATTAATATACCTGAAGAAGATCTTTGGATTATCCTTCACCTTGACTGCCAAAGCTACCTCGTATCTTCCTTCCATCTAACGCTACAAAGGCAAACAAAGCCACTTCATTAATGTCAATTACGGGACGTGTGTGTAAAACCTCCACAGAAACACAGCTTGAACCGTGTGCTGCTCCACAATGCCGAGCCCATTGAAACCAGCAGAGGCATGCAGAGTCATTGAGACTCATTTTGCGTTTATACAAAATTGACCCGTCAATTGCAAGGTCGGACCAAAAGTGGCAAGTTTCAAGAACAAATATAGTCAATCCTACCTAGCGCTAAGACTGCTACGTTTATTCCAAACAGGCATGTCACCAATACAACTGTTTTCTCGTGTGACCAATCAAGTCTGACAGTGGAAAAGTGTGTATGGAACCGGAGGAGATAGCACAGGTACTTAATGATTAATTTGCTTCAGTATTCACCACGGAAAAGGATCTTGGCAGTTGTAAGGACGACTTACAGCAGACTGAAAAGCTTGAAGATCAAGATATTAAGAAACAGGATGTGCTGGAGCTTTTGGAAAGTATCAAGTTGGATAAGTCACCGGGACTGCACGAGATGCAGCCCAGGCTGCTGTGGGAGGCGAGGGAGGAGACTCTGGCGATGGTCTTTGTATCATCAATGGGGACAGGAGAGGTTCGGGAGGATTGGAGCGTTGCAGATGTTGTCCCGTTATTCAAGAAAGGGAGTAGAGATAGCCCAGGAAATTATAGACCAGTGAGTCTTACTTCAATGGTGGGTAAGTTGATTGAGAAGATCCTGAGAGGCTGAATTTATGAACATTTGGAGAGACATAATATGATTAGAAATAGTCAGCGTGGCCTTGTCAAAGGCAGGTCGAACGTTACGACCGTGATTCAATTTTTTGAGGATGTGCCTAAACACATTGATGAAGGTAGAGCAGGAGATCTTGTGTATGTGGATTTCAGAAAGGCATTTGATAGGGTACCCCATGAGAGGCGTATTGAGAAAGTTAGGCGGAATTGGATCCAAGGGGACATTGCTTTGTGGATCCAGAACTGGCTTGCCCACAGAAGGCAAAGAGTTGTTGTAGGTGGGTCAGATTCGGTATGGAGGTTGGTGACCAGTAGTGTACCTCAGGGATCTATTCAGGGACCCCCTACTCTTCTTGATTTTTGTTAATGGCTGAATGAAGATGTGGAGCGGTGGTTAGTAAATTTTCTGATGGCAAAAGTTGGAGGTATTGTGGATAGTGTGGATGGTTGTCAGAGGTTACCGCAGTAACTTCTGAAAGAATGCAAAACTGGGCTGGGAAGTGGCAGATGGAATTTAATACAGATAAGTGTGAGGTGGTTTATTTTGGTAGGTCAAATATGATGACAGAATATAGTATCAATGGAAAGACTCTTGGCGGTGTGGAGGATCAGAGGGATCATGGAGTCCGAGTCCATTCGACACTCAAATCTGCGGCGCAGGTTGACTCTGTGGTTAAGAAGGCATCCGATGCATTGGGCTTCATTAATCGTGGGATTGAGTTTAGCAGCCGAGACAGCGGTGGATAATGGCGGAGGCAGCAGCGGCGGCCATGGGGACGGCGGCGGCAGGAACGGAAGCGGCTGCGGCACCAGTGGCGGGTGGAGGTGGTGGAAGAGTCGGTTGGACTAAACAGGTGACGTGCAGGTATATCATGCATGGAGTTTGTAAAGAAGGAAAAACTGCCGTTATTTCCGTGATCTTTCAGCCAGCAAGCCTTCACTGATTTGCAAGTACTTTCAGAAAGGATGCTGCAGCTATGGAGATCGCTGCAGGTATGACCATGTGAAGCCGTCAAAGCAAGGATTTTCAGAGTGGTCCTACACCATTGGCCCCGAAGGATTCTGCCACATCGTCAGCTACAAAACTTACTCCACTTACCAAATTAAATGGTGAAATGAGCACAAAAACAGCAGTGATTGAGGAATCCAAACCTTCAAGAACAAGCTCAAATCTGGAGGACTGGGTTAATGCAGCAGAGTTTATACCTGGACAGCCATATTGTGGATGAAGATTCTCAAGTGCCTGATCCAGTGTGACTGCTTGTGGACTGTCAGGTACTGAAGCAGACCTGACTGTATATACACTGCTGTTAAAACCTGAAGGGCAAACTGCAGCTCCATTTTTCCACTGTTCACCTAGTTTCAAGAGTTATGAGTTTTCATAAAAATTGGTTTTCCCATATTTTACAGGGGAACAGTTCTCCAATAACCATATGAATTCCTGGTTGCATTGTTAGGTTACGTTTGGCAATTACACTTTTCTTTTGAAATTTCTTTTCCCACAATAGAAATTGCGCACCTTTCAGGTCTTTGCCAAAAGGCAGCAGACTTCTTCAAAGAACACTTCGAAGCTGGCAGCCTGGATTTGAAGTTACTCGATTTGATTCTTTATTATTGAATACTTGAAAATTTAATGACCATTGAAATTAATAGCCGTTACCTCATACATGTCATCTTCACATTGATGTTAATAAGGTGTAAACTTGGTGACCTTCTTGAATTAGCATTTTCATGTGCAGAGACAAATGTATTATTTTTAAAAGTCAGGCTACTTTAGGAAATTTTTGTGAACTCTGACAATATAATTCAAAACCGTAAATTATATGAGAGGGAAGAAGCATTATTATACTTAACAGTATTATTCCATTCTAAGTATTGGGGAAGGATAGTATGATCAACTCAGGACCAGACCTTATAGTCTGATTTACTTTTTGAATTTACTAAAGAAATCCTGAAAAATGAGACTTCAATCTTAACTAGTGTTAAAGTTTGTTACAGAAAGTGGTAGTAAATTTTAAATTTGCAGTTTTGATATTTTAAAACTTATTCATTTGGTACTATTGTTTTCAACTAACTTTGTTGGTTATGCAAGCTTGTCTAGCATATGAAACCTATTCACTTTGGCAAGTATTTAAGGAATCAGAACAAAATTTATTTGTCTTTTGAAAAAAAAAAGAGTTTAGCAGCCGAGAGGAAATGTTGCCGCTATATAGGACCCTGGTCAGACTCTACTTGGACTACTGTACTCAGGTCTGGTCACCTCACTATAGGAAGGATGTGGAAACCATAGGGGAGATTTGCAAGGATATTGCCTGGATTGAGGAGCATGCCTTATGAGAATAGGTTGAGTGTACTCGGCCTTTTCTTCTTGGAGCGACGGAGGATGAGAAGTGACTTCAACGAGGTTCGTTAGATGAGGAGAGGCATTGACTGTGTGGATAGTGAGAGACTTTTCTCCCAGGGCTGAAATGACTAGCACGACAGGGCACAGTTTTAACGAGTTTGGAAGTAGGTACAGAGAAGATGACAGGGTTTTTTTTTTACGCAGACGGTGGCGTGTGCATGGAATGGGCTGCCAGCGATATTGGTGGAGGCGGATACGATAGGATTTTGTAGGTGACTCCTGGACAGGTACAAGTAGCTCAGAAAAATAGAGGACTAAGTGTAACACTAGGTAATTTCTAAGGTAAGGACATGTTCGGCACAGCTTTGTGTGCCGAGCAGCCTTTACTCTGCACTACGTTTTCTATTGTTCCATGTTTCAAATAGCTCAAACAATCTTGGTGTGCAGAAAGGTCAAGTACATAAGAGACGACGATCAGTAGATTTTGAAGGCACGGTAAATGTATCTGAATGCCAGTAGTATTCATGGTCAATGAACTTGTGGGATAACTCAGTATAAACTAGTATGATATAGTGGTCATTACAGAGACGTGGTTGCAGGGTGGAAAGGATTGGGAATTAAATTTTCAAGGATATCAGATAATACGGAAGGATAGGCAGGACTATAACGGAGCTGGGGTAGCGTTCTTGATTAAGGATGAAATCAGGGCACTAGTGAGATATGATCTAACATCTAACGAGCAAACTGTTCATTCCATCTGGGTAGAGATTGGTAATAGTAAAGGGAAATAATCACTAGCGGGAGTTGCTTATAGGCCACCGAATAATAACACTAAAGTGGCACAGGCAATAAGCAGAGAAATGTCTGAGAGATGTAAGAATAGCCCAGCAGTTCTCGTGGGGGACTTTAACTTGCACATCGATTAGGTGAATCATGTTGATCGAGGCAGTCTTGAGGGGGACTTCATAGAATGCATCCGTGATAGTTTTCTTGAACTTGTAACTGAACCTATAAGGGAATATGTTACCTTGGATCTGGTCCTGTGCTCAGACAAGTAGAATTACTAATCTTGTACATAGGGATCCTCTTGGAAAGAGTGATCACAGCATTACTGATTTTCTTCTACAAATGGAGGGCGCAAATGGGATGGAGTAAATAGGGTAGACTGGGAGCATAGCTATATGGTGAGACTGTGGAGGAACAGCAGAAAACTTTCAAAGAGGTTTTTCATGGTGCTGAATAAAAGTATATTCCAATTAAAAGCAAGGACAGTATGGGTGAGGAGAGCCAGCCATGGATAACTAAGAAAATAAAGGAAGGCATCAAACTAAAATCTCGGTAAGGTGCCATATAAAAGATTTATCCATATGATAAGGATGCACAGGAGTCTCAAGATGGCGCTCATGGAGTAAACCGCACTTAGGCTTTGCTCCAAAACTTTTACGTTTTTTAGCCTATAAACACCCCTTAAACTTATTCTAAAGGGGTTTAAATATACTGAATTCATTTTTTTTTAAACTATTTGAATTATTCTCAACTTGCTGAAATGTCTAAAGTAAAAGAACCGAAACAGTCGAAAGAATTGGTACCTTTAGAAGCAGTTGCGAAGATTGTGGAAACTAAATTTGAAGAGATGCAGGAAAAATTATTCCTAAGGCTTTCGAAGTATGACGATCGTTTGAAATCACTCGAAGAAAAGTTTTTGGAACTTTCACTGGAATCACAAAAACAACAGGCAAGCATTTTGGCTCTTGAAGAAGCCGCTCGTAAGAAAGATCGTATGATTGAAAAGATACAAGAAGAGCAAACCTCGACTTCTCAACAGATGGATCGTTATAAAGTTAAAATTACGGATTTGGAAAATCGCTCTCGAAGGCAAAATCTCCGGTTAATTGGGATCCCGGAAGGATTTGAAAGCGGTGATCTTACCGTTTTCTTCTCTAAATTTCTAGTGGATGTCCTGGGCAAAGAGGTCCTGGATCCCCCCCCCAATAATCGATCGAGCACATAGGGTAACAAGATTTTATGCAAGTTCAAGTTCGAAGCCGCGGCACATAATTTTGAGGATTCACTATCCTCATATCAAAGATCGCTTGATCCGTCTGGCTCGTAAAAAAGGTATGATTATCCATCAAAATTTCAAGTTTCGTATCTTGGAAGACTATAGCCCAGAAGTATTACGGGCTAGGCTGGCTTTCAGATCGGTTATGTCGAATTTCCACCAGAAAGGCTACAAGCAAGCGCTGTTATTCCCAGCACATCTGAGAGTCGCCCTGGATGATGGAACTGTTCGGCTGTTTAAATCGCCTGCGGATGCTCAAGGTTTCCTGGATCAATGACATTCTATTGGGCTGATCAGTGTAATTTAGCCTATAAATTTGGATCTATTATGGTTTGATATATGGGTCCTTTTTTTTTATATGGCTTGCATATACTTTTTATATACGATTAAAGCTTTTTTTCCCTGCTAGGTTTATGCCGATTTTATAGTTTTTCATATTATTAATCTATTTGCGTTGAAAATGACCGATTAGGGTTTCTCTTTTGTTTTTCTTTTTTTTAAAATAAAAAACGATATACGGTTTCCTTTATACTTTTAACATCTGAATATTAAAACTGAGAAAAAAAAATGGCGTTTCTTCTTCCCGACTGACTCCAGTGTTTGGAGCGTCATAACTGTTTTGATGTATTTGAAAGTTTGAAACTTTTATTTATTGTTTTAATTCTTTTCTTTTAACTTTTTTGTTTATATACATTTATAACACTAATTTTATATCTTAACTTTTGTAGTATTACCCTTTTTATAATGTGGGTTGTGTGTATTTTCTTAACTCTATTACGTTCGAGTTGCCGTCTTGAGACATGGGGGTAGTTTTAGTATTAGCTTGCTCGCTTGCCTTTTTTGGCTTTTTTCTTGGGGTTTCAAGGGTGGTGGGAGGGGGATTTTTCTTTCTTTTTTTGTTTTTTGCTTGCTTTTTGCTTAGTTTTATTTTTTGGGCGCATATGAAACTACAAAAATGGCTGCAGTGCTATGACTTCCGGTTTCCTTTTGAACTTACTTCCTTCTTCCGGGTTCATGAGTTCACTTTTCTTTCGAACTTATGTATTAACTATAATATATACTGTCATGATGGTTAAGACTATTAATTTCGTTTCTTGGAATACTAATGGTTTAAATCATCCGATCAAACGGAAAAAAGTATTCAATGTATTCCATAGAATGAATGCTAATGTTATCTTTATACAAGAGACTCATGTAAGGAGGATGGATAGTCAGCGCTTGTTTAGGTTCTGGAAGGGCCAACAGTACCACTCAAATGTGCAAGCTAAAGTGAGAGGTGTGTCTATTTTTATAGACTCATCTACTGCTTTTATACATCATGAAACAATTTCAGATCCGCACGGTAGATTTTTGCTTATTACTGGTTTACTTTGTAATCAAAAAGTTCTTCTAGTTAATGTTTATGCTCCAAATACTGATTGTCCTGAGTTTTTTAAATGTTTATTTACATCCTTTCCCAATCTGAATCAATATAGATTGATAATGGGCGGAGATTTTAATTGTTGTTTAAACCCTGTGATGGATAGGTCCAAGCCCATTCAAATTTTGCCGAACAAATCGGCTTCTCTTATTAATTCCTTTATGGTTGATTCAGCTATTTGTGAGATTTGGCGTTTTTTACACCCTAATGACAAAGAGTTCTCATACTTTTCCCATGTCTATCATAGTTATTCAAGAATTGATTACTTTTTCATTGATCAGCATTTACTCACAGATGTCATGGATTGTAAATATGACTCAATTACCATATCTGATCATGCACCTTTGAAGTTATCTATTAAGGTGACGGATTCATATACTAGTACGAAAAGTTGGAGGCTTAATCCTGTTCTTTTGCAGGACTCTGGCTTTATTAGCTTTATTAAACAGCAAATTGATTTGTTTTTCTCAATAAATTCTACAGCAGAGATCTCTAGTGGAATTTTATGGGATACTTTTAAGGCATATATTCGTGGACAGATTATTTCATATTCTGCTGGAGTTAGGAAACGAACTAATTCCAAAATATTAACATTAGTTGATAAAATTAAGGCAATTGATAAGATCTACTCATCAACTCCTAGTAAAGAACTTTATAAAGAAAGAGTGGAACTCCAAATGGAACATAGTTTACTATTAACCTCCTCGATTGAAAGTCAGTTAATTAAATCAAAGGCTCAATTTTATACATATGGAGATAAGTCAGGTAAACTACTAGCTAATCAATTGAAAATTGCTTCAGATAAGCGACAAATTACTAGGATTCGTAAACAAGATGGTACTTTGACGATTGACCATAAAGAGATAAATAAAGCCTTCCAAGATTTTTATAATTCCTTATATCAATCAGAATGTACTAAGGACTCTTCTATTATGAATGAATTTTTAGGGAAATTGAATATTCCAAAAGTAACTGTTGAAGATAACGTATTTTTGGATACACCTATTACCGAGTCTGAAATAGAAAAGGCTATTTTTTCAATGAACTCGGGTAAAGCTTCAGGTCCAGATGGTTTTTCCGTAGAATTTTTTAAATCCTTTTCTTCTATACTTTCTCCTTGGCTTTGTAAAATTTTTAAAGATGCATTAAGTATAGGTAAACTACCACAATCTTTTTATGAAGCTTCTATTTCTTTAATTCTTAAAAAAGATAAAGACCCGACTGAATGTGCATCCTATCGTCCTATATCTTTGCTGAATACGGATTTTAAGATTTTTAGTAAAATTTTAGCTATTAGATTAGAAAATATATTACCTCGGATTATTTCTGAGGATCAGACCGGATTTATTAAAAATCGCTATTCATCTTTTAACATTAGAAAATTAATTAACATTGCTTATACCTCTACATCTAAAATCCCTGAATGTATTATCTCTTTGGATGCCGAAAAAGCATTTGATAGAGTCGAATGGTCATATTTATTCAATACATTGCAACATTTTAATTTTGGATCAAAATTTATATCATGGATTAAGTTAATATATCATAAACCTTTAGCTTCGGTTTTTACCAATAATCAAAAATCCCCTTTCTTTCAATTATTTCGCGGTACAAGACAAGGTTGTCCTTTGAGCCCTTTATTATTTGATATTGCTTTAGAACCTTTGGCTATAGCTATTCGTGAATCACCCAATATTTTAGGCATTACCCGTGGAGAGACGATGTATAAGGTATCATTATATGCGGACGATTTATTATTATATATATCTGATCCTGAAAAATCTATTCCTGCTATTTCTTCTTTACTTGCTCAATTTAGTAATTTTTCTGGTTATAAATTGAATTTTAATAAGAGTGAACTTTTTCCATTAAATATGTATATTCCAATTTATAATCATGTACCATATAAAATCGTTACAGATTATTTTACCTATTTAGGTATTAAAATTACTAAAAAACATAAAGATTTATTTAAAACTATTTTTTTCCCCTTAATAGATCAAATTAAGCAACTTGCTAATAGATGGTCCCCACTTTCTTTGTCTTTGGTAGGCAGAATTAATGCCATTAAGATGATGATATTACCTAAATTTCTATATTTATTTCAAGCATTACCAATTTTTATTCCTAAATCTTTTTTTGATATGGTTGACTCTAAAATATCTTCCTATTTGTGGCAGAACAAAAATCCTAGATTAGGTAAAAAATATTTACAGAAGTCAAAGAAAGAAGGCGGCTTGGCTTTACCAAACCTAAGATTTTACTACTGGGCAGTTAATATACGGTATTTGATATTTTGGACACAAGAATTGACTACAGTAGCTGGCCCACAATGGGTAAATTTAGAATGTAAATCTGTGCAAGATTTCTCATTGATCTCAATATTAGGATCTTCACTTCCTTTTTCGTTACTCAAAATTAATAAACAGATAACTAATCCCATAGTTAAGTATACATTACGAATCTGGTTTCAATTTCGTAAATCTTTTGGCTTGAATAAGTTTATACTGTCAAGTCCTATAATATCTAATTACTTTTTTCGGCCATCATCTATAGATCAGGCTTTTTTCCTATGGAAAACAAAAGGTATAAAATGTTTTCGTGACCTGTATTTGGATGATAACATTATGTCCTTTGAACAGTTATCTAACAAATACAATTTACCTAAAACCCATTTTTTTAGATACTTACAAATTAGAAATTTTTTATATAATGAATTAAAGTCTTTTTCGAAAGAATGTCCACTGGACATTACAGAGAGAATTCTAACTCTTAATCCTTATCAAAAGGGTTTAGTAGCTATCATTTACAATATGATTATGAAGATACAGCCGGATATATCAGAAAAAATTAAGAAGGAATGGCAGGAAGAATTGCATTGCCCTATATCTACTGAGCAATGGGAAAAAATTTTATTATTGGTAAACTCATCCTCTATTTGTGCTAAACATGCTCTAATACAATTCAAGGTTGTACACAGAGCCCATATGTCTAAAAATAAAATTGCTCGATTTTATTCTTATGTTAATCCAACCTGTGATAGATGTCATTCTGATATTGCTACATTGACTCATATGTTTTGGTCTTGTCCTTGTTTACAAAGCTATTGGAAGGATATTTTTAATATCATTTCAAGAGTTTTAAATATTAATCTTCAACCACATCCTTTTACTGCAATTTTTGGTCTACCTATGATAGATAATATGTGTTTATCTGCTTCTTCTCAGCGAATGATTGCATTTGCTACACTATTGGCTAGAAGATCTATTTTATTGAACTGGAAAGAAATTAATCCTCCAACTGTATTTCAGTGGCTCTCTCAAACCATTTCCTGTTTGAGTTTAGAAAAAATTAGAAGTGTGGTCTTTAACTCCTCAGTTAAATTTGAGGAAACTTGGAGACCATTTATTCAACATTTTCATGTGAGTTAAATGGTCTGATCCTGAACCTTATAGCTACCATCCTGAATTGTATAAATGGAGGTTCGGGGTCATTGGCACTACTGTGTGTACTTAACATTATACAATTGCCCATGTTAGTTTTTTTTTATATATTGTTTTTTTTTCTTCTTTTTTTTGGGGTTTTTTTTTGTGCTTTTTGTCTTAAATCCTTCATATTAATATTATAAGTTTGGGAGACTTTTTACATTGATAATATATAATTGATTATTAATGAATCTATTGTGTACTCTCAAATGTTTTTTGTACTTATATTTTACTTATGTTATGTTCTTAAAATCAATAAAAAGATTTAAAAAGAAAGAAAGGATGCACAGATGTGGTGATGATTTACCATGGATAGAGAATTAGTTAACTATTAGAAAGCAGACAGTTGGGATACACGGGTGTTCCTCTGGTAGGCAATCATCTCAATTGTTCAGAAAAAATATCATCGATCTGGAAGAGTGGGTTGAATGCAGTGCACCTAAATTTGATGATGCCACTAAATTGAGAGGAAATGCAAATAGTGCATGGGATGAGGAGTGTCTGCAGAGAGAGATAGTTAGGTTAAATTAGTAAGCAAGTGTCTGGCAGATGGAGTACAATATTGGTAGATGCGAGGCTATCCACTTTGGAAGGAAAAATGGAAGATCAGATTATTATTTAAATGGTAAATGATTGCAGCAAGCTGCTGAGCAGAAGGTGTTGGTAGTGTTTGCGCATGGATTGCAAAAGGTTAGTTTGGAGGTGCAGCAAGCTATCAAGAAGACGAATGGAATGTTGGCCATCATTGCTAGAGGAATTGAATTTAAGTGCAGGGAGTTATGCTGAAGCAGGAGAAGGTAATAGTGAGGCCGCATCTAGAGTACTGGATGCGGTTCTGTTTCCTCACTAGAGGAAGGTTTCACTGCCTTTGGAGGTGGTACAGATCAGGTTCATCAGATTGATTTCATAGAGGGGCGAGTTAGACTATGAGATTGAGTCACATGAGATTGTACTCGCTGGAATTCAGAAAGATGAGAAGATAGCTTCTAGAAATATATAACATGATAGAAGGGAAAGATAAGATAAAGACAGAAATTGTTTCCACTAGTAGGTGAGACTAGAAATAGGGGACATTGCCTCAGGATTCGGTGGAGTAAATTTAGGACGGAGATGAGGTGGAACTGTTTTTCCCAAAGAGTAGTGAAGTCTCTGCCTAATGAGGTAGTGGAGGGCACCTCAGTGAATGTACTTAAGACGAGGTTGGATATATTTTTGCATTGCAGGATAATTCAGCGTTAAGGGGAATGGCAGGTAGATGGAGATTAGTCCCTCGTCAGATCGGCCACGATCTTATAGTCTCGATGGGCCAGATGGCCTACTGCTGCTCCTATTTCATACGTTCTTATGAAATTCTTGAATTTATGCATAGCCTATTACATAGCAAACATTCCGATATATTTCACAAAGCATTAAATTTATTTAAAACCTAAAATGCCAAAAGAGGCATTTTGATAGATGTCGTAGTACAAGGGCGATTAAGTAGATTTTATCATTCCTTTTTCAAGGAGTAAATGTGATGCTGCCTGGCCCACTGAGTTCGTCTGGCATTGTGTGTGTGTTGCACTGTAAAGAACCACTATGTTAGATAATCTGTTGGATCCATACGTCCCATCATCACATTAAAGCCCGTGAGATACTGCGTCTCTTGCAATCTTTATATGTTCAGGACAGAATTACTCTTTAAAATGCTATACTTTCTTGTCTCACGGTCTCTATATATTTATATACGTTTTACAGTTTCGTCTTTATTTTACCAGATCTAGAAAACAGCAATGAACCTCTGATTCTTGGATGTGCATTGGACGGAATGGCAGTTGTAATTCTGAGTATAATTTTGATAAGAATCGGAGATAAGGCAAAACGTAGACGATTTGACAACCATTTCCACTTATTACCTCTACAGGTTGAAACGAGAGATGATAATGAGAAGATCAGGATTTCCAAGGCATTATCGGATTCACATTCGACAATACTGATTATAAATAACAGGATAATTTTACAATCACGTTCAACTTAACCAATCCTCCCTTGTACCTATGATTTTCATATACCTGGGGTTTTCAGGCTGTGATTTCCTGCGGCGATTTTACACCAGCAATAGTACTCTCACTGTTATATTTACGTTTCTTTGAGATAAAACATGACATAACATGATGTTATGTAACCGCCACTCTACACTTTCAATGAAAATCTAGATCCACCACATTCATGAAAGGTCATGCTCAACACATTACGTGGCCACAATGTGCGCATCACTATTTTGAACAGCTGTCAGGAATTTCAATTTTCGGCAAGAAATATGATTAGAATCCAACGCACAAATTCAATTTTTCTGACATTGCCGCTATTATTGAAGGTTGTCATGGTCCCGTCTGGCAATTCCCCATCATGTTATTACCTCCTTACTTAGGCCTTAATGCCCTCGTCTGATTTCCAATCATTCCCAGTTCCACTAATTACAAGCACAACTGGTTCCCATTAGCGAACATAGGATAAAACTCGGGCGTTAAAACCATCTTTGCCAGTTCGTTGGTCGACACTACAGTGAGTAAGCCTTGTTCCCTGATTCCATGGGACTGTCAGTTAAAGTTCCGCATCATTTGCTGGATACTGTACGTAAACCTTGTCTCCGTGTAAAGACTCTCCAGGATACCGGTTCCCCGTTCGCGACGGTGCTAACGCCTCACGACTCTGCCTCTGCGCCTGTGTCCTGCACTTGGGTTCGTCCTCAGCCTCGTCCTTGCCTCAAAGCTGTTCTTTATATTAAAATCAATTAGGTATTAAAACAACCTCTGAGGAAGCAAATCAGAGCAGAGAACCGGAGGTGAAAAAACTTTTGTTTTTGCTTCTGAGAGGGGTATATTAGAAACATAGAAACACAGAAAACCAACAGCACACTGCAGACCATTCGGCCCAGAAAGCTGTGTCGAACATATCCTTAACTAAGAAATTACATACGGTTACTCGGAGCACTCTACTTTTCTGAGCTCCATGTATCTGCCAGGAGTCTCTTTAAAGACCCTATTGTATGTGCCTCCACCACCGTCGCTGGCAGCCATTCCACACACTCATCACTCTCTGCATAAAAATTAAACCCCTGACATCTCCTCTGTACCTATTTCCAAGCACTTTAAAACTGTGCCCTCTTGTGCGAGCTATTTCTGCCCTGGGGGGGGGGGGGGGATCATCTAAATGTCCACACGATCAACGCCTCTCAGCATCTTATACATCTCTATCAGGTCAACTCTCATCCTCCGTCGCTCTAAAGAAAAAAATGGATTTCGATCAACCTATTCCCATACGGCATGCTCCCCAATCCAGGAAACAATCTTGTAAATCCACTGCATCTTTTCTATTGTTTCCATATCCTTCCCACACTGAGCACACTACTCTAAGTGCGGTCTAAACAGGGTCCTATATAACCTCAACATCCCCATGGTTGATGAAGGCCAATGCACCGTATGCTTTCTTAACCACAGAGTCAACCTGCGCAGCAGCGTTGAGTGTCCTATGGACTCGCACCCAAAAATCCCTCTGATCCTCCACACCGCCGAGAGTCTTACCATTAATACTCTATTCTGTCATCACATCTCCTCTGGTTCAATAAACAGTTTAGCACCGTTACACTTGATTGGTCCGATTCCCTCACGTCTTATCCTCTTCCTCTTCACAAACCTATTGATAGAGGATTATTATGATCAATTACGAACTATGTCTGTGAGTGCATGTGAACCGATGACAAAGTGACCCGCACGGAACTGCTTCAATAGTCCGTAGTGCCCGAGGAGTACAAAGCTGACAGTTGTCCCAGCGGAAACTGCTGGGAAATGGAGGAAAAAGGAAATAACTGCGGAAGGAAAAGGATGACGAGAGATTAGAAACTCATCCTATTCGTAGAATAGCTTTTAAATGGTGCTTGAAAATCAATTTCACTCTTAAAAGATCATAGGAACTTTCAGTGCTAGGGGAAAAAAACACTTTTTCCTTTCTAAAATAACATATATCGCAATAACACTTACTGGTGTTAGAATGTTATTATGCCGCATTTTTACTCATTTACGTTTACGTTTTCATACTCATTTTCTCTTTATGGAATTGGAATTACATCAGACTCGCCACTAACAGTGTTAACTACCTCTTTGTAACAGGCTGGACTAGCGCCAGTTGAACATGGCCTTACATATGCTACACTAAACGTGAGAGAAAACAAAGGAATTCACCAGATCGGACGCCAGGACGGACATGTGATCTGTGCAAAGGTAAACCCAAGTGATTGGGGACGGGGGAGATTCAAAAACTGCATTTAAGCAGTTTAGTTTCGGTGTAAAATAATACCTTATACAATAATGTAAAACATGGCAACGGAACTTCAGCGAAGAACAAAGAAACAGCGGTTTCCCTTTTGTCTTCTTCAGTACAAAGTGTTTTAAATGTCTGTAATCTAAAAATGAAAATTATTAAATACATTACAATTGTATCCTCAAATGTATCGCTTCGCTTTTTTTGCTGGACAATTGACAAAGGGTCGATATTGAATTACTTCCACAGACTCGACGTGGCAGAGATGAAAAGTTGACATATGCCGCTCTGCAACTTCCAAGCAATCAAATATCGGCATTTAAGCTCGGCAACAACGATTCAGTGTACGCAGATGTGAAGCTTTCATAAGAAGCGAGAAGGGGAAACACGAATGCATGTTCACTGGGTTGTTTCCCTTATCTACGGCGGGGAGACTAAAGAGCGACGGCTGAAATAGTGAAAGATAAGAATAAGAATAGTGCACATGGTGACAGACGGGGTATTTCTTTCTCACCCTATCAATATACATATTTTGACTTTCAAAACATCGTCAGCGATATCAGTTTAAAGAGAATCACAAATCTGCTCTAATTCATATACGTCAGCTTGCAAAACAACTGAGTCGCCGACGAAATATCATCACAATTTCGTAATGTCCTCTCGCGAGAAGTTCAAGTTCAAGTTAAACTTTAATTGTCGTGAAACAACCATTTGTGCGCTTTGTAGATAACTCAGGTTGCGGAAATCAGAGAGAAATAACAGGACAATGCGCTTGTATTTTGAGTTAGCCAAACATTTAGCAACATAACTACTGCTTCACAGGATTCTCTACTCTCCAAATTATATTTTGTGAAAATTCATTTTAAGTAAGGAAAGAAACGTTCATTCTTCTGTAGGACAAGACAGCCTCTTGCCGATCAAATTCTATATGAATCAAAAAGGGAAATCTTGAAGAACGCTGACATAACATTTGTGTAAAGCGGTAGCAATCTAAAATTGATAACTGGTGAATATATTACTAGATTATTTTACAATCGTTTGAATGAATTAGTCACTGGAGGCTCGATTTTGATATTACTTTCACAATCTAAAACATGGAGCTGACAAACTGACTCATTTAACGGACATAGAACATCAGAAATTAAAAAGAGACTGGGTTGGAAATGTTATTGCAGCTTCATTTAATTCAAAGGCGAGAGGAGTTGCAATATTGGTTAATAAAAACTTACCAATTAAAATACAAAATGTATTAATTGATTCGGCAGGAAGATATTTAATTATACATTGTCAAATTTTTTCAGAACTATGGACACTTATGAATATTTATGCACCAAATGAAAACGATGTAAAATTTATACAGGAGGTCTTTCTGAATTTGGCTAATGCACATGATAAAATATTAATAGGTGGAGATTTTAATTTTTGTCTAGATCCAGTTTTAGATAGATCAATAAAGGCTACTACAAAATCAAAAGTAGTAAAACTAACTCTATCATTGATGAAAGATCTAAATTTGCTTGATATATGGAGAAGAATCAATCCAAAAGAAAGAGATTATTCATTTTATTCAAATAGACATAAAACATATTCAAGGATAGATTTTTTCTTATTATCAACGAATATTCAAGATAGAGTGAAAAATGTGGAATATAAAGCAAGAATATTATCTGATCACTCTCCTTTAATAATGACAATGATTATGATAGATAAAGAGGAATCAATTTATAGATGGAGATTTAACTCAATTTTACTAAAACGACAGGATTTTTGTGATTTTATGAAAAAACAGATTCAGTTCTTTTTAGATACAAATTTACATTCAGTTGATGATAAATTCATACTGTGGGAAACAATGAAGGCATATTTGAGAGGTCAGATAATAAGTTATACTTCTAAAATTAAGAAGGAATATATGATAGAAATAGATCAATTGGAAAAAGAGATTATAAAATTAGAAAAAGAATCTCAAAGAAATATGACAGAAGAAAAACGAAGACAACTTATCAATAAGAAATTAAAATACAATACACTCCAGACATACCGAACAGAAAAAGCAATTATGAGAACTAAACAGAGATATTATGAACTAGGTGAAAGATCACATAAGGTCCTTGCATGGCAATTAAAAACAGATCAGGTTTCCAAAACAATAAATGCAATCCGAACAAAAGTGAATAAGGTTACTTATAAGCCTCTAGAAATTAATGAGGCTTTTAAGAACTTTTATTCTGAGTTGTATAAATCAGAATCAAAAAACGATGATGCTAAGATAGAAAGATTTTTAGCACAAATAACTGTTCCAAATTTAGATATGGAAGAACAGAAGGGATTAGGTATGCCTTTTACAGTGAAGGAAGTTGAAGAAGCTCTAGGATCACTTCAAAGTAATAAATCCCCAGGAGAAGATGGTTTTCCGCCTGAATTTTATAAAAAGTTTAAAGATTTATTAATTTCTCCTTTTATGGAGTTAATACATCAAGCGGAAAGAACACATAGACTTCCAGAATCTTTTTCAACAGCTGTTTTAATAGTGTTGCCAAAAAAAGATAGAGATCTTTTAAAACCAGCATCATATAGACCTATTTCTTTATTAAATACTGATTATAAAATAATAGCAAAAATCTTATCTAATAGATTATCTAAATGTTTACCAAAATTAGTGCATATGGATCAAACAGGATTTATCAAAAATAGACAATCGGCAGATAATGTAACCCGATTAATTAGTATAATCCATTTAGCGCAAAAGAGGGAGGAAATGAGTGTGGCAGTTGCTTTAGATGCAGAAAAAGCGTTTGATAGATTGGAATGGGATTTTTTATTCAAGGTATTGGAAAAATATGGATTAGGAACACCATTTATAAGATGGATTAAAACCTTGAGTACTAATCCCAAAGCTAAAGTAGTGACAAATGGTCAAATTTCGACACCATTTCAGTTAACAAGATCAACTAGGCAAGGTTGTCCATTATCACCTGCTTTGTTTGTGTTGGCAATAGAGCCATTAGCTGAATTAATTAGAATGGATCCAGATATTAAGGGTTTTAGAGTTAATCAGGAAGAATATAAGATTAATTTATTTGCTGATGATGTTCTACTTTATTTAACAGATCCATTACACTCATTGGGTAAATTATCTTATAGACTAGAAGAATATGGGAAAATATCAGGTTATAAAGTAAATTGGGACAAAAGCGAAATTTTACCTCTTACTAATGGAGACTATAGTCAATGTCGATTAATAACTCAATTTAGATGGCCGGCAAATGGTATAAAATATTTAGGTATAAGAATTGATAATGACACAAAAAACTTATATAAATTAAACTATTTACCACTTTTAAAAAAAATTCAGGAGGATCTTGATAAATGGATGGCATTACCAATAACATTAGTAGGTAGAGTAAATACTATAAAAATGAATATATTCCCTAGACTACAATATTTATTTCAATCATTACCAATACAATTACCCCAGAAGTTTTTTCAAGAGATAAACAAATATGTGAGGAAGTTTCTTTGGAAAGGTAAGATGTCAAGAATATCGTTGGAAAAATTGACATGGAAATTTGATCTAGGAGGGTTACAACTTCCAAATTTTAAGAACTATTATAAAGCAAATCAATTTAGATTTATTGCATCTTTTTTTGAGAAAGATAAACCGGCATGGATTAGAATAGAACTGGACAAAATAGGAGAAAACGTACCAGAAGATTTTATATATAAATGGGAATCTAAATGGATACGGGAAAAGAAAGAATCTCCTATATTAAAACATTTGATTGATTTATGGAATAAGATAAATGTTGATGATGAGACAAAAAAATCTTTATTAGCAAAGAGATCTTTAATTCAAAATAGACTTATTCCTTTTACAATGGACAATCAACTTTTATATAATTGGTTTCAACAAGGGATTAAATATATAGGAGATTGTTTTGAAGGAGGTATATTAATGTCATTTGATCAACTAAAGAATAAATATAAAACATCAAATAACACTTTATTTTGTTACTTTCAATTAAGGGCTTATATAAGAGAAAAACTAGGTCAAACAATGTTATTGCCGAAATCTAAAGAAATAGAAATTTTAACTCAAAAAGGAAATATTAAAAAATTTATATCTTGTATGTATAATTTGATTCAAAACCAGGCAACTAAACAAGGAGTCCATAAGTCAAGACAAAAATGGGAAAGTGATTTGAATATTAAAATTGAAGAAACAAATTGGTCAAGACTGTGTCTTGACAGTATGACAAATACAATATATGTTCGGTTAAGATTAGTGCAATATAATTTTTTACATCAATTATATATTACACCACAAAAAATAAATAAATTAAATCCAAGTTTATCTGATCAGTGTTTCCGATGTAAACAAGAAACTGGTACATTTTTACATTCTACATGGTTTTGTTCTAAAATTCAACTTTTTTGGACAAATTTAAGACTTTTATTGGAACAAATTACGGGAATAAAACTTCCTCATAATCCAATATTACTTTTACTAGGTGATATTGAAGGGACAAAACCGAAACTCAAACTTAATAAATATCAGAAAGAATTTATAAAAATTGCGCTGGCTGTAGCCAAAAAGGCTATTGCAATTACTTGGAAATCAGATACATATTTAAGTATAGATTGTTGGAAAAAAGAAATCTATGGCTGTATTCCATTAGAAAAAATTACTTATAACTTAAGAGATAAATATGAAACATTTTTGAAAATCTGGGGCCCTTATTTACAAAAGACAGGATTAAATATATAGGTGCTCTGAAGAGAAAATTAATGGTTACTTGGGGAAAGAAATAAATACATATACTAAAGTTATTAAGAACTCCATGGAGCATGTGGAGACCTTCCAACAACCAGGCACTCTTTCTTTCTTTCTTTTCTTTCTTTCTTAATTTTTTTTATATAGGGAAGTTAGGGGGGAGGGATTAAGGGGAGGGGGGAAGGGTCACATATTTTTTTTTCTACACTTGTAATCATTTAAAAATTCAATTAAATAAAATTTCAAAAAAAAAACATATATCGCAATAACACTTACTGGTGTTAGAATGTTATTATGCCGCATTTTTACTCATTTACGTTTACGTTTTCATACTCATTTTCTCTTTATGGAATTGGAATTACATCAGACTCGCCACTAACAGTGTTAACTACCTCTTTGTAACAGGCTGGACTAGCGCCAGTTGAACATGGCCTTACATATGCTACACTAAACGTGAGAGAAAACAAAGGAATTCACCAGATCGGACGCCAGGACGGACATGTGATCTGTGCAAAGGTAAACCCAAGTGATTGGGGACGGGGGAGATTCAAAACCTGCATTTCAGCAGTTTAGTTTCGGTGTAAAATAATACCTTATACAATAATGTAAAACATGGCAACGGAACTTCAGCGAAGAACAAAGAAACAGCGGTTTCCCTTTTGTCTTCTTCAGTACAAAGTGTTTTAAATGTCTGTAATCTAAAAATGAAAATTATTAAATACATTACAATTGTATCCTCAAATGTATCGCTTCGCTTTTTTTGCTGGACAATTGACAAAGGATCGATATTGAATTACTTCCACAGACTCGACGTGGCAGAGATGAAAAGTTGACATATGCCGCTCTGCAACTTCCAAGCAATCAAATATCGGCATTTAAGCTCGGCAACAACGATTCAGTGTACGCAGATGTGAAGCTTTCATAAGAAGCGAGAAGGGGAAACACGAATGCATGTTCACTGGGTTGTTTCCCTTATCTACTGCAGGGAGACTAAAGAGTGACGGCTGAAGTAGTGAAAGATAAGAATAAGAATAGTGCACATGGTGACAGACGGGGTATTTCTTTCTCACCCTATCAATATACATATTTTGACTTTCAAAACATCGTCAGCGATATCAGTTTAAAGAGAATCACAAATCTGCTCTAATTCATATACGTCAGCTTGCAAAACAACTGAGTCGCCGACGAAATATCATCACAATTTCGTAATGTCCTCTCGCGAGAAGTTCAAGTTCAAGTTAAACTTTAATTGTCGTGAAACAACCATTTGTGCGCTTTGTAGATAACTCAGGTTGCGGAAATCAGAGAGAAATAACAGGACAATGCGCTTGTATTTTGAGTTAGCCAAACATTTAGCAACATAACTACTGCTTCACAGGATTCTCTACTCTCCAAATTATATTTTGTGAAAATTCATTTTAAGTAAGGAAAGAAACGTTCATTCTTCTGTAGGACAAGACAGCCTCTTGCCGATCAAATTCTATATGAATCAAAAAGGGAAATCTTGAAGAACGCTGACATAACATTTGTGTAAAGCGGTAGCAATCTAAAATTGATAACTGGTGAATATATTACTAGATTATTTTACAATCGTTTGAATGAATTAGTCACTGGAGGCTCGATTTTGATATTACTTTCACAATCTAAAACATGGAGCTGACAAACTGACTTCCAACCCACAGGGAATCCGATAAATAGGGGTATTGAATTCAGTTGTACAGTTTCATGGTGATGTACTGTGTAACCGAAGTAAAATAGCAGCGAATAAAGTTAGTACCCTTTGATGCAACATTTAATTCTTCCGTCGCGTTCGGCTGAGAAGATAGCATTTGACTATCCTGTCGGCTACGTCAATACAGGAACAGTGATATATTTACAAATTTGAATGCATAGTGTCATGCAGGATGTAGGGTAATGGGTTCCCACTGGCCCGCGTTGAAATTTTATTCAAAGTTTCATGTTTTATCGACATTGCCAAAGAAGTGGTTTGTCGCTGCATTAAACTTTGTGAATGGAACACAAGGAGGATTACTTTGTTTATTCATTGGATTCCTTTTTCTGCATGACCCCTTATTTAATCCAACGACAATGTTACATCCGTCTCTGGACGAGTACTTTATCCACATGTCCATATGTAAATGGTATTTTTTTTAGGAGGAGAAAATTCGCGTCTATAATGATCACAATATACAATGTACATCAATATTCAACCTTGACATGATGCAAAACTCTTTGTAGGTTTCAAGTCAATGGTAATACGCAAAATTTTGACAGCGCGAGACGGGGCAAGACAGCAAGAACATAATTACAGAAGTTTGTGGACGCAATTCAGTTGATTAGGAAACCAGCCTCCTCTCTATATGGCCTGTATACACTTGCCCCACTGTTCCCATTAAGCTGTGCGGGTATACAGCCACGCAGTAATTGAAGTGTTCCTGCGCAAATAGACTTTGCTATCACGCAGCGGGAATTTTATTTTAGATAATGTTAATCTAATTTTGAAATTATGCTAATATGATTATGAAATCTTTGTTAATGCATTTGTGAAATAGCATCTGATTGTGTGCTCATGAATATAAACAGTAATTGTTCTGCACAATGAACCTACAACAACTTTAATGTAAAACACTTCAGAGCTTCAACGTTCTTACATTGTCAGTATTGCAAGTTACAGCACTGGTACAAATTGTCACAGCAAACTCAGAATGGAAAACGGTAGCTCATTTTTAATAAATTGCCAGCCCGTGTATAATCCTCTTACAGCCGGTGTAAACATTTCCTGCTCAGAGCAATGGCTGGTCCACATTGCTGCAAAATTAGGGGGGCGTTGCTTCCTAACCCCGAGGAAAAGCAACCAGGCTGATCAAAGTCCTCGGCCCGAAAATGCAGCAGTTAATTCCTCTCCATTAATATTGTCAGACCTGCTAAGTTCCTGCAAGATTTTGTGCTTATTACTCTGGATTACAGCATCCCCAGAATCTTTTTTGTTTATGATTTTCTGGGCTATTGTCACAGACAGGAAATGTAGAGTATACGGAAGCGTTGCTTTACAGAGGGACATTAGGCTGTACATAGATAGTCTCCTGAATAGACGAAACATCAGGATATCAGACAGAAGGGCCTTTAGCCTACTTGCCCTCTTGAATGTGTATTGACGAGTGTTGGGACGTCATGTTGCAGCTGTAGCTATTGACTAGCCGCACTTGAGGCGTTGCGTGCTCTTCTGGACATGACAAGATAGAATGCACGTGGTAGAGTTAGAAAGATTGCTGCAGAAATACACCGGGACATTGGCTTGAACGGGAGACTGTAGTGGCATGGAGGGGTTGTATAGAAATGGGTTGTTCACTGTGGAATACAGCGGACTGGAGGATAACATGAGATTTGGATAAACATTGCTACAGTCATTAATGTAGTGGATTCTCACAGTCAATTTCCCATGCCTGGGGAACTAAAGCTAGAGGACATCTTTCTGAATTGAGAGAAGAAATATTTAAAGGAGAACTCTGCATGGCAGTGTTTTCACACAGAGGAGGTTAGATTTATACAACATGTTTCCAGAGGATAAAGGATAAAGGAAGGGAAAATAACAGTTGCATAAATATTTCGTTCCGAATGGTCGAGACAGTCCTCTTCTGTTCTGTACACCATGATTCAAGTTCTTTTTTTAGCTAAAGATCTGCAACAATGTTTTCAGACAGGTCAACAGGAAGTTACAAATAGCAGAAAATAGAAATGCACGAACGAGCCTAATGATATCATGGAAAGCCTTTGTGGGTAAAGTTTGCATGTAGCTCAGAAAATCTATTTGCAGACTCGTTTATTTTTATGCTCGACGCTTAGGTTACAGACAGTGGCTCACAGTTAAAATAAGTGACTTCGAACCCTCTTCCTCGCAACTAAAAGTTTCTCATGTTGTTCTGCAAGGTCCGTGTTTCAATTCTACGGCTTGAGCATTCTGCAAAGAGAAAAATGTGAGGCGTCATCACAACATCAAATAAAATACTATTCTAATGTTTTAACTCTTGACTATTTCGATTGCAGAACCAGTTATACTTCACAGTAGTAGAGAAAAATTCATAACAATATTAATGTCAAGAGAAACATTGTGTTTATACAGCTGTCAAAGCGTGAGGTGGCATCAATGGAGAAGAATGAACAGTTGACTTTTCGCGCCGAGAACCTTGACTAGCCTGTCAGGAGCGAATACATAGAGCAGGATTGAGAATTATTTTCATCAGAATCAGAAAATAATGGAATCTAGTCGGAATTTTGTCAATGTTTTTCCACATAGAAACATAGAAAACTTACAGCACATTACAGGCCCTTCGGCCTACAAAGTTGTGCCGAACATGTCCCTACCTCAGAAATTACTAGGCTTACCTATAGCCCTCTATTTTACTGAGCTCCATGTGCCTATCTAAAAGCCTCTTAAAAGACCCTATTATATCGGCCTCCACCACTGTTGCTGGCAGCCCATTCCACGTGCTCAGCACTCTCTGAGTAAAAAAATTACCCTTGACATCTCCTCTGTACCAACTCCCCAGCGCCTGAAACCTGTGTCATTTTGTGGCAACCATTTCAACCCTGGGAAAGAAGCCTCTGACTATCCACATGATCAATGCCTCTCATCATCTTGCACACCTCTATCAGGTCACCTCTCATCCTCCTTTGCTCCAAGGAGAAAAGGACGAGTTTACTCAACCTATTCTCATAAGGCATGCTGCCCAATCCGGGCAACATCCTTTTAAATCTCCTCTGTAACCTTTTTATGGCTAACATATTCATCCTGTAGTGAGGCAACCAGAACTGAGCACAGTACTCCAAGTGGGGTTTGACTGGGGACCTGTATAGCTGCAATATTAGCTCTCGGCTCCTAAATTCAATTCTATTACGGATGTCTGAAGATACCCTTAAAAACAGAAGTGGCCTTCCTATGAAGAAAGTTTTTTTTTGTGTGATGAATTACAACACCGAGGTAATTCTGGACTGACTTTCCTCTGCAAATGACTATGAAGTGTTGTCAAACTGGCACTGACATGAGCAGATCCCTGTGTGAAGACAGTATTGAGTTTTAAATCAAAAAAGTAAATCTAAATGGAAGGAAAATGTTCTTTCAGGCCAAGACAACATGAAACTTATACCTGAGAGATATAATTTATCACGGCCATTCAGTACCCCAAACAGTCCGTCCTGGTGAGGCAACACTTTCATTTCCGAATCTTTTATGTTTCTCTACTCTGTCCGGTCCTTCCGACGCGGCCTCCTCTACGTTGGTGCGACCCAATATAAATTAGCGGACCGCTTTTTCAAGCATCTCCACTGCATCCACTAAAAGTGGTAATTCCAGTAGCCAGGCATTGTCCTTCCTATCCCTATTCTCGTCGCGACCTTTTGGTTCTCGGTTTCTTCTTCTGTCACCATGATGCTACTCTTTGGGTGGAGGACTAACGCCTCAGTTTCAGTCTACGCCGCCCCAACCTGATGGCATGAAGATCGATTTCTGCTTTCATTATTTTGTCTCTCTTCCTTCTGTATTCTTCTCTTCCACACTCTGGCCTCCTACTTCTTCTCCACACCTGCCTATATCCTTTCCTTGGTGCCCTTCCTCATTCCCTTTCTCCCATGGTCTACTTTCCTATCCAGCAAATTTCTTTTTCTACAGTATTTTTTCCTTTTCTATCTATCACCTCCCAGATTCATACTTCATCGCCTCTCCCCCTCTCACCTGGCTTTACCTATGACCTTCTAGTTAGACCTTCTTCCACACTCCCACGTTTATATCTGTCATCTTCCCTCTTCCTTTCCAATGCTGATAAAGTGTCTTGGCCCGAAAGATCGGCTGTTTATTTTCTTCCATATATGCTTCTTTCCGAACTAAATTCCTTTACAGTTTTCTGTGTGTTATTCTGGATTGCCTGCAACTCTGCAAAATCTCTTCTGTTAGTGATGTGAATACTCTTTTAAGAGCATTTGAAGAATATGTTTGACATATGCGGAAAATGAGAATACCGGAAACTAAAGTTAATGTGTTGGATCGGACGGAGATAGCTGGAGAGAACAGAAGGGAAGAAGGAGCATACAGTAATAAGTCATGCTGAGTTCCCTTTGGTCTTAGACACAAATTTCAAATTTTGAATGAAGAAATACAAGACCATAACCTCATTGTTTCTTTGTGTCACTTCGATAGACCCTGTGTCCGTCTCCCGAGTAAATTCAGATGCAAATAATCCATTTACGATCTCCCCATTCTATTTTGGCTCCATGCATAGATTATCATTTTGATCTCCCAGGGGGGGCCTTTTTGTCCCTTGTAATCCTTTTGCTCTCAACATATCTTAACATACCAATCCAACTGTATTTCACACATTGCTACCGAGCCCACCTCTACATTCTGGTGCATTCAACTTTTACCAATCTCGTTTTTGCTGGAAAAACTTTCCCTAGACCCATTTTGATTTCTATTGTATCAGCAATTTCGTTGCCTCCCCGAAGTTATTAATTATGGCAACAATATTATCCTCTTAAGTGTTCCAGAACTAAATGACAAAGAGTAACGAAACCTGAACTGCCCTCTTCAGTATATCAGCAATCGCAGGCCTTCATTCTCCACTATCTCCTTCTGATGTTATACTAAACCAATTCGGTGCTCTCGTATTCAGTCGGCTGGTTAACCCTGGTTCCTATGTCATCTGGCTTTCTCGTCATCTTTTACCTTCCGCAGTTATTTCCCTTTTCCTCCTTTCCGCAACATTTTCCGCAGGGACAACTGTCACCTTTGTGCTCCTCGGGCACTATGGGCCATTGAAGCAGCGTTGTGCGGGTCAGTTTGTCATCGGTTCACATGCACTCACAGACATATCCATGATTAGGTCGTAATTGATCATAATATTCCTCTACCAACAAGTATGTGAAAAGCAAGAGGATACGCCGTTGGAGAATAGGACCAATCAAGTGTGACAGTGCTAAAGTGTATATGGAAACAGAGCAGATAGCAGAGGTACTTAATGCGTAGTTGGCATCAGTATTCACTACGGAAAAGGATCTTGGCGATTGTAGGGATGACTTAAAGCGGATTGAAAAGCTTGAGCATGTAGATATTAAGAAAGCGGATGTGCTGGAGCTTTGGGAAAACACCAAGTTGGATAAGTCACCAGGACCGGACGGGATGTATCTCAGGCTACTGTGGGAGACGCGGGAAGAGATTGCTGAGCCTCTGGCGACGATCTTTGCATCATCAATGTGGAGGTTCCGGAAGATTGGAGGTTTGCTGATGTTGATCCTTTATTCAAGAAAGAGAGTAGGGATAGTGCAGGAAATTATAGGCCAGTGAGTCTTGCTTCAGTGGTTGGTAAGTTGATTGACAAGATCCTGAGAGGCAGGATTTATTAACATTTATAGAGGCATCATATGATTAGGAGTAGTCAGCATGGCTTTGTCAAAGGCAGGCCGTGCCTGACGAGCCTGATTGAATTTTCTGAGGATGCGACTAAACACATTGATGAAGGTAGAGCATTGGAAGTAATGTATATGGATTACAGCAGGGCTTTTGACAAGGTACTCCATGCAAGGCTTATTGGAAAAATAAGGAGGCATGGGATTCCAGGGGACATTGCCGTGTGGATCCAGAACTGGCTTTCCCACAGAAGGCAAAGTGTGGTTAAGGACGGTTCATATTCTGCATGGAGGTCGGTGACCATGGTGTCTCTCACGGATCTGTTCTGGGACCCTTACCCTTCGTGATTTTTTATAAATGACCTAGCTGACGAAGCGGAGGGATGGGTTAGTAAGTTTGTTGATGACACAGCGGTTGGAGGTGTTGTGGATCTTGTGGAGGGCTGCCAGAGGTTGCAGCGGGACATTAATAGGATGCAAAACTGTCATGAGAAGTGGCAGATTCAAGTCAACCCAGGTAAGTGTGAGGTAGTTCATTTTGGTAGGTCAAACCTCATGACAGAATGGAGTATTAATGGTAAGACCCTTCGCAGTGTGAAGGATCAGAGGGATATTGGGGTCCGAGTCCATAGGACACACAAAGTTGCTCTGCAGGTTGAATCTGTAGTTAAGAAAGCATACGGTGCGGTGGCCTTCATCAATCGTGGGATTGAGTTTAAGAGCGGAGAGGTAATGTTGCAGCTATATAGGACCCTGTTCAGACCCCAACTGGAGTACAGTGCTCAGTTCTGTTCAGCTCACTGTAGGAATGATGTGGAAACCATAGAAAGGGTGCAGAGGAGATTTGTAAGGATGTTGCCTGGATTGGGAGCATGCCTTATCAGAATAAGTTGAGTGAACTCGGCCTTTTTTCCTTGGAGCGACAGAGGATGAGAGGAAACCTGATAGAGGTGATTAAGATGATGTGAGGCATTGATCTTGTGGATCCCAGGGCTAAAATGGCTAGCACGAGAGGGCACAGTTTTAAGGTGCTTTGAAGTAGGTACTGAGGAGATGTCAGAGGTAGCTTTTTACGCATGATGACTGCATGGAATGGGCTGCTGGCAGCGGCAATGGAGGGGGAAACGATAGGGCCTTTTAAGAGACTCCTGGACAGATACATGGAGCTCCGAAAAATAGAGGGTTATGGGTATCCCTAGGTAATTTCTAGGGTAAGGATATGTTCGTCACAGATTTTTAGGCCGAAGGATCTGCATTATGATATAGGTTTTCTATGTTTCTGTGTTTCTAATATACCCCTCTAAGAAGCAAAAATTATAGCTGTTTCACCTACCAGTTCTTCGCTCTGACTTGCTTCTTCAGAGGTTGTTTTAATACCTAATGGATTTAAAAATATACAACACCTTAAATAATCGCAGTAATGTTAGAAAATTTGAAGTTGCGCATTGGTTTGTAATCATATTTCTTCCCGAATGTTGAAACGCTTGACAGCTATTAAAAATAGTATCGGCGCACATTGTAGCCAAGAAATATGTTGTGCATGACCCTTCATGAATGTGATTTTGATTGAAAGAGTAGAGTGGCGATAGCAGAACATCAGTCATGTTTTATCTCAAAAGAACGAAACTATAGCAGTAAGAGTATTATTACTTGTGTAAAATCGCCGCAGGAAGTCACAGCTGGAAAACCCCTGGCGTCTGAGAAAAGTAGGTACAAGGGATGATTGGGTAACTTGAACGGGAATGTAAAATTTTCCTGTTGTTTATAATTATTCTTGTCAAATGTAAATCCGATAATGCCTTGGAAATATTTATTCTCTCATTATCATTTCTCTTTTCAATCTGTAGAGGTAATAAATGGAAATGTTTGTCAAATCTTTCATTTTCTTACCAGGTTTTGCCTTATCTCCGCTTCTTATCAAAATTATCGTCAGAATAACAATTGCCAGTCCGTCCAATGCACATCTAAGAATCAGGAGTTTATTCCTGTCTTCTAGATCATGTAAAAAAGAAGACACTGTGAAACATATATAAATATATAGAGAGGGTGAGACAAGAACGTAAAGAGTTTTAATGTGTAATTCAGGCTTGAACATATTGCAGCAGATGCAGTATGACACGAATTTTAATGTGATGAAGGGACTTAAGGAGCGAACAGATCATCTTACATCGTGGTTCTTTACACGAAATGCCAGAGGAAGTCAGCAGCCCAGGCAACATCTGTGGAGAAAATTTGTTGACGTTTCGGGGCAAGTCCCCAGCATTTTCTCTGTGTTGCTTGGTGATCTAGCATCTACAGATAATCTCTTGTTTGCGTTTTGGTTCTTTACAATGAGTATTTTTAAGCTGGATTAAGAAAAATTTTCTTTTTCCGATGCCTTTGCTTTGCAGGTAGTTTGATAGCAGATTCGAAATGACTTCGTTTGTTTCCGAACTGTCACTCGAAAACTCTCTCGGCAGATCCCATTAGCAAACAAGAGAAAATGACTTATTTATTTTCACAGACATCACAAGATGCATTAATAGAATATTAAAAAGCATAATCTGAAATATATATGAGAAGCGACTAGATACTTGGTGAAAACAGGGGAGACAAACAAGCAGGTTCAGATTAAGTATTAAAACAAATACTCTTATAGAGAGAATTCCAGTTTTAAGTGCAGAGGTAGCCAAAGGCGTAGAACTGAACAAATAAAGAAAAGAGCAGAGTATGGAAAAATGGATGCACTTAAATATCATTTATGAATATTTGAAACATAAATATGTTTTGACTATAAGAGTAACCAACTTCAAAATTATGCTAGATCCTCTCTCACTTTCCTATACAGTTCTGATGCTTCGATTCTCAACTGGTATGAAATACAATGCATCCGTCTCGGATGTTTCCGATGAATACACATGCCCAATATTAGGAGCTAGAAATTACAAAGATGTACCAACCTCTCAGTGAAGAAACCTCTCAGTACCAACTTCATCACGACAACGAATCTAGCTCTGGCCGAAGGAAACTGCCACTTAATATTCTCAGCTGAATATCGTACTTTCAACTCATAAGTCTTTTCAACTACCTTACATAAAATTGAATTTTACACACAATTTACCAAAGTAAAACATATTTTTCAAATTATTTACCCAAAGTTATTAAATACGCATTTCCTCACGATCTTCCGTTAATAATTTTTATCTAACAAATGGCTAAAGATTAAAGGCAAAGTGCACGAAGCAAAATGGTTGACTTTCCAAAAACATATGCAACGGTCAATTGGATAGAGAGAGTAATGGAACTGAATTGCATAAGATATAATATCACATCCATGTCATATGCTTTCTGCTGCACTAATATAACGTAGAATTAAAAGTGATGGTGATTATAAAGAGAACATCCGGTCACACTATTTATTGGTGAAAATTTCCGGCATTCTCAAAAAATTCTCAATCTTCGGGAAAATAGAGCTGGGTTGGAATAATAGGGAAAGAAATTGAATTGCATTGTACTCCAGAATACGTATCCATGGCATTGCCACAGGTCGTCATTTCAGTAATTCTAATGGGGTGTATACTTTATATTACCTCACCTTCTTTTGAAACCATTGCCAGAAAGCGATCAATTCCGTCATCCAAATCATTGATAACAACGTGAAAAGAACTAGTTCCAACACCAACCCCTGCGGAACACAACTAGACAACCAGAAAATCATAATCCCGATTATTTATGGAGAACTCCACGCAGGGCCTAATATTTCTTCACATTTTTTCCTGGGCAAAAGTAATAATAAAATCTACTTCATCGACCATGTACCTCGACTTCTTCGAAATACCTCTTTTGGCATCTTAGTTTTTATCATTTTTTAAAAAAATATATCGGAATGTTTGCTGTGTAATAGGCTATGCATAAATTCAAGAATTTTGTAAGAACGTAAGAAATAGGAACAGCTGTAGACCATCTGGCCCATCGAGAATATAAGATCATGGCTGATCTGACGAGGACACATCTCCATCAACCTGCCTTTCCCCATAATGCTGAATTCACCTGTTATGCGAAAATTTATCCAACCTTGTCTTAAGTACATTTACTGAGGTAGACAGCACTGCTTCATTGGGCAGAGATTTCCACAGATGCACTGCTCTTTAGGAAAAGCAGTTCCTCCTAATCTCTATCTTGATATTACTCCCCCGAATCTTGAGGCGATATCGCTAGTTCTATTCTCAAGTGATAACCCTAGTCTCAAGTAGTCCCTGGTGATAATAACTTTCCTGGCTCTATCTTATCTCGCCGTTTTTATAGTTTTATGTTTCCAGAAGAGTTCCTGTCATCCTTCTGAATTCCAACGAGTACAGTCCCAGGCGACTGAATCTCTCCTCATAGTTTAATCCTCTCATCTCTGGAATCAACTTGGTGAACGCCCTCTGCACTACCTCAAGTATAATCATTCCTCAAGTAAGAAGACCAGAAATGCACGCAGTACTCTGGATGCGGCCACATCAGTACCATATACTGTGGTAGCATAACCTCCTTGCTCTCAAATTCAGTCCCTCTAGCAATGAAGGTCAGTATTCCATTTGCATTCTTGATAGCCTGCTGCAATTGCACACCAAACTTTTGCGATTCATGCAAAAACACTCCCAACACAGAAGTATGCTGCAACCTTTTATCATTTAAATAATAATCTGTTCTTCCATTTTCCTTCCAAAGTAGATGACCTCGCATTTGCCCGCATGGTGATCTATTTGCCAGACATTTACCCACTCAGTGAACATATCTATATCTCTCTGCAGGCTCTCTATATCCTCTGCACAATTTGTTTGTCCACTCAATTTATAGACAATAGACAATAGGTACAGAAGTAGACCATTCGGCCCTTCGAGCCTGCACCGCCATTTTGAGATCATGGCTGATCATCTACTATCAATACACGGTTCCTGCCTTGTCCCCATATCCCTTGATTCCTCTATCCATATCTATCTAGTCCTTCTTGAAAGCATCCAGAGAATTGGCCTCCACTGCCTTCCGAGGCAGTGCATTCCAGACCCCCACAACTCTCTGGGAGAAGAAGTTTTTCCTTAACTCTGTCCTAAATGACCTACCCCTTATTCTCAAACCATGCCCTCTGGTACTGGACTCTCCCAGCATCTGGAGCATATTTCCTGCCTCTATCTTGCCCAATCCCTTAATAATCTTACATGTTTCAATCAGATCCCCTCTCAATCTCCTGAATTCCAGCGTGTACAAGCCCAGTCTCTCTAACCTCTCTGCGTAAGGCAGTCTGGACATCCCAGGAATTAACCTCGTGAATCTACGCTGCACTTCCTCTACAGCCAGGATGTCCTTCCTTAACCCTGGAGACCAAAACTGTACACAATACTCCAGGTGTGGTCTCACCAGGGCTCTGTACAAATGCCAGAGGATTTCCTTGCTCTTGTACACAATTCCCTTTGTAATAAAGGCCAACATTCCATTAGCCTTCTTCACTTCTTCAATTTAGTTTCATCAGCAAACTTAGATACAGCGCTCACCACTGATGGCCAACAACAGGAAAACCTATGCATCCCAACTCTCTGCTTTTTATTTGCTAGCCAAGTCTCTATCCACGCTAATACATCACTCACAACTCTATGCATTGTTATCTTAGGGATACATCTTTTATGTGGCACCTTATCGAACGTCTTCTGTAAATCCAAGCATACAACGTCCACCTGTTCCCCTCTATCCAATGCGTTTGTTAAATCATCAAAAATCTCCAGGACGTTTGTCAAACAGGACCTGCCTTTGCTTCACACATGCTGCGTCTGCCTTATGGATCTATTTCTCTGAGATGCTTCTTTATTTCTTATTTGATGACTGCTTCAAGCATTTTCCCAACTACAGGTGTTAATTAACTGGCCTATAGTTACTTGATTTTAGTCTATATCTTGTATTGCACAGTGGCGAATGTCATTCGCCTTCTTCCAATCCGCCGGGAGCTGCCCAGCGTCCAGAGAATTTTGGTAAATTATCACCTAAGCCCAACTATAACCTCTGTTATTTCTTTTAGTACCCTGAGATTTGTCTATCGTTTGACTCACAAGACTACTCAGCACAACCTCTTAAGTGATAGCTATTGTATCGAGGTCCTCACCTCCCACTGCATCCATATTATCCTCCTCGGTACGTTACACTTGCCCTCCACCGTGAAACACGACACAAAATAGTCATTCAAAGCCTCGGTCAATTGCACATTATCCAGTATCAATTCCCCTTCTCGTCCTCCAAGGGACCTACGTTCACTTTGGCCACCGCTTTATATAATTATAAAAATTTTACTGTCCATTTTAATATGTTATACTGGTTTATTTTCATAATCTACCTTCCCTTTCTTCATTGCTTTCATAATCGTTCTTTGTTGCATTTTAAAGTTTTCACAGTCTTCCAGTTTCCTACTACTCGTGGCGACTTCGTACGCACAAGCTTTTAGTTTGACGCCTTTTACTTCCTTTGTTATCCAAGGCTGGCTCGCCCCGTCCTTCCTGTCCTTGCTTTTAAATGGAATATGCCCTTATTGAGTATCGTGAAAAATCTCGTTGACGCTATTCCACTGTTTTTGAAACGTCCCACCATATAACCTGTATTTCCAGTCCACCCTGCCCAGCTCTTCCCACATCATTTTGTCGTCTCCCTTGATTAGGCATAATATACTGCTTTTAGATAGAATTATTGAGCCCTACATTTGTATGAGAAAGTCATGTTGTGATTACTCCTTCCAAGAGGATCCCTAACTACAAGATTGGTTATTTTACTTGTCTGATTGTGCAGCGCTAGATCCAAGATAACGTGTTCCCTCATAGGTTCAGCAACATGCTGTTGAAGGGAGAGAGCATGTATGGATTCTCGGAAGTCCTCCTCAAGACTGCCTCAACTAACTTGATTCACCTAATCTATGTGAAAGTTAAAGTCCAGGGTACCTACTGTTCCATTCTTACATGTCTCAGATATTTTTCGGTTTATTGCCTGTGCCACTGTAATGTTATTTTTCGGTGCCCTATAGACGTTTCCCACCAACGATTTTTTTCCTTTTCCTATTCATAATCTCTACCCCAATGGATTCAACATTCTGCCCCTGAGATCTTATATCGTCTCTCACTATGCCCTGATCTCATCTTTAAGTAAGGGTGCTTCCCCACCTCCCTTACCTTCCTGCCGTATTACCTGATATCCTTTGATATTTAATCACCGATTCCCTCCATTCTACAACCACGTTTCTGTATAGGCCACTAAATCATACGCTAATATACTGATTTGTGCCACAACTTCACTGACCTTGTTCCAGATACTAGAGACATTCAGATAAAGTGCACTTACAAATATTGTGCCTTTAAAATCTATTGAGCTTTGTATTTTAGGCGCTTGATGTTTCTGCATTCCACCCTCACTTTTCTCTTTTTTCATCTTTTGCTTTTACTTTATTTTTATCCACACATTTCTATTTTACTTTATCCATACTTCTCCAATCTGGTGAACCAACCTCCATGCTACTTATTTTAAAAACCCTATAAAACAACCCCAGTTAAGCGATTCGCCAGGATCCAGGTCCCATCGCGGTTCAGGTGGAGACCGTCCGAATGGAACATCTGCCTCGTTCCTCAATACTGATGCCAGCTTCCCATGAATTCAAACCCACTTCACCCAGACCAATTCTTGAGCTACGCATTTAACTGTCTAATCTTCTTAACCCTCTGCCAATTTGTACATGGCTCAGGTAGTAATCCAGAGATTACCTCTTTTTTGTTCTGTTTTTTAAGTTAGTCCCTTGCTGCTCAAAATCCCTCAGCAGGATCTCTTTCCTCGCTCTACCTTTGTTGTTCACTCTCACATTTACCGGCAGGTTGTAAATAATGTAAAAACAGAACACGCGCTAACTTTTCCCCGTTGAAAAAAAAATCAGATTTCACATTTTATTTTCGAGTTTGTACAGCTCTCCGGGTATATTCCATTGAAGTTTGCTTTCAATGCTTACGGTCTTACCTTGTTCGATAATATAGCTGAAACTGGCAGGAATTTTCAGCGTTTCGTGAGATACCAGGCAGGTGTAAACCATTTTGCCCTGAGCAGGCTGCGCATACTCCAAAATACTGGAAGCCTCATAAAATCCTTCTGAAGTCTCATTTATTGACGTTTCTATGTTGGTAAGAATGTCCATATTATTCCTTCGCCAAAAGATGTCTATTTTTTTCGGATAAAATGCTGCAGTTTTACACATGAGTTTCCGGGATTTAGGTGATGTTTCTTCAACACGAATAATTTTCAGAGGAGTTGGCGGAGCTACAAAAGAATAAAACAGACATAGAATATTTTGCTATTATTTGAAAGCACGCATTCTACGTCTCACGCTACCACTCTCAATGTTATCATTGCGGCCGTTTGAAATCGCCTGAATTTGTCATTTATCAATTGCTTCATGGGGCAGGTAAACATGACAAAACAGGTGTGTTGGTCCCAGGTGGGAACACATGCCTGTTTGGAACGAACGTAGTGGATTAGCGCGTGGAGTATTGAGTTTATTTCTTCTTCAAACTGGCCATTTTTGTCCCTACCTCTGCCCTTGTAGGTCAATTTTGTATTCACGTCAAATGAGAGTCAATGAATCTGCATAACTATGCTGGTTTCAATGGGATCGGTATTGTGGAGCAGCACACGGATCAAGCTGTTTCTCTCACTGTATAGGTTTTACGCACACGTCCCGTAATTGACATTAATGAAGTGGCTTTGTTTGATTTTGCGCTTTCGATGGAAGGTGACTATATTCCACTCTGAATTTACTGAATTGTTGATTACGGTGTTTCGATTTTCCCCGTTCCCCAAAAGTTCATCGAGAGTTTGGCAGAGTGAACGATGTTTACTAATGACTTTTAAATATTTGTAGCTATGCGTTTAAGCAACTGCAGGATGGAAATCGGCGAAATACGTGGAGATGTGGTAGTATAAAAGCAGGCTGAGGAACGGGCTGATATCATTTAACCTCTACAATGCTTCGCTTTCAATTAAATGGCTTGTGATTTGCCATTCGACACAATTTGTTTACAGCTCCCAACATCGAATTAGCCAACCAGAATGAAATTCGTCGTCTAAAAATTAGGTTCATCCGCTGTTTAAGGCTTTTGTTTGTTTAAACTCGTTGGGGCTGGTTGAGGTATATGTCCAGGCGGGGACAGGGTGGGACGTTGTGTAGGAATAAAGGCATAGCAATGATGCGATTGGAAATATCAACGGTCCAACTAATAAGCTGAGCAAATGCAAATCTCCAGAATCACATCGAAATAATAAATAGAACAATCCGAAAAGAACTAAAATTATATTTTCCTTTTTTTTAAGATGTAAAATAAATTAGTGGCACAAAGCTTGAACCAGCAATACCATTTCACAACATTTACGCAATCTTGGCTTTCCCTAAAATGCAAAGAGGTGAAAATCTTCGACTTCCAGGAATTAAGCCACTTACTTAACACAATAAACTGGGAGCCACTTCCATTTCCCAATATTTGTTCTTGACTTTTGACTTGACAGTAATACACGCCGACGTCTGCGTATGTCACATTCAGGAGGGTAAATGTGCCCCTGCCTTTCTTTACATTGAACTGTTTTCTGCTATCTGGTTCTATAAATGCTTTCTGACCCTCCTTCCACCAGGAAACTTCAGCAGTATCTTGTAGCATTGGAAATTTGCAGAACATGGATTCATTTCCACCGATCGAGACTTTTAAGGTTGAAGGGAATTGTTCCACTTTGGCCGAAGTTCCTTTTGAGGCTGACAAAGCATAAGTGAAAATGATGAAAACAGTTGCATTCACTGTACAAAGAATCAGCAGGCAAAACAGGCAGAAAAATTGATATTTGTTATAGCTAAATTTGCTGCGGGTATCAAGTGTATAATTTTATATCATATTTGTTTCGTAGAGAGGGCATAAAAGTTTAAGCTCACCTGGCCAAAGCGCTGCGAGAAGAGCCACGCACCAAACGATTGCATCCACCAACATTGCCAATGAGAGAGGTCTGTCTGAAAGATAGAAATTTATAGAATATAATTATCAAGAGATCATTATTGATGAATTATTTATAATTGTCAAGGCTATGTCGATGCCTTGGGTACAAGAATTTCTGCAGATACCAGAAACCCCGAGGAAAGCCCACAACGTGCCAGCAGAGCTCAGTGGGTCAGGCGGCATCAATGATGAAAAATAAACAGTCGATATTTCGGGATAGAATCCTTCTTCAGGACTGGAAAGAAAGGGGAAAGAAGTCACAATAAGGAGATGGGGGAGGGAAAGACATATAAACGTGCTGGTGATAAGTGGGGGGAGGGGACGTAAAGAGATTGGACTTGATAGGTGGATTTATATTCAGTCTCGATAGCCTCCAACCTGCTGTTATGAGCATAGAATTCTCTAACTTTCAATAATTTCTCCCGTACACCTTTCATCGTTTTCCATTTCCCATTCTGGGTCCCTATTTATCCCTTCTCTTCTCCTCTCCTCGCTTTGCTGCTTCTCCAAATTCACTTTCTCCAATGCTCCAATGTCCTCTCCCATCAGATTCCTTCTCATTCAGTCCTTTACCACTTCCACATATTGCCCTAGGGCCGATCCGAATTCGCACAGGGCGTTTCCTATGTACTAGTCCTTCCCGGTTCACTGCGTCTAAACGATATAAGCTGCAACCCGCTATTCATTCTTAATCCTTAAGTAATTCTAATACAGCACAGGAAAATGCCTTTCGACCAATGATGTCTATATCGATCATAATTCTTGAATTTTGTTATATAAAAAAATTATTTTATGATGTATGACTTTTCTTTAATTTTTTGATTACAGAGTGGTCTACCTTTATGTGTTATGCTATAACATTTTAATCAATTTTATTACAATATATGAATGTACACAAGTTATGTTGAGATGTATCTATGTGTTGCACTCTGTAAAACTTGTTTTTTTTTCTTTTGAATAAAACTATTGTAAAAAGATAGATCATAATTCTATCTGATCACTCTTTTTGCCTCATCATGGGCATGTTTGAAAGTCCTTTAACTGTTGTGATCAAATCAACACTCTCTTGTAGCACTGCGTAATGTACCTGCTTCGCAAACCTCATTTACTTTTTTCCTTTCTTATTTCAAGGCGATGCCCTCTATTAACTGCCGCTAATATGCATGAGTGATACTGCTGAAGAAAATGGCAAGATTAGAGAATCCCGGTTCACGATGATATTGAGACACTGTTTCGGAGAAAGGAGACCTGAAGCATCTAAAGGGAACAGATTCAAGCAATTCCCGACAGAAATATAAGACGTACTGTAGTACACCTGAGGGAAATCATGAGAGCACTAAGGTAGCATGATACAACTTCTGAATATAAAGCATGAGGAAATGAGGAAATAACGACAATCGCGATGACAGAGCTGTGAATTATTATTTCCCATCACTGTGTTGAAAAGCAGGGAAGCCAAGGGATCAAGGGGAAAAAACATTTTTGTAACAGATGCACACGAGAAAAATGGAGGCGTGGGGGGAACGGGGTTCTCACGGTGTATACACAGTCCGTTTGATGAACGTACGGCACCTGATCAAGTGTATCTTTTGACATTGTGAGAAGCTAGAGGAGAAATTGTAATGCCTATTGCAAAATTATCAGCATCGTCATTAACCAGGATTGTGTTACCGCAGCATTGACAAATGTACATTTATTTAAGAAGATCTGCAAGAACAAGAGGAGAGTTGAAGTTGGCGATCCCAACATCGGTGAGTCGAAAGATACTGCAGTGGATCGGAGGGAGAGAAGCTATCACAATTTGGAAAGGTAAAGTTTGAAATAGTGACCGTAGCATGGATCTGTCATTTGGAATCTCATCTCACAAATTTGTTTAAGTTGTTTTGAAGAGGTGATGAGGAAAATAGCTGAGTGCAGCAATTGGACTTGTACGTCATTCACTTTTCCAAGCTCCCGTATGACAGGCTTGCATAGAAAGGTAGATGACATGGGTTACTTAAACCAGGGCCGGATTTGCACAGTAGACTGCCCAGGGCGTCGAAGTAAAACGACGTGACTGAGGGGTAAATGAAGATTGATCTTTCAAAGCGACAACTGGGTGGACAGACTGGTGAAGAAGGTGCCTGTCACATTTATTTAACAGTTGTAGCTCTGTGTACAATATCTGGGCCGTCAAGTTCACTGTACAAGTCGTTGGTGAAACAGACTCAGAGTATTCTGAGCACTTCCGATCAGCCAGCTGAAGAAACGGCCCGACGAAGCTTGAAATGCTGCAGGAGAAATTCGTAAATGCATTTGCGGGACAGCATGTTTTTCGCTGTAGGGAGAGTCTGGGGTTACTCTTCCCTCAAGCACAGGAGGTTCAGTGGTGACATAAGCAGTGGGTATGGTTACAGTCTTTTACCCAGAATAGCTGAAACAAAACGCAGAATGCATCTGCTCAAGATAAAAGACAATACATTTAAATGGTTCTGGGACAAGTTTTCCAAAGCAAGGGGGCTTGATAATTTGAATAGAGTACGGGATGATTCTGTAGAAGTGGGTACAATTGTAACGTGTTAGGAACATTTGAATTAGCACACAGGTAGAAAAGGATTATTGTGATAAGGTCCCAACGCAAGTAAATGGGTATAGCTGGGTCGAAGTCCCGGTGCAGTGCCTTATGACGCCACGGGTCCATTTGGATGGGGTGAGGTGGTTCCTTGGAATGCTGGGGATAGTGGGGCGTATTCATAATAATATAGGGTTAATGTGTGGTTTATGTAATTGCTGTTTCATAGTAGGCATGGACGGGGTTACGCGAATGTGCTCTGTGAAAGGATAGCTTATTGCAGTTAGCCAGCAGAGTATTCTCCGTTTGTGGCCTCCTGTTAAGGTCAAGTAAAGAACAAGGATTGGAACCAATTGTCCAACTCAGATGAAATTAAATAGTGTGAAAAAATATCCACCTGACTTTTGGAGTTGTGAGCAATATTCTCCTATTGATTAATAGAAGGGAATGATGAGAATCGCAGTCGAGGGTAAAACAAGGTACAAATGTGTTATCAGTTTAGAATACACCTTAAAATTTTTGGTCAGATTGTATTTAAATCCTCAAATGCTTGTTAATTGAAATTTATTCACTGCTAAAAACGGTAATTGATCTGTTTGAAAGTATTGATATCTAAGAAAAATATTTCTTTGGAGTTTAACAATTTTTAAATCTTCAATTTATGTTTTTGCTTTGGAAGATTTGAGAAGTTTGGACTTTTACCAAAAAAAATCAGATGTTTAAAACGTTTTCGATTTGACAGTTCCACTTAACTCCGAACGTTATTCGATTAATTTCTCAAGAGGCGTTTCGGCCACTTCAGGAAACCCCACGAATTGTGCAATATCTGACTATTGACATGTGTATGTCGTTATCACATAAAATCTTTCCCCAGCCATCAGGAATGGTGTCATAGTTAAAAACTATTTACAGGCGTATTGCAAGTATTGCAGAGACCACTGTACTTGGGGTATCATGTGAAAGGTGCTCCGTAGAGTAGGGCCAATCCAAGAGTGGGAAACAAAATCAGTGCCTTAATCTGCAACTATTCATCGGATGATCGATCAGAAGTCTTAGATCTGTTTCGCTCTCCCTGACGCTCTATGATCAACTGTTAATCTCCAATTCTTCGGAGATTTAATCTCCTCTCTTTTTTGCGGACATCGTTTTATTTTTGTAAAAATTTTGGGGCTGTTGTCCAGAAATTACTGTGCTATTCATCCCCATGGTTTTGTGTTTACTTCATTCATATCTTGGAAAACATAGCGAGAAGATCGAGGCCAAGACAAAAATGACATGCTGTAGGCTCCTTCCACCTTTCTCTAAGCGGCAACTATCGAAGCAATTCTCCGTCAGGCACAGCACGTTAACTTTAGCTCCCAGTGTTCCCATTTTCCCCTGTTTGGTGGCATCCGTCAGTCTCGGCCTGGATTCTCCAGGGCGCCGGCCTAGGCAGAGTTGTAGGCCTTCCCCTCTCCACGCCACCGATGTTGTCAAAGTGAAGGGCACTAGGACCCATGCAGCTTGGCACCGGTGACGTCGCTAAGCAATGTGTTGTTAAGTGCCTTGCTCAAGGACACAAACACGCTACCTTAGCTGAGGCTCGAATCAGTGACCTTCAGGTTACTAGTCTGATCCTTGCACACTAGGCCACGCGCATTTTCCTAATGTCAAATATTTTCTCACAGGACTGATAAAAGAGCATTGATATCAGTAACGCAAAAGATTCTGCAAATACTGCAAATCTACAGCAACACACACAAGGTGAATTCAGCAGATCAGACCGCATCTATGGAAGTGAACGAGCGGTCAACGGTTCGGTCCGAGTCCTTTCATTCGCACTGGAAAGGAGGATGGTAGATTGCAGAATGAAAAGGCAGTGGGATGGTGGACGAATTAGAAGGTGATAGATGAAGCCAGGTTGAGGGTTTTTTTTGGGGGGGGTGGAGAGGAGCGTGTGCGGTTAGGCGGTGGGATGAAGTAAGAATCTGGGAGGTAAGAGGTTAAATATGCAAAGAGCTGGAGAATAAGGAATCTAATAGGAGAGGAGAGTAGACTACGGGAGAAAGGCAAGGAAGTGGGACAGAAGTGGAGGTTACAGGCAGCAGAGTAGAGAGGATAAGAGGACAGAGGTGGGAACAGAAGAGAGGCCTGGGAGGGAAAAATACTTGAAAGAGAAGTCGATGGCAGGTTGGAGGCTAACTAGACTGAATCCGAGGTGTTGCTCGCCCACCCTGAGAGTAGCCTCATGAAGGCGTAAGAAGAGAACATGAATCGAAATGTCGGAACATGAATGGATGGGAATAAAAATATTTGGCCACTCGCAAATTCCGCATTTTGGCATGAACTAGAGGTGCTTTAAAAAGTGGCCCCCAGTTTACCTCGAATCTCATCAATGTAAAAGAGGCCGCATTGGTAGCTCTGGCTACAGTAGACTGCCCTGGCCGATTCGCAGGTGAGGTATTGTCTCACTGTTCGTGGCCCTGAATGGAGGTGATGAAGCTATAAATTTTAGGTTGTCTTCATTCCATTTAGATATACATTTTTTGATTCGAAACAAACTGATGTCTTCACCCATCTTAGTACAAGTTTGGCAATACTTCAAAGTCATTTACATAGCGATATCAGTCTAGAACCTAGCTTGGTTGTGAAATCAACTACTTATATCCTTTTATTCATAGAACGGCCACTTCTTTGTTTCACTGTGCGATCCGACCACATTTCATTATTTTCTGCCTTAAATGAAAATAAACTGCAACCATTCTCCAAATAGTCGCTCATGATGTAACTGTTCGCGTTTGGAAGGCTGTCAGCAATCGATAAGCTTAAAGATAAAAGTAAAAAATCTGTTTTATTTAAAATTGTGATGAAGCTTCTCATTTTTCTCTTTCCAGAATGCACACGCCGTAGAACCGAAACACGGATATCGCAGGAAAACATTCGAAACCTTCAGTTGCGAGGAAGAGGCTTTGAAGTCACTTTATAAAAAAAGTCCATTGTCTGTAACCTAAAAAAGCCAATAGTCCGGAAATCGATTTCTGAGATACATGTAAATTTTAACCACAAAGGCTTTCCGTGATATTATCAGGGGACCCGTTAGTGCATTTCTATTCCCTGCTATTTGTAATTTCCTGGTAACCTGCTCGAGGAGTTTGCTGTGGATCTTCAGCTGAAAGAAAACATTGAATCCTGGAGTGCATCACGGCAGAGGGCTGTTTCACCCGTTTTATCCATTAAGAACGAAAATATTTATGTCGCCGTTCTTACCTACCTCCAGCACGGTAGCACTTCCTCTAACAGCTTGTTCTGTATACCTACCGTCCTCTGTCCATTAGAAAAGCATGCCGTGGCCAGTTCCGCTTTAATTTTTTTCTCTCTCAGTTCACAACTATGTATTCCAGATTTGGATCCCCTGTATTGAGAAAAAGGCTGTGAGCATCTTGTATATTAATGGCCGTAACAATTTTTTTCCCTAAGGTTATTCCTCAGTCACCTGCACTCCAAAGTAAACAGTCCATGTCTATCCAATCTCTCCGCGCCACTGAAACATTCCATTGCAGGCATTGTCCCAGAGTATCTCTTTGCAATCGTTCTAACTCTACTACGTGCTAACTGTGGACCAGAAGAGCACACGACATTCCATAACTGGCCTAGCCATTGTCTACTGGTACAACATGATGCCCCAGCTCTTGTCAATATATTGCCAAGAGGGCAAGGTGGCTAAACGCCTTCTTATCTGGATCATGATGTGTCGGCGTTACGTGCACCGTAAAATCCCTTTGTGCATCAACACTTCTAATATCCCTCCACTATATCCTGTTAGTACTCATGGCAGAGCAAATCACAAGAGTTTCTGAAATCCAGAGTAGCAAACAGAAAACGTTGGAGGAACTCAGTAGGTCATGCGCCATTTCTTACAGGGACTAACAGCCTTTGTTAATGGTGGAGGTCCGTGGCATAAAAGTTGAAAACTCCTGATATATGGAGAGGTAAAAAGAATCAACGTTTCTGATCGAGACCCTTCATCAGTCTTCGAAGAGGATATGCCCTTGATTAGCATGGTTTCTTTTCTTAGGGAGAAGGAAGCAACGTTCCCTCTGCTTATCTTCTAACGGCAGCACAGACCAACAATTGCTCCAAGCAGGAAATTTTGCCATGGCTTGTAAAAGGATGATGTACGGACTGGCAGTTTATTAACAATGATCTACCAATTTCCACTCTGAGCTGACTGTTACAATTTCTAACAGCGTTGCAACTTGAAACACTGACTATGTAATATGTTGAAGCTCTAAACAGTTACACGGTAATGTTTTTGGTACGTTTATTATTTGGAAATCATATAGATTATATACACCAACACAATAAATTACAGGGTATTTCATGATTACATTTACATAGATACCAAATTATATTAGCAAGTTGTGCAGGAGTGCTTTAGCTACCACGCGGCGGCGCACCCGCGAAGATTAGAGGGAACAGTGATACCAAGTGTATACAGAATACATAGATGGGCGGTTGGTTTACTGATGAACTGAGCTGTGTCAATAACCTTCTTCATTTTTGCTGTCTTAGGCAACCTCCCACTATCAACATTTTGTGTATCAATAATAAGATATGACATTCGGCACTCTTAATTGAATGTAAAAATACAAACAGTATTTATGAGTGGAAAGGTCGAAGGGATTTGAGATGCAAATTGACCTGGGTGAACAAAGTCTATGAATGATTCGCAATGGGAAATCTACCCCAGCCACCCATCATTCAGGCAAATCTTCAAGCAGCAAGTGGGCAGAAGGGGTCACAGGTAGGCGAGAAAACGAGGATGCAGATCAAGCCAATCAGCCATAAGACTGTAATACCATAAGATATAGTATCAGATTCTGGCCATTTTGACGATGGGGTCTGCTCCACCATTTCTTACTGAGACCGTAAGTCCTTAAGACCATAAGATACAGGAGCAGAAGTAGACTATTCGGCTCATCGAGTCTTCCCGCCTTACAATCGTCGGCTGATGCAATTCTTCCACCCACCCTCACTCCCCTGCCGTCTCCCCATACCCTTTAATGCCCTGGCTAATCAAGAACCTTTCTATCTCTGCCTTAAGTACACCCGATTACTAAGACTGTACAGCCGCTCGTGGTAACAAATTACACAGATATACCACCCTCTGACCACATTCTAATTTCTCCGCATCTCAGTTCTAAATGGACATACTTCAATCCTGAAGTCGTGCCCTCTTGTACTAGATTCCCCTAGCATGAGAAATAGCATTGCCATATCTATTCTGTTCAAGCCTTTTAACATTCGGAATGTTTCTATGAGATTTCCCCTCATTCTCCTGAACTCCAGGGAATATAGCCCAAGACCTGCCGGACGCTCCTCTTGCGGTAACCCTTTCATTCCTGGAATCATTCTTGTGAATCTTCTCTGCACTACCTCCAATGTCAGTGTATCCCTTCCAAAATAAGGAGCCCGATGCAGCACACAATACTCCGTCTACTCTCACGAGTGCCTTATAGAGCCACAACATCACATCCCTGCTTTTATATTCTATACCTCCAGAAATGAATGACAACATTGCACGCACCTTCTTCACAACCGACTCATCCTGGAGGTTAACCTTTAGATTATCTTGTGCAAGGACTCCCAAGTCCCTTTGTATGCCTGCATAGTTAAAGGAGCGTTTAGTATCTTCTTTGATGTTAGTCACTAGCTTCCTTTAATAATACATTTCTTTCTTTCTAATGACCTTCTTAGTTTCCTTCTGCGTTTTTTCAAAGGCTTTCCAATCCTGTATCTTCTCACTAGCTCTGGTATCCTTGTATGCCCTCCCTTTCGCCTTTACTTTGGCTCTGGCTTCACTTAACAGCTACGGTGGTGTCCTTCATCACTTTGAAAATTTCTTCCTATCTGGAATATATCTGTCTTGTACTTCCCTCATATTTTTTGCAGAAACTCCAGCCATTGATGCTCTGCTCTCCTTCCTGCAAATGTCCCTTTCCAGTCAACATCGACCAATTCCCCTCTCAAGCCATTCTAATTCCCTTTCTTCCACTAAAATACTGACATATTGGATTTTATTTTTTTCCCTCTCAAATTTCAACATGAACTCCATCATGTTGTGATCTCTGTTCCTTAAGGGTTCCTTAACATTAAGCTCTCTTATCACCTTGGGATCATTGCACAACACCCAATCCGGCACCGCCGATCCCCTACGGGCTTAACAGCAAGCTGCTCTAAGAAGTCCTCCCTTAAACATTCTACAAATTCTCTCTCGAGGTCCAGTACTGATCTGGCTTTTCCAATACACTTCCTTATTAAAATGCCCAACGATTATCATGGCATTGTCTTTCTGACACGCCTTTTCTATCTCCTCCTGCAATTTGAAATCACCATCCCGGCTGCTGCTTGGAGGACTATATACAACTGCCATTAGGGTCCATTTATTTTTCCATTTCTTAACTGAACCCATAGAGCCTCCACACCTTCAATTCCTATGTTATCTCTTTATAATGATTTAATATGATTTCTTATACACAGAGCCACTCTACCCCTCTGCCTACTAACCTACCTTTCTGACACACCATTTAACGTAGGACGTGAGGATCCCAATGGCAGCCATCGTTCAGCCAAGTTTCAGCGATGGACACAACATCATATTTGACAATCTGTAGATAAACTTCAAGATCGTCCATTTTATTCTTTATGTTGGGTGCATTGAAACATAACACTTTCAGTCCAGTATTTGTTGTTTTCTGATTTAACTACACCACGCCTGTATTGCCCTGTAACTCAAGCCAATGGCTGTGATTAAGCCTCATCTTCTGCCTGTTCTTTCTGTAATCTCTTTTGCGCTCTATCTTTGATTCATTTCTGTTCTCCCCTTTCTCGACCCTATCACGCCGGTTCCCAAACCCCTGTCAAATTAGATTAAAGATCCGAGACACCCCTTACCCTGGCACCTGGGAGGCAACTCTCAATGCATGTACCCCTATCAGGCTGACAGAACCTCCTGTCTGTTCCTCTCACTATGGAATACTCTTTGATTATTGCATTCCTCATCATCATCTTTCCCTCCTGTACCACGGAACCAAGCACAGTGCCACAGACCCAATCGCCGTGGTCGCCCTCTATCAAGTCATCCCCCTCAAACGCTTCCAAAACAAGATAACGATTGTTGAGGGGTATGGCCACAGGTGTGCTCTCTATTATCTGAGCTCTTCCCCTCGCTTCCCTGACCGTCACACACTTATCTAACTCATGCAGCCTCGGTGTGACTAGCTCCTTTTAGTCCCTCTGCATTTCCTGTTCACTCTCCCTAATAAGCTGTAGATAATCGAACTGCAGCTTTAGATCCCTAACACGGTCTGTCAGGAGCTGCATCTCGGTGCACATGGCGTAGATGTGGCCTTCTGGGAGAATGGAAGTTTCCCGGGATTCTCACATCTGACACCCAGAGCAAAGTACTAACCCTACTAACATGCGCTCTATTCCTTAGAAACTGCAAAGAAAACCCCGAAACGAAGTCCACCTACCCAGTGACCTCGCTGAAGCCTCAATGAGCCAAAGCCTGTCGCTTCTACTCTCACCAGTGGCCTACTCCCGATAATGGCAGCTCCGCTTAACCATTCTGCACTTTTATTTAGTTCATCGGGCTCAGTTGCCACCGCTGATAGGCCTCGCACAATGGACTAACGCCCGCGATGCTCTTGTTTTAAATAACTGAGATATCAGTACGGTCTTTAAGCAGGAATTTGCTACCGGAGCACTAAAAAGTGGCTATTGCGCTTTCATTTTAAAAAGGCCCGCAAGTAAAGGTGGCAAGCCAAATATCGGAGCTGGGAAAGATACTGGAATGAAGGACAGAATCTATCAGAATTTGAAAAGTCAAAGGATATAAAAGTGACAGTAAGCATGGATTTCTCAAGGAGAATCGTCTCTCACAAACTTGATTCAGTTGTCTTGTAGAGGCTATGCAGAAAATTGCTGAGAACAGGTCAGTCAACTCTATCTTAATTGAATTTTGCACGACGCCATACAACAGTCTAGTATAGAATGCTGGGAACACGGGAGCCAGAGTGAGCCAGCCAACTGAGCAGAAGAGCACAAAATTGGTTTCCTAGAGGAATCAGACGGTGATAGTGGAGATTTGGAACCAAGAGTAAATGCTTTCCAATAGTGATGTACTGAAGAGGTAGGTCCTGGTTCCATTATTGTTTGACATCTCTAAAGTATTTAATTGATAGTATTTTTAAGATGTTAATACATTTCAGGATGCAGTGGAATTAGTATATACCAGACAGTGAAAATTAACTAACACGAGGAACTGGGAAAGCGAGCTAAACAATTGCAGATAGAGTTCAAGTAGGACATTTGCAAAGTGTTGCATTTTGGTTAGTTAAACTGTGGCAGGAATTCCGCAATGGATTGTCCTGGGCGTTGAAGTAGAGCACGGTGACTGGGAGATGCAGGCACGTTGATCCGTAAAATTGTCGACAGAGATGGACAGGCTGGTAAAGTTGTTTGTTACAATTAAATCAACAGTTCGGAATCAGAATCAGGTTTATTATCACCGGCATGTGTCGTGATGTTTGTGAGCTGAGCAACGGCAGTTCAATGCAATACACGATACAGATAACCAAAAATAAATAAATAAAACAGATACATGAATCTATTAGAGTATATGTATATTGGTTAGATTAAAAAGATGCAAAAACAAAAATAATATGTATTTACAAAGTGGCAGTATTCACGGGTTTCATGTCCATTTAGCTCTCCAATGGCAGAGGGGAAGAAGCTGTTCCTGAATTGCTGAGTGTGTGCCTTCAGGCTTCTGTACCTCCTATTTGATGGCAGCAGTGAGAAAATAGCATGCCCTGGGTGTTGCACTTCTTTAATAATGGACACTGCCTTTCTGAGACACCGCTCCTTGAAGATGTGCTGAGCACTTTGTAGGCTTATACCCAAGATGGAGCCGACTAAATTTACGACACTCTGCAGCTACTTTCGCTTCCGCGCACTATCCCACCACTCCCCACTCCCATACCAGACAGTGACGCAGTTTGTCAGAATGCTCTCCACAGTACACTTACAGAAGTTTTTGTGTGTATTTGTGGACATACCACACACCTTCAAACACATAATGAAGTATAGTCGCTGCCTTGCCTTCTTTATATCTGCATCGATATATTGGGTCTCGGTTAGATACTCAGAGAGCTTGACACCCAGGATCTTGAAACAGATCACTCTCTCCGCCTCTGATCCCTCTATGAGGATTGGTGTTTATTCCTTTGTCTTACCCTTCCTGAAGTTCACAAGCATCGCCGTCGTCTTACTAACGTTGAGGGAAAGTGGTGGCAATATGTACAGGATCTGGGACGTCATGTTCAACTGTACAAATCGTTGCTGAAACAGTGTATTGTGCATTCGTTGGTGAAAAGTAAGCTGTGGATTTTGATCGCCAACAACAGAAGAGATGCGATGAAGCTTGAGATAGTGCAGAAAAGATTGACAAGTCTGTTAGTAGGACAGCGTGATTTTAACTGTAGGAAGAGACTGGGGCTATTCATCCCTAGAGCACAGGTGGTTGCGATGTGACCATATATATGTAATGTCAGGAAGGGCGTAGGCAGGGGTATGATGACAGTCTTTTACCCGGAATCGGTTAACTGAAAATGAGGATACATCGATTCCAGGCGAGAGAGAAAATATTAAAAAGAGTCTAGAGAAAGTTTTTCAACAAAAGAGTATTTTTTTGAATTGAACAGAGTGCCACACGAACCTATAGAACTAGGTACGATTCCAACGTGTGAAGTACATTTAAATTAGTATATAGATAGAATAAGTTTATTGTGGTGAGATCCAAACGCAGCCAAATGGGACGAACTGGGTTTTCAATCGTCCAATAACTCAAAAGTTCCAATTTAATATCAGATAATGTATACGATATACATCCTGAAATTACTGGCCTTCGCAGACATCCATGAAAACAGAAGAGTACTCCAAACAATGAATGACGGCAGAAACGTTAGAAAACCTTAGGGTGCTTTGGGGAGCCTTCCCCAACCCCTTCCGCTCACAGGCACCACCTTCCCCCCACTGTTGTTCCTATCTCAGCAAGTAAGCAGCAAGTGTGTATGTGTGTGTGTGTGTCTGTGTGTGTGTGTGTGTGTGTGCGTGCGTGCGTGCGTGTGTGTGTGTGTTGTGTGTGTGTGTGTGTGTGTGTGTGTGTGTGTGTGTGTGCGTGTGTGTGTGTGTGTGTGTTGTGTGTGTGTGTGTGTGTGTGTGTGTGTGTGAGAGAGAGAGAGAGAGAGAGCGCGAAAGACAAGGGGAGAGAGATTGAGAGAGAGACAGAGAGAGTGAGAGAGCGAAAGATAAAGAGAGGGGAGAGAGAGTGAGAGAGAGTGAGAGAGCGAAAGAGAAAGAGAGGAGTAGAGAGCGAGAGAGAGAGAGATTCCAGTAAATAAGCAAAGAGTGGGACCAGACCTATGGAATGAATTTCAGTGCGAAAAAAAACCTACCTGGAGTTTAGAATTGCAAGGTATGTTCTCCGACTAGAAGGGAATGATGGGAATCACATTCGAGGAGAAAACGAAGTACAGATATCTTATCATTTTCAAATGCACTTTACAAATATTGACAAGATTGTTTTTAATTCAACAGATACTTGTTAATTGAAATTTGTACTGAAAAAATCCATTCAGCTTTTTGAAAGTACTGATAACAAAGAAAAACATATATTTAACTGCCGAGATGAAAGATTTGGGAAGCTATAAATTTAGCCCAAAAAAAAGAGAAACACCAGTTTAAATCGATTTCGTAACGTGAAACGTAAAAGGTTCTCGGGAAAATCAAGGGTGAGAAACAAAGTTAAAGCTTTAGATTTATAACCGTTCATCAGAGTACCAATCGGAAATCTCTGTTCTGTTTCTCTCTCCATCAAAATTCAGGCAGAGAAGTGTTGTCACGAGAGCGCGTTGCGAACATTCGAACATCGTCCGATCTGTATTTCTCTCGGTTGAACGATGATATAAGTGTGCAAGGACAGATTTTTAATTGGCGGGTTTTCCCTGTCAAAAAAAAAACATCATCGCCGATGGTGGCGACTCACCGGATTTATTTTTCATCCTGTAAGGTCTGTGGGGGCAAAACTGTTGGGAAACGTTTAAGAGGAATTAAGTTCTTTTTCTTGGAATCATCGCATCTATGTAGTAGGCCGGAAGAGGAGACTACGACTGAGCATATCAGACATTATCACCTTGAATGGCCGGGCAGTAGACAGGGCCGGAATGGCTTATTGCTGTTCTTTTCTTAATTTCCTTTATTTGCTTTTATTTTATGACAATTGCCTCTAATGAATCCGAAAAACGTCGAAGACCAAAAATAATCATTTATTTTCCCAATTGTTACATGTGACATCGATCATCAACTCTAGGTGGATGCCAGAAACGAAACGGAGCGATGCTCTGGCCTACACTCATTGATAATATATGGGTATGAACTGCAATCGGATTCACAGCTTCACAGTTTCTTTGATGTTTTTACATCTGCGTACAATGTATGTTTGCTTTGATGTTTGGATGCCTGTGTGTAATTCGAATCAGAAATCTGCAGAGCGGCATAAGTCAGTTTGTCAGCTCCATTTCCTTTAGTCTGTGAAAGGAATCCAAAATCAGCGGTTAGTCGAGCATTTAGTGAGTGACTGAATCACACGATTGTAAAATAAATTAGAGATGCATTCATAAGTAATGTCAATTAGGTGCTTACGCTCAATACACAATTATTTCAACGCTGCTTCAAGATCTCCCTTAATTATTTATATAACAGCATTTCTTTCCTTACTTAAAAGGAACTTTAACAAAATCAAGTTACGAGAGTAGAGAAATCCTTGAAGCAGCAGTTATGGTACAAAATAATTGTCTAAATTACAATACAATCGTATTTTCTGTCAGATGTGTCTGATTGCCGCGTATTGTTTCGTTTATGGAGCTCACAGGTGTTTGCCCAGCCACACCTGCCAACACAGTTCCAAATGCACTTGGTCATTGTTGTCAGTGGACAGCGCATAACTGATAGAATGAACGTTTGTATTTTGTTCAGTCAGGCTCTCTCATTACAGTTTTGTCACAATTCGGTATTTCCGGTAGTTCATTTCTCCTCGGTTCATATCAGACACTCCTGTTTATTATGGAGCTGATAATGGGCGTTGGGAAGGATGTCATTGCTAGTTTTGTGCCTTTTGGCGTTTCCTCACGTGCAAATTACATGTGAAATTAAATTCGTAAAAGCAAGGGAAAAAGTAATCTCTAGAGATTCTGCAGATGCTGGAAATCTTGAAGAATACAAACAGAATACTGAAGGAATTCATTTGGTAAGGCAACATGCAAGAAGGTAAATAAACTGTCGATAGTTTCTAACAGAGACGCTTTATCGGGACAGGAAATGAGGGAATAGAATCCAGAATATAAAGGTGTGGAAGGGGTGCCGGAAAAGTAGCAGGTGACAGGTGAAACCAGGTGTGTGCGAAGGTATATGGATGACTGGGGTCGGAATGACGTAAGAAGCTGGGAGGCGTCGGGTGGAAAAGGTAAACGGTGTATGAAGGAGTCGGAGACGGGAGGACAGTGGACCCTGCAAAATGGAAGAAGGAGAAGCACGGGGGTGGAGGGCAGCCTGGTGGGCAGATGACGAGAAGAGAAAAGATGAAACGGAGAATGGAAAAAAGAGAGAATGGAATGATGGAGAAATTCCCAAAAGTTAGAGAAATTGACATTTATGCCTACAGGTTGGAGTCTCCACAAATGGAAGAAAATATTATGTTTGTACCAGACCGTTAAGTTGTTTCACTGAAAGGCGATTAGCTATGACTCAATTTATATTTTGTTGCAGTGTCAACGGTATCGTCAAGTTTGTAAAATTAACTTCCTCTTGGATGATGATTATATATATAAATATGAACCCTCTGGGGTACTCCGGTTTCCTCCAATGACATACAAGTTAGGAGGTCAATTAGTCAAGTGGGTGTGATTGTGCGGCATGGGTTAGTTGCACCGGAAGGGCGTGTTACCGTGATATATCTCTAATGCAAATCTTTATCACATTCACGCTAATCTCTCTCCTTTACCTGGGAATAGATAACGCGCTCCTCATGTTGTCGGTCTTTGCGGAATGGTTTGCTCTCCCTATGGTTTATTGAAGCATAGGCAGTGGAGTGCTCAACCGGTGCTTGTTCAACCTGTCAAAAAAACATAGTTAATACATCTCACTGATGCAGAGCTCAGTGATCATAAACTAAATTAAGTTGTAAAGCCTAACACCAAGGATTAACATATTGTTGGAATAACATTTTGTCTGCGCACAATGATACTGTCCATACATCATACCGGAGGTGGGATCTCGACCATTTCAGGCTGGAAGTCGCTATGTTCAAATTTTCAAATCACCGCTTATAACACTCCTAGGAATAGGATGGCGTTCTCAGTTCTGGCCATCTCTGTTTTCTTTTACTATTTCTTACATCACTCTAATTTCTGTGCTTGGGCACAGGCCCATTGTCTATCTTTTACGCATGCGTCGAATTATCATAATCATTGCCCTGATCAGAATTCGTCCCTACGGTGCAAACTGAAACTTAACACTCACGTTATTTAAGTTAAGGATATTGGAGCAAATGGCAAGTCCTGATGCGAAGTGACGCTTAACTCGAGCCGGAAACACGGCCGCGGCATCTTAATCCTCCTTTGATTTCATTGGGTTTACTGGTAAATCACTTAAATTACGATCGAAGCAGGTAGAGCAAATGGACGTAGTCGTTTGAGTAAGTGATAAAAATGTCATTTGTTCTGCTGAAATAATGGCACAGCATTCTAGGGTAATAAAGTAATGGTAAAAATTTATCATGAATGCTTCATCTTCAACTTGGATATTACTCTAAGAAGCAGCCCTACATTTCCGGAAATGTTACGAACACTGGTAGAAGTTTTAGCGGAATTCTACCATAACGAAATCAGTGTTTATTACTACCTTATCTTAGTTGCTGCAGTCGCTTCCTTTGCAGCTAAAGTTGCCAGGTAAAATTAAAACTAAATGCGTTAAACTGCGGAAAGTGATTAATAAACCACAAGAGGAAAAATGTTATCATGAAAATGAATCCAGGTAGCAAAAAAAATAACATTGAAGTGCTGGAAACATGAAGTAAAACAGAGAAATAGAACACACAAAATTTTAGTAGATCTGAAACCACCAGTTAAAGAAAAATAGTTAACGTTCACGTTGCAATCTGCGGAAGGGTCTTCAATCTGGAATGTCAACTGGTTCTCTTTCCAAAATCGGTCAGTAGCGACAGATTATTTTCTGCTTTGGATCCAAATGGGAGACGACAATACTTTTATCCGTTTCAGGCTTTGCTTCCCACATTGAGGATAATACTCATTCAGCGTAGCATCGTGAACTAGAAGGTGTCATGTGGAGTTTCGTAACCACATACTACAAGGTTGTATTGCAAGTATATTCGATTCCATTGCAGGTTAGGCACCGCTGTATGGATCTTTGTTGCGGATCGGGGTTAAAACTGCATTTAATGTTGTAAACACCATCTCAACAAAACAAGATTTCGTTACATTTTTACCTTGCTTAATGTCCGTCAGATCAAATGTAACACACATTACGAATTGATTCGTAAAAACACAAAATGAAGGGTTTCGGCCCGAAACGTCGTCACTACCTCCTCTCATAGATGCTGTCTGGCCTGCTGAGTTCTGCCAGCATGTTGTGTTTTTATTCATTTCCAGCATCTGCAGATTCACTCGTGTTGCCTACGAATTGATTCCTGCACGTACTGTACTTTCCCATTGTCCAGTCAACTGAGATTCTTGTAAACTAGCATTTAGTAGTCTCTCACAGTCTCAGATGTGTGCTGAATTGTACATCAAAACTGACCTTCCAAAGGTAAATATTACCGTTCCACCTCCAATCCAAACGGTTATGAACTGATGTGGAACACTTGAAAGGATACAGGAAGCAGATGCAACGGAAACTTTCAAATAAATCTTGGATATATTCTTAAAAATAAATATTTTACGGGGAAAATAGTTTTATTTTCCCTACTACGCTCCAAAGTGTTATGGAATAAAATAGATTCATTATATCTTTGCTATGCGAATATCCCGCTCTGAAACAAGACGAGTCGCTTCACCTACCGTGTCTACATTCTGACATCCGTCCGAAGAATTTGCCTTAGCCCCTTCAGAAAAGAAATCAAAAAGAAATGATTTGCATTGTAAAAATTGTACATTATTCTTTTGATATCTATCGTGTAAGTGGAACTGCTGAAGGTACGGATCTTTCAGAAAGTATTTGTTGGTAACAGTCGTGCTAATATACTGTGTTTTGCATTAACCTGGTGCGATGCTCAAAAGGCTTGGGCTTTCAACGAGGCTGTAAAGTGATAATAGCTTAACAGCGGCGGTAACCAAAATGGAAGTTAAAACCAATGAGACGTACATAAGTTGGTCAATGTTATTTACACAATCAGGGGGTGTTTAGATCTACGCCAAGTCGTTTACGTTTCAAAATATGGATCTGCCATTGTATCAACAAAAGTTATTTGAAGAACTCCGAAGGGATATAACAACATTCGTAAATCAGATGTAACATATTTCCAGTGGACTGGTGAAATAATTGAATTTTAAGATCAAGCATGTATTTTGCCAGAATATTATCACTGAAATCCGGCTTCGAAAATCGCGATCCATGTCCAATCATTCTGTAAATGTCATTTACTGTTTTGAATTTAAATGTCATTAACGCTTCTATTTTGTACGAATAGAGGTGATGTTTCTCAGCGATCAGTTTTCTTACCGTGCGATCTCTTTAACTTGAGTATCAGCAAAAGAATTATCAGAACTAAAATTGCCGATCCGCCCACTGCACATGCGAGAATCAATCTGGTATCAGCGCCTTGAAAAAGAAACCGTAAAGCATTTATACATCCAAAGCAAATCCACACATGAGAAGCAACAATGCAAACTATTATATCGGGTCCTTTCAAATCTCACTACACACTGATAGGAAAATGGCAGAATATACAGTATAGAACAAAGAAATCTGGTTTTCAGTTTCTCCAGACACATTCCAGCTATTTACTATGACTAAGAATAGGCTCGGCTGCTTCTTCCTACACTTCACTTGACAATAGATATCAGCATAACAACTGAACGTGTAATCATCCAACCTAATACACGACTGATCTCGATTCAACCTTTTAAGTCACGTCTGTCAAGGACATTCTTTTGTACAATCAAACCCCTATAGATAACTTAGACTCGCCAAAGGAGTCCCGGTGCAGCAACAAATCGCTCAATGCTGAAATCACACGTAACTTCATGAGTTTATAACACTGTAGATAGATAGATAGATAGATAGATAGATACTTTATTCATCCCCATGGGGAAATTCAACATTTTTTCCAATGTCCCATACACTTGTTGTAGCAAAAACTCCTTACATACAATACTTAACTCAGTAATAATATGATATGCATCTAAATCACTAACTCAAAAAGCATTAATAATAGTTTTTAAAAAAAAAGTTCTTAAGTCCTGGCAGTTGAATTGTAAAGCCTAATGGCATTGGGGAGTATTGACCTCTTCATCCTGTCTGAGGAGCATTGCATCGACAGTAACCTGTCGCTGAAACTGCTTCTCTGTCTCTGGATGGTGCTATGTAGAGGATGTTCAGGGTTTTCCATAATTGACCGTAGCCTACTCAGCGCCCTTCGCTCAGCTACCGATGTTAAACTCTCCAGTACTTTGCCCACGACAGAGCCCGCCTTCCTTATCAGCTTATTAAGACGTGAGGCGTCCTTCTTCTTAATGCTTCCTCCCCAACACGCCACCACAAAGAAGAGGGCGCTCTCAACAACTGACCTATAGAACATCATCAGCATCTCACTGCAGACATTGAATGACGCCAACCTTCTAAGGAAGTACAGTCGACTCTGTGCCTTCCTGCACAAGACATCTGTGTTGGCAGTCCAGTCTAGCTTCTCGTCCAACTGTACTCCCAGATACTTGTAGGTCTTAACCTGCTCCACACATTCTCCATTAATGATCACTGGCTCCATATGAGGCCTAGATCTCCTAAAGTCCACCACCATCTCCTTGGTCTTGGTGACATTGAGACGCAGGTAGTTTGAGTTGCACCATATCACAAAGTCCTGTATCAGTTTCCTATACTCCTCCTCCTGTCCATTCCTGACACACCCCACTATGGCCGTGTCATCAGCGAACTTCTGCACATGGCAGGACTCCGAGTTATATTGGAAGTCAGATGTGTACAGGGTGAACAGGACCGGAGAGAGTACGGTTCCCTGTGGCGCTCCTGTGCTGCTGACCACTGTGTCAGACCTACAGTCTCCCAACCGCACATACTGAGGTCTATCTGTCAAGTAGTCCACTATCCAATCCACCCTCTAAGCCTCCTGAATGTGTATCGAGCATATTAAACGTATTTTCCCACTGTTATGTTTTCCACAGCTTTACGAGTGACAACCCCGAATTAATGGAAAACTGCATAATGAAACTATAGGTTAACACGAGTCATTCATTTGAACTGCGTTGCCCACTATTACTGGAATATAATTACGCAGAGACTGAATTTTGTGATAGTCACAGTTCGCTCCCGATGCATTCATTCCAGGTGGCAATTGAGTTTCACGCTTCAGTGTTCAGGAATTCCTACCTTGATTCTGATTTTGCCCCATGTCCACATTTTTTCGGTTAAACTATATCAATTAATTACACCTTCACTCACCAGCAGATGTTTTCTCCCTTTGTTATATCACCATGCGATTTAGAGTTTAAGTTTTGCATTGTCTCATCTTTGACAAATGTCCGGAAGTTTGTTACCTTACACGTACTACACGAAATCAACTACTTAATTCATCCTACACGATTTAAACTGAGGGTATAAGACATTTGTTTTTAAACACTATTCACATTGAAACTGAAATTTAGATTCTATTATTGGGCAATTAATATTCAATATTTAACGTTCTAGACAAAAGATTTGCATGAAATTCAGTGTCCACGTTGGGTGTACCCCGAGTGCGAGTCTGTAAAGGGGTTCACATTGGCTTCTATTTAAGGGGCCTCGCTTCCCTTTGCACTTACTAAAGTGAATAAACAAACGACTAGTCCAATAACTAAACATGCAATACGAATATGGTTTCAATTTCGTAAATTTTTGGATTGAATAAATTTATCCTATCAAGTCCTATTATATCCATTTTTTTTCTTCCAACCATTCAGAACTGATCAAGCCTTTCTTTTATGGAAAACGAAGGGAATAACATGTTTTTGTGATTTATTCATGGAAAACTGTCTTATGTCTTCTGAACAGTTGTCTAATAAATATAATTTGCCTAGATCACATTTTTCAGATATTTACAGATTAGAAACTTTTTGAATGCTATTTTATCTACTTTTCTTTTCCTAATATTTTCTGCCAATATTAGGAGGTAGAAATTACAAAGATGTACCAGCCTCTCAGTGAAGAGTCCTCTCAGTACCGACTTCATCACGACAACGAATCTAGCTCTGGCCGAAGGAAACTGCCACTTAATATTCTCAGCTGAATAGTTAGATCGTACTTTCAACTCATACGTCTTTTGAACTACCTTACATAAAATTGACTTTTACACACAATTTACCAAAGTAAAACATATTTTTCAAATTATTTACCCAAAGTTATTAAATACGCATTTCCTCACGATCTTCCGTTAATATTTTTTATCTAACAAATGACTAAAGGTTAACGGCAAAGTGCACGAAGCAAAATGGTTGACTTTCCAAAAACATATGCAACGGTCAATTGGATAGAGAGAGTAATGGAACTGAATTGCATAAGATATAATATCACATCCATGTCATATGCTTTCTGCTGCACTAATATAACGTAGAATTAAAAATGATGGTGATTATAAAGAGAACTTCCGTTCACACCATTTATTGGTGAAAATTGCCGGCATTCTCAAAAAATTCTCAATCAGCAGGGAATATAGATCTGGGTTGGACTAATAGGGAAAAAAATGGAATTGCATTGTACTCCAGAATAAATATCCATGACATAGCCACAGGTCGTTATTTCAGTAATTCTAATGGGGTGTATACTTTATATTACGTCACCTTCTTTTGAAACCATTGCCAGAAAGCGATCAATTCGGTCATCCAAATAATTGATAATAACGTGAAAAGAACTAGTTCCAACACCAACTACTGCGGAACACAACTGGTCAAACAGAAAATCATAATCCCGATTATGTATGGAGAACTCCACGCAGGGCCTAATATTTCTTCACATTTCTTCCTGGGCAAAAGTAATAATAAAATCTACTTCATCGACCATGTACCTCGACTTCTGTCGAAATAGCTCTTTTGACATCTTCGTTTTTATCTTTTTTTTAATATATCGGAATGTTTGCTGTGTAATAGGCTATGCATAAATTCAAGAATTTCGGAAGAACGTAAGAATAGGAGCAGCTGTAGACCATCTGGCCCATCGAGAATATAAAATCATGGCTGATCTGACGAGGGACACATCTCCATCTACCTGCCTTTTCCCATAATGCGGAATTCACCTGCTGTGCAAAAATTTATCCAACCTTGTCTTAAGTACATTTACTGAGGTAGACTGCACTGCTTCATTGGGCAGAGATTTCCACAGATTCACTGTTCTTTGGGTAAAGCAGTTCCTCCCAATCTCTATCTTGATGTTACTCTCCCGAATCTTGAGGCGATATTGCTAGTTCTATTCTCAAGTGCTAACCCTAGTCTCAAGTAGTTTCTAGTACTAATAACTTTCCTGGCTCTATCTTATCTCGCCGTTTTTATGGTTTTATGTTTCCATAAGAGTTCCTGTCATCCTTCTGAATTCCAACGAGTACAGTCCCAGGCGACTGAATCTCTCCTCATAGTTTAATCCCCTCATCTCTGGAATCAACCTGGTGAACGCCCTCTGCACTACCTCAAGTATAATCCTTCCTCAAGTAAGAAGACCAGAAATGCACGCAGTACTCTGGATGTTGCCTCAGCAGTACCCTATACTGTGGTAGCATAACCTCCTTGCGCTCAAATTCAATCCCTCCAGCAATGAAGGCCAGTTTTCCATTTGCCTCCTTGATAGCCTGCTGCAACTGCACACCAAACTTTTGCGATTCATGCACAAACACTCCCAGCAAAGAAGTATGCTGCAACCTTTTATTATTTAAATAATAATCTGATCTTCCATTTTCCTTCCAAAGTAGATGACCTCGCATTTACCCACATTGTGCTCTATCTGCCAAACACTTACCCACTCACTGAACATATCTATATCTCTCTGCAGACTCTCCATATCCTCTGCACAATTTGCTTGTCCACTCAATTTAGTGTCATCAGCAAACTTAGATACAGCGCTCACCACTGATGGCCAACCACAGGAAAACCTATGTATCCCAACTCTCTGCTTTTTATTTGCTAGCCAAGTCTCTATCCACGCTAATACATCACCCACAACTCTATGCATTGTTATTTTATGGATACGTCTTTTATGTGGCACCTTATTGAACGTCTACTGTAAATCCAAGTATACAACGTCCACCTGTTCCCCTCTATCCAATGCGCTTGTTATCCCATCAAAAATCTCCAGTACGTTTGTCAAACAGGACCTGCCTTTGCTTCACACATGCTGCGTCTGCCTAATGGATCTATTTCTCTGAGATGCTTCCCTATTTCTTATTTGATGACTGCTTCAAGCATTTTCCCAACTACAGGTGTTAATTAACACGCCTATAGTTACTTGCTTTCAGTCTATATCTTGTATTGAACAGTGGCGAATGTCATTCGCCTTCTTCCAATCCGCCGGGAGCTGCCCAGCGTCCAGAGAATTTTGGTAAATTATCACCAAAGCCCAACTATAACCTCTGCTATTTATTTTAGTACCCTGAGATTTGTCTATCTTTTGACTCACAAGACTACTCAGCACAACCTCTTACGTGATAGCAATTGTATCGAGGTCCTCACCTCCCATTGCATCCATATTATCCTCCTCGGTACGTTAAACGTGCCCTCCACCGTGAAACCCGACATGAAATAGTGATTCAAAGCCTCGGCCAATTGCACATTATCCAGTATCAATTCCCCTTCTCGTCCTCCAAGGGACCTACGTTCACTTTGGCCACCGCTTTCTATAATTATAAAAATTTTACTGTCCGTGTTAATATTTTATACTGGTTTATTTTCATAATCTACCTTCCCTTTCTTCATTGCTTCCATAATGGTTCTTTTTTGCTTTTTAAAGTTTTCCCAGTCTTCCAGTTTCCCACTACTCGTGGTGACTTCGTACTCACGAGCTTTTAGTTTGACACATTTTACTTCCTTTGTTATACAAGGCTGGCTCGCCCCGCCCTTACTGACCTTGCTTTTAAATGGAATATGCTCTTATTGAGCATCGTGAAAAATCTCTTTGACGCTATTCCACTGTTTTTGAAACGTCCCACCATATAGCCTGTATTCCCAGTCCACCCTGCCCAGCTCTTCCCTCATCATTTTGTCGTCTCCCTTGATTAGGCATAATATACTGCTTTTAGATAGAATTATTGAGCCCTACATTTGTACGAGAAAGTCATGTTGTGATTACTCTTTCCAAGAGGATCGCTATCTACAAGATTGGTAACTTTACTTGTCTCATTGTGCAGCGCTGGATCCAAGACAACGTGTTCCCTTATAGGTTCAGCAACATGCTGTTGCAGAAAGCTAGCATGTTTGGATTCTCGGAAGTCCTACTCAAGACCGCCACGACGAACTTGATTCACCTAATCCATGTGAAAGTTAAAGTCCAGGATACCTACTTGTCTTACATGTCTCACATTCTTACATGTCTCAGATATTTCTCGGTTTATTGCCTGTGCCACTGTAATGTTATTATTAGGTGCCCTATAGACATTTCCCACCAACGATTTTTTCCCCTTTACTATTCTTAATCTCTACCCCGATGGATTCAACATTTTGCCCCTGAGATCTTATATCGTCTCTCACTATGCCCTGATCTCATGTGCTACGAAACATCACTTAAATCCCAGAAACTTTTGTGTAAAACTGCAGCATTTTATCCGAAAAAAATAGACATCTTTTGGCGAATGAATAATATGGACATTCTTACCAACATAGAAACGTCAATAAATGAGACTTCAGAAGGATTTTATGAGGCTTCCAGTATTTTGGAGTATGCGCAGCCTGCTCAGGGCAAAGTGGTTTACACCTGCCTGGTATCTCACGAAACGCTGAAAATTCATGCCAGTTTCAGCTATATTATCAAACAAGGTAAGACCGTAAGCATTGAAAACAAACTTCAATAGAATATGCCCGGAGGGCTGTACAAACTCGAGAAAAAATGTGAAATCTGATTTTTTTTTCAACGGGGAAATGTTAGCGTGTGTTCTGTTTTTACATTATTTGCAGCCTGCCGGGAAATGTGGGGGTCAACGACAAAGATAGAGCGAGGAAAGAGATCCTGCTGAGGGATTTTGAGCAGCAAGGGACTAACTTAAAAAGCAGAACCAAACAGAGGTAATCTCTGGATTACTACCTGAGCCACGTGCAAATTGGCAGAGGGTTAAGAAGATAAGACAGTTAAATGCGTAGCTCAAGAATTGGTGTGGGAGAAGTGGGGTTGAATTCATGGGAAACTGTCACCAGTATTGAGGAACGAGGCAGATGTTCCATTCGGACGGCGTCCACCTGAACCGCGATGGGACCTGGATACTGGCGAATCGCTTAACTGGGGTTGTGGATAGGGTTTTTAAACTAAGTAGCATGGAGTTTGGTTCAGCAGATTAGAGAAGTATGGATAGAGTAAAATAGAAATGTGTGGATAAAAATAAAGTAAAAGCAAAAGATGAAAAAAATAGAAAAGTGAGGTTGGAATGCAGAGAAGTCCAGCGCCTAAGAGACAAAGCTCATTAGATTTTAAAGGCACAATATGTGCAAGTGCACTTTATCTGAACGTCTCTAGTATCTGGAACAAAGTCAGTGAAGTTGTGGCACAAATCAGTATATGAGCGTATGATTTAGTGGCCTATACAGAAACGTGGTTGTAGAATGGAGAGAATCGGTGATTAAATATCCAAAGATATTAGGTAATACGGCAGGAAGGTAAGGGAGGTAGGGAAGCACCCTTACTTACACAAAAGAATAAAACCGACATAGAATATTTAGCAATTATTTGTAAGCACGCATTCTGCGTCTCACGCTACCACTCTCAATGTCATCATTGCGGTCGTTTGAAATCGCCTGAATTTGTCATTTATCAGTTGTTTCATGGGGCAGGTAAACATGACAAAACAGGTCTGTTGACGCCAGGTTGGGAACGTATGCCTTTTTGGAATGAGCTAGTGGACTTAGCGCGTGCTAGTATTGAGTTTATTTCTTCTTCAAACTGGCCATTTTTGTTCCTACCTCTGCACTTGTAGGTCAATTTTGTATTCACGCCAAATGAGAGTCGGTGAATCTGCATAACTATGCTGGTTTCAATGGGATCGGTATTGTGGAGCAGCACACGGATCAAGCTGTTTCTCTCACTGTATAGATTTTACGCACACGTCCCGTAATTGACATTAATGAAGTGGCTTTGTTTGATTTTGCGCTTTCGATGGAAGGTGACTGTATTCCTCTCTGAATTTACTGAATTGTTGTTTACGGTGTTTCGATATTCCCCGTTCCCCAAAAGTTCATCGAGAGTTTGGCAGAGTGAACGATGTTTACTAATCACTTATAAATATTTGTAGCTATGCGTTTAAGCAACTGCAGGATCGAAATCGGCGAAATACGTGGAGATGTGGTAGTATAAAAGCAGGCTGAAGAACGGGTGGATATCATTTAACCTCGACAATGCTTCGCTTTCAATTAGATGGCTTGTGATTTGCCATTCGACACAATTTCTTTATTGCCCCCAACATCGATTTAGCTAACCAGAATGAAATTCGTCGTCTAAAAATTAGGTTCATCCGCTGTTTAAGGCTTTTGATTGTTTAAAGTCGTTGGGGCTGGTTGAGGTATACGTCCAGGCGGGGACAGGGTGGGACGTTCTGTAGGAATATAGGCATAACAAAGATATGGTTGGAAATATCAACGGTCCAACTAATAAGCTGAGCAAGTGCAAATCTCCAGAATCACATCGAAATAATAAATAGAACAATCCGAAAAGATCTAAAATTATATTTTTTTTAAGATGTAAAATAAATTAGTGGCACAAAGCTTAAACCAGCAATACCATTTCACAACATTTACGCAATCTTGGCTTTCCCTAAAATGCAAAGAGGTGAAAATCTTCGACTTCCAGGAATTAAGCCACTTACTTAACACAATAAACTGGGAGCCACTTCCATTTCCCAATATTTGTTGTTTAGTTTTCACTTGACAGTAATACACGCCGACGTCTGCGTGTGTCACATTCAGGAGGGTAAATGTGCCGCTGCCTTTCTTTACACTGAACTGATTTCTGCTGTCTGGTTCGATAAATGCTTTCTGACCTTCCTTCCACCACGAAACTTCAGCAGTATCTTGTAGCATTGGAAATTTGCAGAACATGGATTCATTTCCACCGATTGAGACTTTTAAGGTTGAAGGGAATTGTTCCACTTTGGCCGAAGTTCCTTTTGAGGCTGACAAAGCATAAGTGAAAATGATGAAAACAGTTGCATTCACTGTACAAAGAATCAGCAGGCAAAACAGGCAGAAAAATTGATATTTGTTATAGCTAAGTTTGCTGCGGGTAGCAAATGTATAATTTTATATCATATTTGTTTCGTAGAGAGGGCATAAAAGTTTAAGCTCACCTGGCCAAAGCGCGGCGAGAAGAGCCACGCACCAAACGATTGCATCCACCAACATTGCCAATGAGAGTGGTCTGTCTGAAAGATAGAAATTTATAGAATATAATTATCAAGAGATCATTATTGATGAATTATTTATAATTGTCAAGGCTATGTCGATGCCTTGGGTACAAGAATTTCTGCAGATACCAGAAACCCCGAGGAAAGCCCACAACGTGCCAGCGGAGCTCAGTAGGTCAGGCGGTATCAATGATGAAAAATAAACAGTCGATATTTCGGGATAGAATCCTTCTTCAGGACTGGAAAGAAAGGGGAAAGAAGTTACAATAAGGAGATAGGGGAGGGAAAGACGTATAGACTAGCTGGCGATAAGTGGGGGGAGGAGATGTAAAGAGATTGGACTTGATAGGTGGATTTATATTCAGTCTCGATAGCCTCCAACCTGCTGTTATGAACATAGAATTCTCTAACTTTCAATAATTTCTCCCGTACACCTTTCATCGTTTTCCATTTCCCATTCTGGGTCCATATTTATCCTTTCGCTTCTTCTCTCCTCGCTTTGCTGCTTCTCCAAATTCACTTTCTCCAATGCTCCAATGCCCTCTCCTATCAGATTCCTTCTCATTCAGTCCTTTACCACTTCCACATATTGCCCTAGTGCCAATCCGAATTCGCCCAGGGCGTTTCCTATGTACTAGTTCTTCCTGGTTCACTGCGTCTAAACGATATAAGCTGCAACCCGCTATTGATTCTTAATCCTTAAGTAATTCTAGTACAGCACAGGAAAATGCCTTTCGACCAATGATGTCTATATCGATCATAATTCTTGAATTTTTCTATATAAAAAAATTATTTTATGCTGAATGACTTTTCTTTAATTTTTTGATTACAGAGTGGTATACCTTTATGTGTTATGCTATAACATTTTGATCAATTTTATTACAATATATGAATGTACACAAGTTATGTTGAGATGTATCTATGTGTTGCACTCTGTAAAACTTGTTTTTTTTTCTTTTGAATAAAACTATTGTAAAAAGATAGATCATAATTCTATCTGATCACTCTTTTTGCCTCATCATGGGCATGTTTGAAAGTCCTTTAACTGTTGTGATCAAATCAACACTCTCTTGTAGCACTGCGTAATGTACCTGCTTCGCAAACGTCATTTACTTTTTTCCTTTCTTATTTCAAGGCGATGCCCTCTATTAACTACCGCTAATATGCATGAGTGATACTGCTGAAGAAAATGGCAAGATTAGAGAATCCCGGTTCACGATGATGTTGAGACACTGTTTCGGAGAAAGGAGACCTAAAGCATCTAAAGGGAACAGATTCAAGCAATTCCCGACAGAAATATAAGACGTACTGTAGTACACCTGAGGGAAATCATGAGAGCACTAAGGTAGCATGATACAACTTCTGAATATAAAGCATGAGGAAATGAGGAAATAACGACCGAGAAATCGCGATGACAGAGCTGTGAATTATTATTTCCCATCACTGTGTTGAAAAGCAGGGAAGCCAAGGGATTAAGGGGAAAAAACATTTTTGTAACGGATGCACACGAGAAAAATGGGGGCGTGGGGGTAACGGGGTGCTCACGGTGTATACACAGTCCGTTTGATGAACATACGGCACCTGATCAAGTGTATCTTTTGACATTGTGAGAAGCTAGAGGAGAAATTGTAAGGCCTATTGCAAAATTATCAGCATCGACATTAACCAGGATTGTGTTACCGCAGCATTGACAAATGTGCATTTATTTAAGAAGATCTGCAAGAACAAGAGGAGAGTTGAAATTGGCGAACCCAACATCGGTGAGTCGAAATATACTGCAGTGGATCGGAGGGAGAGAAGCTATCACAATTTGGAAAGGTAAAGTTTGAAATAGTGACCGTAGCATGGATTTGTCATTTGGAATCTCATCTCACAAATTTGTTTAAGTTGTTTTGAAGAGGTGATGAGGAAAATTGCTGAGTGCAGCAATTGGACTTGTACGTCATTCACTTTTCCAAGCTCCCGTATGACAGGCTTGCATAGAAAGGTAGATGACATGGGTTACTTAAACCAGGGCAGGATTTGCACAGTAGACTGCCCAGGGCGTCGAAGTAAAACGACGTGACTGAGGGGTAAATGAAGATTGATCTTTCAAAGCGACAACGGGGTGGACAGAATGGTGAAGAAGGTGCCTGTCACATTTATTTAACAGTTGTAGCTCTGTGTACAATATCTGGGCCGTCATGTTCACTGTACAAGTCGTTGGTGAAACAGACTCAGAGTGCTCTGAGCACTTCTGATCAGCCAGCTGAAGAAACGGCCCGACGAAGCTTGAAATACTGCAGGAGACATTCGTAAATGCATTTGCGGGACAGCATGTTTTTCGCTGTAGGGAGAGTCTGGGGTTACTCTTCCCTCAAGCACAGGAGGTTCAGTGGTGACATAAGCAGTGGGTATGGTTACAGTCTTTTTACCCAGAATAGCTGAAACAAAACGCAGAATGCATCTGCTCAAGATAAAAGACAAAACATTTAATTGGTTCTGGGGCAAGTTTTCCAAAGCAAGGGGGCTTGATAATTTGAATAGAGTACGGGATGATTCTGTATAAGTGGGTACAATTGTAACGTGTTAGGAACATTTGAATTAGCACACAGTTAGAAAAGGATTATTGTGATAAGGTCCCAACGCAAGTAAATGGGTATAGTTGGGTCGAAGTCCCGGTGCAGTGCCTTATGACGCCCCGGGTCCATTTGGATGGGGTGAGGTGGTTCTTTGGAATTCTGGGGATAGTGGGGCGTATTCATAATAGTATAGGGTTAATGTGTGGTTTATATAATTGCTGTTTCATAGTAGGCATGGACGGGGTTGCGCGAATGTGCTCTGTGAAAGGATAGCTTATTGCAGTTAGCCAGCAGAGTATACTCCGTTTGTGGCCTCCTGATAAGGTCAAGTAAAGAACAAGGATTGGAACCAATTGTCCAACTCAGATGAAATTAAATAGTGCGAAAAAATATCCACCTGACTTTTGGAGTTGTGAGCAATATTCTCCTATTGATTAATAGAAGGGAATGATGAGAATCGCAGTCGAGGGTAAAACAAGGTACAAATGTGTTATCAGTTTAGAATACACCTTAAAATTATTGGCCAGATTGTATTTAAATCCTCAAATACTTGTTAATTGAAATTTATTCACTGCTAAAAACGGTAATTGATCTGTTTGAAAGTATTGATAACTAAGAAAAAATTTTCTTTGGAGTCTAACAATTTTTAAATCTTTAATTTATGTTTTCGTTTTGGAAGATTTGAGAAGTTTTGACATTTACCAAAAAAAATCAGATGTTTAAAACGTTTTCGATTTGACAGTTCCACTTAACTCTGAAGGTTATTCGATTAATTTCTCAAGAGGCGTTTCGGCCACTTCAGGAAACCCCACGAATTGTGCAATTTCTGACTATTGCCATGTGCATGTCGTTATCACATAAAATCTTTCCCCAGCTATCAGGAATGGTGTCATAGTTAAAAATATTTACAGGCGTATTGCAAGTATTGCAGAGACCACTGTACTTGGAGTATCATGTGAAAGGTGCTCCGTAGAGTAGGGCCAATCCAAGAGTGGGAAACAAAATCAGTGCCTTAATCTGCAACTATTCATCGGACGATCGATCAGAAGTCTTAGATCTGTTTCGCTCTCCCTGACGCTCTATGATCAACTGTTAATCGCCAATTCTTCGGAGATTTAATCTCCTCTCTTTTTTGCGGACATCGTTTTATTTTTGTAAAAATTTTGCTGCTGTTGTCCAGAAATTACTGTGCTATTCATCCCCATGGTCTTGTGTTTACTTCATTCATATTTTGGAAAACATAGCGAGAAGATCGAGGCCAAGACAAAAAATGACATGCTGTAGGCTTTCTCTTTCTCTGAGCGGCAGCTATCGAAGCAATTCTCCGTCAGGCACAGCACGTTAACTTTTGCTCCCAGTGTTCCCATGTTCCCCTGTTTGGTGGCATCCGTCAGTCTCGGCCTGGATTCTCCAGGGCGCCGGCCTAGGCAGAGTTCTAGGCCTTCCCCTCTCCACGCCACCGATGTTGTCAAAGTGAAGGGCACTAGGACCCATGCAGCTTGGCACCGGTGACGTCGCTAAGCAATGTGTTGTTAAGTGCCTTGCTCAAGGACACAAACACGCTACCTTAGCTGAGGCTCGAACCAGTGACCTTCAGGTTACTAGTCTGATCCTTGCACACTAGGCCACGCGCATTTTCCTAATGTCAAATATTTTCTCACAGGACTGATAAAAGAGCATTGATATCAGTAACGAAAAAGATTCTGCAAATACTGCAAATCGACAGCAACACACACAAGGTGAATTCATCAGATCAGACCGCATCTATGGAAGTGAACGAACGGTCTGCGGTTCGGTCCGAGTCCTTTCATTAGAACTGGAAAGGAGGATGGTAGATTGCAGAATGAAAAGGCAGTGAGATGGTGGACGAATTAGAAGGTGATAAGTGAAGCCAGGTTGAGGGGGTTTTTTCGGGGGGGGGGTGGAGCGTGTGCGCTTGGGCGATGGGATGTAGTAAGAATCTGGGAGGTAAGAGGTTAAATATGCAAAAAGCTGGAGAATAAGGAATCTAATAGGAGAGGAGAGTAGACTACGGGAGAAAGGGAAGGAAGTGGGGCAGGTTACAGGCAGCAAAGTAGAGAGGATATGAGGACAGAGGTGGGAACAGAAGAGAGGCGTGGGAGGGAAAAATACTTGAAAGAGAAGTCGATGGCAGGTTGGAGGCTACCGAGACTGAATCCGAGGTGTTGCTCGCCCACCCTGAGAGTAGCCTCATGAAGGCGTAGGAAGAGAACATGAATCGAAATGTCGGAACGTGAATGGATAGGAATAAAAATATTTGGCCACTCGCAAATTCCGCATTTTGGCATGAACTGGAGGTGCTTGAAAAAGTGGTCCCCAGTTTACCTCGAGTCTCATCAATGTAGAAGAGGCCGCATTGGTAGCTCTGGCTACAGTAGACTGCCCTGGCCGATTCGAAGGTGAGGTATTGTCTCACTGTTCGTGGCCCTGAATGGAGGTGATGAAGCTATAATTTTTAGGTTGTCTTCATTCCATTTAGATTTACATTTTTTGATTCGAAACAAACTGATGTCTTCACCCATCTTAGTACAAGTTTGACAATACTTCAAAGTCATTTACGTAGCGATATCAGTCTAGAACCTAGCTTGGTTGTGAAATCAACTACTTATATCCTTTATAATAATATCCTTTTATTCATAGAACGGCCACTTCTTTGTTTCACTGTGCGATCCGACCACATTCCATTATTTTCTGCCTTAAATGAAAATAAACTGCAACCATTCTCCAAATAGTCGCTCATGATGTAACTTTTCGCGCTTGGAAGGCTGTCAGCAATCGATACGCTTAAAGATTAAAGTTAAAAATCTGTTTTATTTAAAATTGTGATGAAGCTTCTCATTTTTCTCTTTCCAGAAGGCACACGCCATAGAATCGAAACACGGATATCGCAGGAAAACATTCGAAACTTTCAGTTGCGAGGAAGAGGCTTTGAAGTCACTTTACAAAAAAAAGTCCATTGTCTGTAACCTAAAAAAGCCAATAGTCCGGAAATCGATTTCTGAGATACATGTAAATTTTAAACACAAAGGCTTTCCGTGATATCATCAGGGGACCCGTTAGTGCATTTCTATTCCCTGCTATTTGTAATTTCCTGGTAACCTGCACGAGGAGTTTGCTGTGGATCTTCTGCTGAAAGAAAACATTGAAACCTGGAGTGCATCACGGCAGAGGGCTGTTCCACCCGTTTCATTCATTAAGAACGAAAATATTTACGTCGCCGTTCTTACCTACCTCCAGCACGGTAGCACTTCCTCTAACAGCTTGTTCTGTATACCTACCGTCCTCTGTCCATTAGAAAAGCATGCCGTGGCCAGTTCCGCTTTAATTTTTTTTCTCTCTCAGTTCACAACTATGTATTCCAGATTTGGATCCCCTGTATTGAGAAAAAGGCTGTGAGCATCTTGTATATTAATGTCCGTAACAATTTTTTTTCCCTAAGGTTATTCCTCAGTCACCTGCACTCCAAAGTAAACAGTCCATGTCTATCCAATCTCTCCGCGCCACTGAAACATTCCATTGCAGGCATTGTCCCAGAGAATCTCTTTGCAATCGTTCTAACTCTACTACATGCTAACTGTGGACCAGAAGAGCACACGACACTCCATAACTGGCCTAGCCATTGTCTACTGGTACAACATGATGCCCCAGCACTTGTCAATATATTGCCAAGAGGGCAAGGTGGCTAAACGCCTTCTTATCTTGATCATGATATGTCGGAGTTACGTACACCGTAAAATCCCTTTGTGCATTAACGCTTCTAATATCCTTCCACTATATCCTGTTAGTACTCATGGCAGAGAAAATCACAAGAGTTTCTGAAATCCAGAGTAGCAAACAGAAAACGTTGGAGGAACTCAGTAGGTCATGCGCATTTCTTACAGGGGCTAACAGCCTTTGTTAATGGTGGAGGTCCGTGGCATAAAAGTTGAAAACTCCTGATATATGGAGAGGTAAAAACAATCAACATTTCTGATCGAGACTCTTCATCAGTCTTCGAAGAGGATATGCCCTTGATTAGCCTGGTTTCTTTTCTTAGGGAGAAGGAAGCAACGTTCCCTCTACTTATCATCTAACGACAGCCCAGACCAACAATTGCTCCAAGCAGGAAATTTTGCCATGGCTTGTAAAAGGATTATGTACGGACTGGCGGTTTATTAACAATGATCTACCAATTTCAGCTCTGAGCTGACTGTTACAATTTCTAACAGTGTTGCAACATGAAACACCGACTATGTAATACGATGAAGCTCTAAACAGTTACACGGTAATGTTTTTGGTACGTTTATTATTTGGAAATCATATAGATTATATACACCAACACAATAAATTACAGGGTATTTCATGATTACATTTACATAGATTCCAAATTATATTAGCAAGTTGTGCGAGAGTGCTTCAGCTACCACGCGGGGGCGCACCCACGAGGATTAGAGGGAACAGTGATACCAAGTGTATACAGCATACATAGATGGGCGGTTGGTTTCCTGATGATCTGAGCTGTGTCAATAACCTTCTTCATTTTTGCTGTCTTAGGCAACCTCCCACTATCAACATTTTGGGTATCAATAATAAGATATGACATTCGGCACTCTTACTTGAATGTAATAATACAAACAGTATATATGAGTGGAAAGGTCGAAGGGATTTGAGATGCAAAGTGACCTGGGTGAACAAAATCTATGAATAATTCGCGATGGGAAATTTACCCCAGCCACCCATCATTCAGGCAAATCTTCAAGCAGCAAGTGGGCAGAAGGGGTCACAGGTAGGCGAGACAACGAGGGTGCAGATCAAGCCAATCAGCCATAAGACTGTAATGCCATAAGATATAGAATCAGATTCTGGCCATTTTGACGATGGGGTCTGCTCCACCATTTCTTGCTGAGACCGTAAGACCTTAAGACCATAAGATACAGGAGCAGAAGTAGACTATTCGGCTCATCGAGTCTTCTCCGCCTTACAATCGCCGGCTGATGCAATTCTTCCACCTACCCTCACTCCCCTGCCGTCTCCCCATACCCTTTAATGCCCTGGCTAATCAAGAACCTTTCTATCTCTGCCTTAAGTACACCCGATTACTAAGACTCCACAGCCGCTCGTGGTAACAAATTACACAGATATACCACCCTCTGACCACATTCTAATTTCTCCGCATCTCAGTTCTAAATGGACATACTTCAATCCTGAAGTCGTGCCCTCTTGTACTAGATTCCCCTAGCATGAGAAATAGCATTGCCATATCTATTCTGTTCAAGCCTTTTAACATTCGGAATGTTTCTATGAGATTTCCCCTCATTCTCCTGAACTCCAGGGAATATAGCCCAAGACCTGCCGGACGCTCCTCTTGCGGTAACCCTTTCATTCCTGGAATCATTCTTGTGAATCTTCTCTGCACTATCTCCAATGTCAGTATATCCCTTCCAAAATAAGGAGCCCGACGCAGCACACAATACTCCGTCTACTCTCACAAGTGCCTTATAGAGCCACAACATCACATCCCTGCTTTTATATTCTATACCTCCAGAAATGAATGACAACATTGCACGCACCTTCTTCACAACCGACTCATCCTGGAGGTTAACCTTTAGATTATCTTGTGCAAGGACTCCCAAGTCCCTTTGTATGCCTGCATAGTTAAAGGAGCGTTTAGTATCTTCTTTGATGTTAGTCACTAGCTTCCTTTAATAATACATTTCTTCCTTTCTAATGACCTTCTTAGTTTCCTTCTGCGTTTTTTCATGAGCATTCCAATCCTGTATCTTCTCACTAGCTCTGGTATCCTTGTATGCCCTCCCTTTCGCCTTTACTTTGGCTCTGGCTTCACTTAACAGCTACGGTAGTGTCCTTCATCACTTTGAAAATTTCTTCCTATCTGGAATATATCTGTCTTGTACTTCCCTCATATTTTTTGCAGAAACTCCAGCCATTGATGCTCTGCTCTCCTTCCTGCAAATGTCCCTTTCCAGTCAACATCGACCAATTCCCCTCTCGAGCCATTCTAATTCCCTTTCTTCCACTGAAATACTGACATATTGGATTTTATTTTTTCCCTCTCAAATTTCAATATGAATTCGATCATGTTGTGATCTCTGTTCCTTAAGGGTTCCTTAACATTAAGCTCTCTTATCACCTTGGGATCATTGCACAACACCCAATCCGGCACCGCCGATCCCCTATGGGCTCAACAGCAAGCTGCTCTAAGACGTCCTCCCTTAAACATTCTACAAATTCTCTCTCGAGGTCCAGTACTGATCTGGCTTTTCCAATACACTTCCTTATTAAAATGCCCAACGATTATCATGGCATTGCCTTTCTGACACGCCTTTTCTATCTCCTCCTGCAATTTGAAATCACCATCCCGGCTGCTGCTTGGAGGACTAGAACAACTGCCATTAGGCTCCATTTATTTTTCCATTTCTTAACTGAACCCAGAGAGCCTCCACACCTTCAATTCCTATGTTATCTCTTTATAATGATTTAATATGATTTCTTATACACAGAGCCACTCTACCCCTCTGCCTACTAACCTATCTTTCTGATACACCGTTTAACGTAGGACGTGAGGATCCCAATGGCAGCCATTGTTCAGCCAAGTTTCAGCGATGGACACAACATCATATTTGACAATCTGTAGATGAATTTCAAGATCGTCCATTTTATTCTTTATGTTGGGTGCATTGAAACATAACACTTTCAGTTCAGTATTTGTTGTTTTCTGATTTAACTGCACCACGCCTGTATTGCCCTGTAACTCATGCCAATGGCTGTGATTAAACCTAATCTTCTGCCTGTTCTTTCTGTAATCTCTTTTGCGCTCTATCTTTGATTTATTTCTGTCCTCCCCTTTCTCGACCCTATCACGCCGGTTCCCAAACCCCTGTCAAATTAGATTAAAGATCCGAGACACCCCTTACCCTGGCACCTGGGAGGCAACGCTCAATGCAGGTACCCCTATCAGGCTGACAGAACCTCCTGTCTGTTCCTCTCCCTATGGAATACTCTTTGATTATTGCATTCCTCATCATCCTCTTTCCCTCCTGTAACACGGAACCAAGCACAGTGCCACAGACCAAATCGCCGTGGTCGCCCTCTATCAAGTCATCCCCCTCAAACGCTTCCAAAACAAGATAACAATTGTTGAGGGGGGTGGCCACAGGTGTGCTCTCTATTATCTGAGCTCTTCCCCTCGCTTCCCTGACCGTCACACACTTATCTAACTCATGCAGCCTCGGTGTGACTAGCTCCTTTTAGTCCCGCTGCATTTCCTGTTCACTCTCCCTAATAAGCTGTAGATAATCGAACCGCAGCTTTAGATCCCTAACACGGTCTGTCAGGAGCTGCATCTCGGTGCACATGGCGTAGATGTGGCCTTCTGGGAGAATGGAAGATTCCCGGGATTCTCACATCTGACACCCAGAGCAAAGTACTAACCCTACCAACATGCTCTCTATTCCTTAGAAACTGCAAAGAAAACCCCGAAACGAAGTCCACCTACCCAGTTACCTCGCCAAAGCCTCAATGAGCCAAAGCCTGTCGCTTCTACTCTCTCCAGTGGCCTACTCCCGACAACCGAATCTCCGCTTAACCATTCTGCACTTTTATTTAGTTCGTCCAGCTCAGTTGCCACCGCTGATAGGCCTCGCACAATGGACTAACGCCCGCGAAGCTCTTGTTTTAAATAACTGAGATATCAGTACGGTCTTTAAGCAGGAATTTGCTACCGGAGCACTAAAAAGTGGCTATTGCACTTTCATTTAAAAAAGGCCCGCAAGTACAGGTGGCAGGCCAAATATCGGAGCTGGGAAAGATACTGGAATGAAGGACAGAATCTATCAGAGTTAGAAAAGTCAAAGGATATAAAAGTGACAGTAAGCATGGATTTCTCAAGGAGAATCGTCTCTCACAAATTTGATTCAGTTGTCCTGTAGAGGCTATGCAGAAAATTGCTGAGAGCAGGTCAGTCAACTCTATCTTAATTGAATTTTGCACGACGCCATACAACAGTCTAGTATAGAATGCTGGGAACACGGGAGCCAAAGTGAGCCAGCCAACTGAGCAGAAGAGCACAAAATTGGTTTCCTAGAGGAATCAGACGGTGATAGTGGAGATTTGGAACCAAGAGTAAATGCTTTCAAATAGTGATGTACTGAAGAGGTAGGTCCTGGTTCCATTATTGTTTGACATCTCTAAAATATTTAATTGATAGTATTTTTAAGATGTTAATACATTTCAGGATGCAGTGGAATTAGTGATATACCAGACAGTGAAAATTAACTAAGATGAGGAACTGGGAAAGTGAGCTAAACAATTGCAGATAGGGTTCAAGTGGGACATTTGCAAAGTGTTGCATTTTGGTTAGTTAAACTGGGGCAGGAATTGCGCAATGGATTGTCCTGGGCGTTGAAGTAGAGCACGGTGACTGAGAGATGTAGGCACGTTGATCCGTAAAATTGTCGACAGAGATGGACAGGCTGGTAAAGTTGTTTGTTACAATTAAATCAACAGTTCGGAATCCGAATCAGGTTTATTATCACCGGCATGTGTCGTGATGTTTATGAGCTTAGCAACGGCAGTTCAATGCAATACACGATACAGATAACCAAAAATAAATAAATAAAACAGATATATGAATCTATTAGAGTATATGTATATTAGTTAGATTAAAAAGATGCAAAAACAAAAATAATATGTATTTACAAAGTGGTAGTATTCACGGGTTTAATGTCCATTTAGCTCTCCAATGGCAGAGGGGAAGAAGCTGTTCCTAAATTGCTGAGTGTGTGCTTTCAGGCTTCCGTACCTCCTATTTGATGGCAGCAGTGAGAAAATAGCATGCCCTGGGTGTTGCAGTTCTTTAATAATGGACGCTGCCTTTCTCAGACGCCGTTCCTTGAAGATGTGCTGAGTACTTTGTAGGCTTATACCCAAGATGGAGCCGACTAAATTTACGACACTCTGCAGCTACTTTCGCTTCCGCGCAGTATCCCACCACTCCCCCACCCGCATGCCAGACAGTGACGCAGTTTGTCAGAATGCTCTCCACAGTACACTTACAGAAGTATTTGTGTGTATTTGTGGACATACCACATACCTTCAAACACGTAATGAAGTAGAGTCGCTGCCTTGCCTTCTTTATATCTGCATCGAAATATTGGGTCTAGGTTAGATCCTCAGAGAGCTGGACACCCAGGATCTTGAAACAGATCACTCTCTCCGCTTCTGATCCCTCTATGAGGATTGGTGTTTATTCCTTTGTCTTACCCTTCCTGAAGTTCACAAGCATCGCCGTCGTCTTACTGACGTTGAGGGAAAGTAGTGGCAATGTGTACAGGATCTGGGATGTCATGTTCAACTGTACAAATCGTTGCTGAAGCAGTGTATTGTGTATTCGTTGGTGAAAGGTAAGCTGTGCATTTTGATCGCCAACAACAGAAGAGATGCGATGAAGCTTGAGATAGTGCAGAAAAGATTGACAAGTCTGTTAGTAGGACAGCGTGATTTTAACTGTAGGAAGAGACTGGGGCTATTCATCCCTAGAGCACAGGTGGTTGCGATGTGACCATATATATGTAATGTCAGGAAGGGCGTAGGCAGGGGTATGATGACAGTCTTTTACCCGGAATCGGTTAACTGAAAATGAGAATACATCAATTCTAGGCGAGAGAGAAAATATTTAAAAGTGTCTAGAGAAAGTTTTTCAACAGAAGAGTATTTCTTTGAATTGAACAGAATGCCACACGAACCTATAGAACTAGGTACGATTCTAATGTGTGAAGTACATTTAAATTAGTATATAGATAGAATAAGTTTATTGTGGTGAGATCCAAACGCAGCCAAATGGGACGAACTGGGTTTTCAATAGTCCAATAACTCAATAGTTCCAATTTAATATCAGATAATGCATACGATATACAACCTGAAATTACTGGCCTTCGCAGACATCCATGAAAACAGAAGAGTACTCCAAACAATGAATGACGGCAGAAACGTTAGAATTATGGTTAGAAACGTTAGAAAACCTTAGAGGGCTTTGGGGAGCCTTCCCCAACCCCTTCCGCTCACAGGCACCAGCTTCCCCCCACTGTTGTTCCTATCTCAGCAAGTAAACAGCAAGTGTGTGTGTGTGTGTGTGTGCGTGTGAGAGAGAGAGAGAGAGAGGGAGAGAGAGAGAGAGAGAGAGAGAGAGAGAGAGAGAGAGAGAGAGAGAGAGAGAGAGAGAGAGAGAGAGAGAGAGAGAGAGAGAGAGAGAGCGAAAGATAAAGAGAGGGGTAGAGAGTGAGAGAGAGAGAGAGAGAGATTCCAGTAAATAAGCAAAGAGTGGGACCAGACCTATGGAATGAATTTCAGTGCGAAAAAAAACCTACGTGGAGTTTAGAATTGCAAGGTATGTTCTCCGACTAGAAGGGAATGATGGGAATCACATTCGAGGAGAAAACGAAGTACAGATACCTTATCATTTTCAAATACACTTTACAAATATTGACAACATTGTTTTTAATTCAACAGATGCTTGTTAATTGAAATTTGTACTGAAAAAATCCATTCAGCTTTTTGAAAGTACTGATAACAAAGAAAAACATATATTTAGCTGCTGAGATGAAAGATTTGGGAAGCTATAAATTTAGCCAAAAAAAGAGAATCACCCGTTTAAATCGATTTCGTAACGTGAAACGTAAAAGGTTCTCAGGAAAATCAAGGGTGAGAAACAAAGTTAAAGCTTTAGATTTATAACCGTTCATCAGATTACCAATCGGAAATCTCTGTTCTGTTTCTCTCTCCATCAAAATTCAGGCAGAGAAGTATTGTCACGAGAGCGCGTTGCGAACATTCGAACATCGTCCGATCTGTATTTCTCTCGGTTGAACGATGATATAAGTCTGCAAGGACAGATTTTTAATTGGCGGGTTTTCCCTGTCAAAAAAAAAACATCATCGCCGATGGTGGCGACTCTCCGGATTTATTTTTCATCCTGTAAGGTCTGTGGGGGCAAAACTGTTGGGAAACGCCTAAGAGAAATTAAGTTATTTTTCTTGGAATCATCGCATCTATGTAGTAGGCCGGAAGAGGAGACTGCGCCTGAACATATCAGACATTATCACCTTGAATGGCCGGGCAGTAGACAGGGCGGGAATGGCTTATTGCGGTTCTTTTCTAAATTTCCTTTATTTGCTTTTATTTTATGACAATTGCCTCTAATGAATCCGAAAAACGTCGAAGACCAAAAATAATCATTTATTTTCCCAATTGTTACATGTGACATCGATCATCAACTCTAGGTGGATGCCAGAAACGAAACGGAGCGATGCTCTGGCCTACACACATTGATAATATATGGGTATGAACTGCAATCGGATTCTCAGCTTCACAGCTTCTTTGATGTTTTTACATCTGCGTACAATGTATGTTTGCTTTGATGTTTGGATGCCTGTGTGTAATTCGAATCAGAAATCTGCAGAGCGGCATAAGTCAGTTTGTCAGCTCCATTTCCTTTAGTCTGTGAAAGGAATCCAAAATCAGCGGTTAGTCGAGCATTTAGTGACTGACTGAATCACACGATTGTAAAATAAATTAGAGATGTATTCATAAGTAATGACAATTAGTTGCTTACGCTTAATACACAATTATTTCAAAGCTGCTTCAAGATTTCCCTTAATTATTTATATTACAGCATTTCTTTCCTTACTTAAAAGGAACTTTAACAAAATCAAGTTACGAGAGTAGAGAAATCCCTGAAGCAGCAGTTATGGTACAAAATAATTGTCTAAATTACAATACAATCGTATTTTCTGTCATATGTGTCTGATTGCCGCATATTGTTTCGTTTATGGAGCTCACAGGTGTTTGCTCAGCCACACCTGCCAACACAGTTCCAAGTGCACATGGACATTGCTAACAGTGGACAGCGTATAACTGATAGAAGGAACGTTGGTGTTTTGTTCAGTCAGACTCTCTGATTGCAGTTTTGTCACAATTCGGTATTTCCGGTAGTTCATTTCTCCTCGGTTCATATCAGACACTCCTGTTTATTATGGAGCTGATAATGGGCGTTGGGAAGGATGGCATTCCTAGTTTTGTGCCTTTTGGCGTTCCGTGAGGGAACATGCAAATTACATGTGAAATGTGAAATTAAATTCGTAAAAGCAAGGAAAAAAGTAATCTCTAGAGATTCTGCAGATGCTGGAAATCTTGAAGAATGCAAACAGAATACTGAAGGAATTCATTTGGTAAGGCAACATGCAAGAAGGTAAATAAACTGTCGATTGTTTCTGACAGAGGCGCTTTATCGGGATAGGAAATGAGGGAATAGAATCCAGAATATAAAGGTGTGGAAGGGGTGCCGGAAAAGTATCAGGTGACAGGTGAAACCAGCTGAGTGCGAAGGCATATGGATGACTGGGGTCGGAATGACGTAAGAAGCTCGGAGGCGTCGGGTGGAAAAGTAAACGGTGTATGAAGGAGTCGGAGACGGGAGGACAGTGGACCCTGCAAAATGGAAGTAGGAGAAGCACGGGGGTGGAGGGCAGCCTGGTGGGCAGATGACGAGAAGAGAAAAGGTGAAACGGAGAATGGAAAAAAGAGAGAATGGAATGATGGAGAAATTCCCAAAAGTTAGAGAAATTGACGTTTATGCCTTCAGGTTGGAGTCTCCACAAATGGAAGAAAATACTATGCTTGTTAAGTTAAGAGACCGTTAAGTTGTTTCACTAAAGGCGAATAGCTATGGCTCACTTTATATTTTGCTACAGTGTCAACGGAATCCTCAAGTTTGTAAAATTAACTTCCTCTTGGATGATGATTATATATATAAATATGAACCCTCTGGGGTACTCCGGTTTCCTCCAATGACTTACACGTTAGGAGGTCAATTAGTCAAGTGAGTGTGATTGTGCGGCATGGGTTAGTTGCACCGGAAGGGCGTGTTACCGTGATATGTCTCTAATGCAAATCTTTATCACATTCCCGCTAATCTCTCTCCTTTACCTGGGAATAGATAACGCGCTCCTCATGTTGTCGGTCTTTGCGAAATGGTTTGCTCTCCCTATGGTTTATTGAAGCATAGGCAGTGGTGTGCTCAACCGATGCTTGTTGAGCCTGTCAAAAAAACATATTTAATACATCTCACTGATGCAGAGCTCAGTGTTGATAAACTAAATTAATTTGTAAAGCCTAACACCAAGGATTAACATATTGTTGGAATAACATTTTGTCTGCGCACATTGATACCGTGTATACATCATACCGGAGGTGGGTTCTCGACCATTTCAGGCTGGAAGTCGCTATGTTCAAATTTTCAAATCACCGCTTATAACACTCCTAGGAATAGGATGGCGTTCTCAGTTCTGGCCATCTCTGTTTTCTTTTACTATTTCTTACATCGCTCTAATTTCTGTGCTTGGGCACAGGCCCATTGTCTATCTTTTACGCATGCGTCGAATTATCATAATCATTGCCCTGATCAGAATTCGTCCCTACGGTGCAAACTGAAACTTACCACTCACGTTATTTAAGTTAAGCATATTGGAGCAAATGGCAAGACCTGATGCGAAGTCTCGCTTAACTCGAGCCGGAAACACGGCAGCGGCATCTTAATCCTCCTTTGATTTCATTGGGTTTACTGGTAAATCACTTAAATTACGATCGAAGCAGGTAGAGCAAATGGACGTAGTCGTTTGAGTAAGTGATAAAAATGTCATTTGTTCTGCTGAAATAATGGCACAGCATTCCAGGGTAATAAAGTAATGGTAAAACTTTATCATGAATGCTTCATCTTCAACTTGGATATTACTCTAAGAAGCAGCCCTACATTTCCGGAAGTGTTACGAACACTGGTAGAAGTTTTAGCGGAATTCTACCATAATGAAATCAGTGATGTATTTATTACTACCTTATCTTAGTTGCTGCAGTCGCTTCCTTTGCAGCTAAAGTTGCCAGGTAAAATTAAAACTAAATGCGTTAAACTGCGGAAAGTGATTAATGAACCACAAGAGGAAAAATGTTATCATGAAAATGAATCCAGGTAGCAAAAAAAAAATAACATAAAGTGCTGGAAACATGAAGTAAAACACAGAAATAGAACACACAAAATTTTAGTAGATCTGAAACCACCAGTTAAAGAGAAATAGTTAACGTTCACGTTGCAATCTGCCGAAGGGTCTTCAATCTGGAATGTCAACTGGTTCTCTTTCCAAATTCGGTCAGTAGCGACAGAGTATTTTCTGCTTTGGATCCAAATGGGAGACGACACTACTTTCATCCGTTTCAGGCTTTGCTTCCCACATTGAGGATAATACTCATGCAGCGTAGCATTGTGGACTGTAAGGTGCCATGTGGAGTTTCGTTTAACACATGGTTATCATTGTTCACCGCATACTACAAGGTTTAATTGCAAGTATAATCGATTCCATTGCAGTTTAGGCACCGCTGTGTGGATCTTTGTTGCGGATCGGGGTTAAAACTGCATTTAATGTTGTAAACACCATTTCAACAAAACAAGATTTCGTTACATTTTTACCTTGCTTAATGTCCGTCAGATCAAATGTAACACACATTACGAATTGATTCGTAAAAACACAAAATGAAGGGTTTCGGCCCGAAACGTCGTCACTACCTCCTCTCATAGATGCGGTCTGACCTGCTGAGTTCTGCCAGCATTTTGTGCTTTTATTTATTTCCAGCATCTGCAGATTCACTCGTGTTGCCTACGAATTGATCCGTGCACGTACTGTACTTTCCCATTGTCCAGTCAACTGAGATTCTTGTAAACTAGCATTTAGTAGTCTCTCACAGTCTCAGATGTGTGCTGAATTGTTCATCAAAACTGACCTTCCAATGGTAAATATTACCGTTCCACCTCCAATCCAACCGGTTATGAACTGATGTGGAACACTTGAAAGGATACAGAAAGCAGGTGCAACGGAAACTTTCAAATAAATCTTGGATATATTCTTAAAAATAAATATTTTACGGGGAAAATAGTTTTATTTTCCCTACTACGCTCCAAATTGTTATGGAATAAAATAGATTCATTATATCTTTGCTATGCGAATATCCCGCTCTGAAACAAGACGAGTCGCTTCACCTACCGTGCCTACATTCTGACATCCGTCCGAAGAATTTGCCTTAGCCCCTTCAGAAAAGAAATCAAAAAGAAATGATTTGCATTGTAAACATTATACATTATTCTTTTGATATCTATCGTGTAAGTGGAACTGCTGAAGGTACGGATCTTTCAGAAAGTATTTGCTGGTAACAGTCGTGCTAATATACTGTGTTTTGCATTAACCTGCTGCTATGCTCAAAAGACTTTGACTTTCAACGAGGCTGTAAAGTGATAATAGCTTAACAGCGGCGGTACTGTATTTAAGTATGACAACCAAAATGGAAGTTAAAACCAATGAGACTTACATAAGTTGGTCAATGTTATTTACACAATCAGAGGGAGTTTAGATCTACGCCAAGTCGCTTACGTTTCAAAATACGGATCTGCCATTGTATTAACAAAAATATTTGAAGAACTCCGAAGGGATATAACAACATTCGTAAATCAGATGTAACATATTTCCAGTGGACTGGTGAAATAATTGAATTTTAAGATCAAGCACGTATTTTGCCAGAGTATTATCACTGAAATCCGGCTTCGAAAATCGCGATCCATGTCCAATCATTCTGTAAATGTCATTTACTGTTTTGAATTTAAATGTCATTAACGCTTCTATTTTGTACGAATAGAGGTGATGTTTCTCAGCGATCAGTTTTCTTACCGTGCGATCTCTTTAACTTGAGTATCAGCAAAACTATTATCAGAACTAAAATTGCCGATCCGCCTACTGCACATGCGAGAATCAATCTGTTATCAGCGCCTTGAAAAAGAAACCGTAAAGCATTTATACATCCAAAACAAATCGACACATGAGAAGCAACAATGCAAACTCTTATATCGGGTCCTTTCAAATCTCACTACACACTGATAGGAAAATGGCAGAATATACTGTATAGAACAAAGAAATCTGGTTTTTAGTTTCTCCAGACACATTCCAGCTATTTACTATGACTAAGAATAGGCTCGGCTGCTTCTTCCTCTTGACAATAGATATCAGCATAACAACTGAACGTGTAATCATCCAACCTAATACACGTCTGATCTCGATTCAACCTTTTAAGTCACGTCTGTCAAGGACATTCTTTTGTACAATCAAATCCCAATAGATAACTTGTAGACTCGCCAAAGGAGTCCCGGTGCAGCAACAAATCGCTCAATGCTGAAATCACACGAAACTTCATGAGTTTATAACACTGTACCGTCTAAGCCTCCTGAATGTGTATCGAGCATATTAAACGTATTTTCCCACTGTTATGTTTTCCACAGCTTTACGAGTGACAACCCCGAATTAATGGAAAACTGCATAATGAAACTATAGATAAACACGAGTCATCCATTTGAACTGCGTTGCCCACTATTACTGGAATATAATTACGCAGAGACTGAATTTTGTGATAGTCTGTTCACAGTTTCGCTCCCTATGCATTCATTCCAGGTGGCAATTAAGTATCACGCCTCAGTGTTCAGGAATTCCTACCTTGATTCTGATTTTGCCCCATGTCCACATTTTTTCGGTTAAACTATATCAATTAATTACACCTTCACTCACCAGCAGATGGGTTCTCCCTTTGTTATATCACCATGCGATTTAGACTTTAAGTATTGCATTGTCTCATCTTTGACAAATGTCCGGAAGTTTGTTACCTTACACGTACTACACGAAATCAACTACTTAATTCATCCTACACGATTTAAACTGAGGGTATAAGACATTTGTTTTTAAACACTATTCACATTGAAACTGAAATTTAGATTCTATTATTGGGCAATTAATATTCAATATTTAACGTTCTAGACAAAAGATTTGGATGAAATTTAATGTCCACGTTGGGTGAACCCCGAGTGCGAGTCTGTAAAGAGGTTCACATTGGCTTCTATTTTAGGGGCCTCGCTTCCCTTTGCACTTACTAAAGTGAATAAACAAACGACTAGTCCAATAACTAAACATGCAAACGACTAGTCCAATAACTAAAATGGTTTCAATTTCGTAAATTTTTGGATTGAATAAATTTATCCTATCAAGTCCTCTTATATCCATTTTTTCTTCCAACCATTCAGAACTGATCAAGCCTTTCATTTATGGAAAACGAAGGGAATAACATGTTTTCGTCATTTATTCATGGAAAACTGTCTTATGTCTTCTGAACAGTTGTCTAATAAATATAATTTGCCTAGATCACATTTTTCAGATATTTACAGATTAGAAACTTTTTGAATGTTATTTTATCTACTTTTCTTTTCCTAATATTTTCTGCCAATATTAGGAGGTAGAAATTACAAAGATGTACCAGCCTCTCAGTGAAGAGACCTCTCAGTACCGATTTCATCGCGACAACGAATCTAGCTCTGGCCGTAGGAAACTGCCACTTAATATTCTCAGCTGAATAGTAAGATCGTACTTTCAACTCATAAGTCTTTTGAACTACCTTACATAAAATTGACTTTTACACACAATTTACCAAAGTAAAACATATTTTTCAAATTATTTACCCAAAGTTATTAAATACGCATTTCCCCACGATCTTCCGTTAATATTTTTTATCTTACAAATGGCTAAAGGTTAACGGCAAAGTGCACGAAGCAAAATGGTTGACTTTCCAAAAACATATCCAACGGTCAATTGGACAGAGAGAGTAATGGAACTAAATTGCATAAGATATAATATCACATCCATGTCATATGCTTTCTGCTGCACTAATATAACGTAGAATTAAAAGTGATGGTGATTATAAAGAGAACTTCCGGGCACACCATTTATTGGTGAAAATATCCGGCATTCTCAAAAAATTCTCAATCAGCAGGGAATATAGATCTGGGTTGGACTAATAGGGAAAAAATGGAATTGTATTGTACTCCAGAATACATATCCATGACATTGCCACAGGTCGTTATTTCAGTAATTCTGATGGGGTTTATACTTTATATTACCTCACCCTCTTTTGAAACCATTGCCAGAAAGCGATCAATTCCGTCATCCAAATCATTGAGAATAACGTGAAAAGAACTAGTTCCAACACCAACCCCTGCGGAACACAACTAGTCAACCAGAAAATCATAATCCCGATTATGTATGGAGAACTCCACGCAAGGCCTAATATTTCTTCACATTTCTTCCTGGGCAAAAGTAATAATAAAATCTACTTCATCGACCATGTACCTCGACTTCTGTCGAAATACCTCTTTTGGCATCTTCGTTTTTATCTTTTTTTTAATATATCGGAATGTTTGCTGTGTAATAGGCTATGCATAAATTGAAGAATTTCGGAAGAACGTAAGAATAGGAGCAGCTGTAGACCATCTGGCCCATCGAGAAAATAAGATCATGGCTGATCTGTCGAGGGACACATCTCCATCTACCTGCCTTTTCCCATAATGCGGAATTCACCTGCTGTGCAAAAATTTATCCAACCTTGTCTTAAGTACATTTACTGAGGTAGACTGCACTGCTTCATTGGGCAGAGATTTCCATAGATTCACTGCTCTTTGGGAAAAGCAGTTCCTCTCAATCTCTATCTTGATGTTACTCCCCCGAATCTTGAGGCGATATCGCTAGTTCTATTCTCAAGTGCTAACCCTAGTCTCAAGTAGTTTTGAGTACTAATAACTTTCCTGGCTCTATCTTATCTCGCCGTTTTTATAGTTTTATGTTTCCATAAGAGTTCCTGTCGTCCTTCTGAATTCCAACGAGTACAGTCCCAGGCGACTGAATCTCTCCTCATAGTTTAATCCTCTCATCTCTGGAATCAACCTGAAGAACGCCCTCTGAACTACCTCAAGTATAATCCTTCCTCAAGTAAGAAGACCAGAAATGCACGCAGTACTCTGGATGCGGCCACATCAGTACCATATACCGTGGTAGCATAACCTCCTTGCTCTGAAATTCAATCCCTCCAGCAATGAGGGCCAGTATTCCATTTGCCTCCTTGATAGCCTGCTGCAACTGCACACCAAACTTTTGCGATTCATGCACAAACACTCCCAGCACGGAAGTATGCTGCAACCTTTTATTATTTAAATAATAATCTGATCTTCTATTTTCCTTCCAAAGTAGATAACCTCGCATTTACCCACATTGTGCTCTATCTGCCAGACACTTACCCACTCACACAACATATCTATATCTCTCTGCAGACTCTCCATATCCTCTGCACAATTTGTTTGTCCACTCAATTTAGTGTCATCAGCAAACTTAGCTTCAGCGCTCACCACTGATGGCCAACCACAGGAACACCTATGTATCCCAACTCTCTGCTTTTTATTTGCTAGCCAAGTCTCTATCCACGCTAATACCTCACCCCCAACTCTATGCATTGTTATTTTATGGATACGTCTTTTATATGGCACCTAATCGAACGTCTTCTGTAAATCCAAGTATATAACGTCCACTTGTTCCCCTCTATCCAATGCGCTTGTTATATCATCAAAAATCTCCAGTACGTTTGTCAAACAGGACCTGCCTTTGCTTCACACATGCTGCGTCTGCCTAATGGATCTATTTCTCTGAGATGCTTCCCTATTTCTTATTTGATGACTGCTTCAAGCATTTTCCCAACTACAGGTGTTAATTAACTGGCCTATAGTTACTTGCTTTCAGTCTATATCTTGTATTGTACAGTGGCGAATGTCATTCGCCTTCTTCCAATCCGCCGGGAGCTGCCCAGCGTCCAGAGAATTTTGGTAAATTATCACCAAAGCCCAACTATAACCTCTGCTATTTATTTTAGTACCCTGAGATTTGTCTATCTTTTGACTCACAAGACTACTCAGCACAACCTCTTACGTGATAGCAATTGTATCGAGGTCCTCACCTCCCATTGCATCCATATTATCCTCCTCGGTACGTTAAACGTGCCCTCCACCGTGAAACCCGACACAAAATAGTCATTCAAAGCCTCGGCCAATTGCACATTATCCAATATCAATTCCCCTTCTCGTCCTCCAAGGGACCTACGTTCACTTTGGCCACCGCTTTCTATAATTATAAAAATTTTACTGTCCGTGTTAATATTTTATACTGGTTTATTTTCATAATCTACCTTCCCTTTCTTCATTGCTTCCATAATGGTTCTTTTTTGCTTTTTAAAGTTTTCCCAGTCTTCCAGTTTCCCACTACTGGTGGTGACTTCGTACTCACGAGCTTTTAGTTTGACACATTTTACTTCCTTTGTTATACAAGGCTGGCTCGCCCCGCCCTTCCTGTCCTTGCTTTTAAATGGAATATGCTCTTATTGAGTATCGTGAAAAATCTCTTTGACGCTATTCCACTGTTTTTGAAACGTCCCACCATATAGCCTTTATTCCCAGTCCACCCTGCCCAGCTCTTCCCTCATCATTTTGTCGTCTCCCTTGATTAGGCATAATATACTGCTTTTAGATAGAATTATTGAGCCCTACATTTGTACGAGAAAGTCATTTTGTGATTACTCCTTCCAAGAGGATCGCTATCTACAAGGTTGGTAACTTTACTTGTCTCATTGTGCAGCGCTGGATCCAAGACAACGTGTTCCCTTAAGGGTTCAGCAACATGCTGTTGAAGAAAGCTAGCATGTTTGGATTCTCGGAAGTCCTACTCAACACCGCCTCGACTAACTTGATTCGCCTAATCCATGTGAAAGTTAAAGTCCAGGATACCTACTTGTCTTACATGTCTCACATTCTTACATGTCTCAGATATTTCTCGGTTTATTGCCTGTGCCACTGAAATGTTATTATTAGGTGCCCTATAGACATTTCCCACCAACGATTTTTTCCCCTTTACTATTCTTAATCTCCACCCCGATTGATTCAACATTTTGCCCCTGAGATCTTATATCGTCTCTCACTATGCCCTGATCTCATGTTTAAGTAAGGGTGCTTCCCTACCTCCCTTACCTTCCTGCCGTATTACCTGATATCCTTGGATATTTAATCACCGATTCTATCCATTCTACAACCACGTTTCTGTATAGGCCACTAAATCATGCGCTCATATACTGATTTGTGCCACAACTTCACTGACCTTGTTCCAGATACTAGAGACATTCAGATAAAGTGCTCTTGCACATATTGTGCCTTTAAAATCTAGTGAGCTTTGTCTCTTAGGCGCTGGACTTCTCTGCATTCCAACCTCACTTTTCTATTTTTTTCAGCTTTTGCTTTTACTTTATTTTTATCCACACATTTCTATTTTACTCTATCCATACTTCTCTAATCTGCTGAACCAAACTCCATGCTACTTAGTTTAAAAACCCTATCCACAACCCCAGTTAAGCGATTCGCCAGGATCCAGGTCCCATCGCGGTTCAGGTGGACCCCGTCCGAATGGAACATCTGCCTCGTACCTCAATACTGGTGACAGTTTCCCATGAATTCAACCCCACTTCTCCCACACCAATTCTTGAGCTACGCATTTAACTGTCTAATCTTCTTAACCCTCTGCCAATTTGCACGTGGCTCAGGTAGTAATCCAGAGATTACCTCTTTTTGGTTCTGCTTTTTAAGTTAGTCCCTTGCTGCTCAAAATCCCTCAGCAGGATCTCTTTCCTCGCTCTATCTTTGTCGTTGACCCCCACATTTCCCGGCAGGCTGCAAATAATGTAAAAACAGAACACACGCTAACATTTCCCCGTTGAAAATAAAATCAGATTTCACATTTTTTCTCGAGTTTGTACAGCCCTCCGGGCATATTCCATTGAAGTTTGCTTTCAATGCTTACGGTCTTACCTTGTTCGATAATGTAGCTGAAACTGGCAGGAATTTTCAGCGTTTCGTGAGATACCAGGCAGGTGTAAACCACTTTGCCCTGAGCAGGCTGCGCATACTCCAAAATACTGGAAGCCTCATAAAATCCTTCTGAAGTCTCATTTATTGACGTTTCTATGTTGGTAAGAATGTCCATATTATTCCTTCGCCAAAAGATGTCTATTTTTTTCGGATAAAATGCTGCAGTTTTACACATGAATTTCCAGGATTTAGGTGATGTTTCTTCAACACGAATAATTTTCAGAGGAGTTGGCGGAGCTACAAAAGAATAAAACCGACATAGAATATTTAGCTATTATTTGAAAGCACGCATTCTACGTCTCACGCTACCACTCTCAATGTTATCATCGCGGTCGTTTGAAATCGCCTGAATTTGTCATTTATCAATTGTTTCATGGGGCAGGTAAACATGACAAAACAGGCGTGTTGGCGCCAGGTGGGGAACGCATGCCTGTTTGGAATGAACGTAGTGGATTAGCGGGTGCTAGTATTGAGTTTATTTCTTCTTCAAACTGGCCATTTTTGTCCCTACCTCTGCACTTGTAGGTCAATTTTGTATTCACGCAAAATGAAAGTCAGTGAATCTGCATAACTATGCTGGTTTTAATGGGAGCGGTATTGTGGAGCAGCTCACGGATCAAGCTGTTTCTCTCACTGTATAGATTTTACGCACACGTCCCGTAATTGACATTAATGAAGTGGCTTTGTTTGATTTTGCGCTTTCGATGGAAGGTGACTATATTCCTCTCTGAATTTATTGAATTGTTGATTACGGTGTTTCGATTTTCCCCGTTCCCCAAAAGTTCATCGAGAGTTTGGCAGAGTGAACGATGTTTACTAATCACTTATAAATATATGTAGCTATGCGTTTAAGCAACTGCAGGGTCGAAATCGGCGAAATACGTGGAGATGTGGTAGTATAAAAGCAGGCTGAAGAACGGGCGGATATCATTTGACCTCGACAATGCTTCGCTTTCAATTAGATGGCTTGTGATTTGCCATTCGACACAATTTGTTTATAGCTCCCAACATCGAATTAGCTAACCAGAATGAAATTCGTCGTCTAACAATTAGGTTCATCCGCTGTTTAAGGCTTTTGATTGTTTAAAGTCGTTGGGGCTGGCTGAGGTATACGTCCAGGCGGGGACAGGGTGGGACGTTCTGTAGGAATATAGGCATAACAAAGATATGGTTGGAAATATCAACGGTCCAACTAACAAGCTGAGCAAATGCAAATCTCCAGAATCACATCGATATAATAAACAGAACAATCCGAAAAGATCTAAAATTATATTTTCCTTTTTTTTAAGGTGTAAAATTAATTAGTGGCACAAAGCTTAAACCAGCAATACCATTTCGGAACATTTACGCAACCTTGGCTTTCCCTAAAATGCAAAGAGGTGAAAATTTTCGACTTCCAGGAATAAAGACACTTACTTAACACAATAAGCTGAGAGCCACTTCCTTTTTCCAATATTTGTTGTTGACTTCTCACTTGACAGTAATACACGCCGACGTCTGCGTGTGTCACATTCAGGAGGGTAAATGTGCCCCTGAATTTATTTACATTGAACTGATTTCTGCTGTCTGGTTCTATAAATGCTTTCTGACCTTCCTTCCACCACGAAACTTCAGCAGTATCTTGTTGCATTGGAAATTTGCAGAACATGGATCCTTTGCCACCGATTGAGACTTTTAAGGTTGGAGGGAATTGTTCCACTTTGGCCGAAGTTCCTTTTGAGGCTGACAAAGTATAAGTGAAAATGATGAAAACAGTTGCATTCACTGTACAAAGAATCAGCAGGCAAAACAGGCAGAAAAATGAATATTTGTTATAGCTAAGTTTACTGCGGGGAGCAAATGTATAATTTTATATCATATTTGTTTCGTTGATAGGGCATAAAAGTTTAAGCTAACCTGGCCAAAACGCGGCGAGAAGAGCCACGCACCAAACGATTGCATCCACCGACATTGCCAATGAGAGTGGTCTGTCTGAAAGATAGAAATTTATAGAATATAATTAGCAAGAGATCATTATTGATGAATTATTTATAATGGTCAAGGCTATGTCGATGCCTTGGGTACAAGAATTTCTGCAGATACCAGAAACCCCGAGGAAAGCCCACAACGTGCCAGCGGAGCTCAGTGGGTCAGGCGGCATCAATGATGAAAAATAAACAGTCGATGTTTCGGGATAAAATCCTTCTTCAGGACTGGAAAGGAAGGGAGAAGAAGTCACAATAAGGAGATGGGGGAGGGAAAGACGTATAAACGAGCTGGTGATAAGTGGGGGGAGGGGACGTAAAGAGATTGGACTTGATAGGTGGATTTATATTCAGTCTCGATAGCCTCCAACCTGCTGATATGAACATAGAATTCTCTAACTTTCAATAATTTCTCCCGTACACCTTCCATCGTTTCCCATTTCCCATTCTGGGTCCCTATTTGTCCCTTCTCTTCTCCTCTCCTCGCTTTGCTGTTTCTCCAAATTCACTTTCTCCAATGCTCCAATGCCCTCTCCAATCAGATTCCTTCTCATTCAGTCCTTTACCGCGTCCACATATTGCCCTAGGGCCGATCCGAATTCGCCCAGGGCGTTTCCTATGTACTAGTCCTTCCCGGTTCACTGCGTCTAAACGATATAAGCTGCAACCCGCTATTGATTCTTAATCCTTAAGTAATTCTAGTACAGCACAGGAAAATGCCTTTCGACCAATGATGTCTACATCGATCATAATTCTTGATTTTTTATACAAAAACTTTATTTTATGATGTATGACTTTTCTTTAAATTTTTGATTACGGAGTGGTATACCTTTATGTGTTATGCTTTAACATTTTGATCAATTTTATTACAATATATGAATGTACACAAGTTATGTTGAGATGTATCTATGTGTTGCACTCTGTAAATCTTGTTTTTTTTCTTTTTGAATAAAAATATTGTAAAAAGAAAGATCATAATTCTATCTGATCGCTCTTTTTTGCCTCATCATGGGCATGTTTAAAAGTCCTTTAACTGTTGTGATCAAATCAACACTCTCTTGTAGCACTGCGTAATGTACCTGCTTTGCAAACCTCATTTACTTTTTTCCTTTCTTATTTCAAGGCGATGCCCTCTATTAACTACCGCTAATATGCATGAGTGATACTGGTGAAGAAAATGGCAAGATTAGAGAATCCCGCTTCACGATGATATTGAGACACTGTTTCGGAGATAGGAGACCTGAAGCATCTATGGGCAACGGGTTCAAGCAATTCCCGACAGAAATATAAGATGTACGCTAGTACAGCTGAGGGAAATCATGAGAGCACTAAGGTAGCATGATACAACTTCTGAATATAAATCATGAGGAAATGAGGAAATAATGACCGAGAAATCGCGATTACAGAGCTGTGAATTATTATTTCCCATCACTGTGTTGAAAAGCAGGGAAGCCAAGGGATTAAGGGGAAAAAACATTTTTTAACAGATGCACACGAGAAAAATGGAGGCGTGGGGGGAACGGGGTGCTCACGGTGTATACACAGTCCGTTTGATGAACATACGGCACCTGATCAAGTGTATCTTTTGACATTGTGAGAAGCTAGAGGAGAAATTGTAAGGCCTATTGCAAAGATATCAGCATCGTCTTTAACCAGAATTGTGTTACCGCAGCATTGACAAATGTACATTTATTTAAGAAGATCTGCAAGAACAAGAGGAGAGTTGAAGTTGGCGATCCCAACATTGGCGCGTGGAAAGATACTGCAGTGGATCGGAGGGAGAGAATATGTCACAATTTGGAAAGGTAAAGTTTGAAATAGTGACCGTAGCATGGATTTGTCATTTGGAATCTCATCTCACAAATTTGCTTAAGTTGTTTTGAAGAGGTGATGAGGAAAATTGCTGAGTGCAGCAATTGGACTTGTTCGTCATTCACTTTTCCAAGCTCCCGCATGACAGGCTTGCATAGAAAGGTAGATGACGTCGGTTAGTTTAACCAGGGCAGGAATTGCACAGTAGACTGCCCAGGGCGTCGAAGTAAAACGACGTGACTGAGGGGTACATGAAGATTGATCTTTGAAAGCGACAACGGGGTGGACAGACTGGTGAAGAAGGTGCCTGTCACATTTATTTAACAGTTGTAGCTCTGTGTACAATATCTGGGCCGTCATGTTCACTGTACAGGTCGTTGGTGAAACAGACTCAGAGTATTCTGAGCACTTCTGATCAGCCAGCTGAAGATACGGCCCGACGAAGCTTGAAATGCTGCAGGAGAAATTCGTAAATACATTTGTGGGACAGCATGTTTTTCGCTGTAGGGAGAGTCTGGGGTTACTCTTCCCTCGAGCACAGGAGGTTCACTAGTGACATAAGTAGTGGGTATGGTTACAGGCTTTTATCCAGAATAGCTGAATCAAAACTCAGAATGCATCGATTCAAGTTGAGAGACAAAACATTTAAATAGTTCTGGGGCAAGTTTTCCAAAGCAAGGGGGCTTGATAATTTGAATAGAGTACGGGATGATTCTGTAGAAGTAAGTACAATTGTAGCGTATTAGGAACATTTGAATTAGTACACAGGTAGAAAAGGATTATCGTGATAAGGTCCCAACGCAAGTAAATGGGTATAGCTGGGTCGAAGTCCCGGTGCAGTGCCTTATGACGCCACGGATCTATTTGGATGGGGTGAGGTGGTTCCTTGGAATGCTGGGGATAGTGGGGCGTATTCATAATAATATAGGGTTAATGTGTGGTTTATATAATTGATGTTTGATAGTAAGCATGGACGGGGTCGCGCGAATGTGCTCTGTGAACGGATAGCTTATTGCAGTTAGCCAGCAGAGTATTCTCCGGTTCTGGCCTCCTGTTAAGGTGAAGTAAAGAACAAGGACTGGAACCAATTGTCCAACTAAGATGAAATTAAATAGTGTGAAAAAATATCCACCTGACTTTTGGAGTTGTGAGCAATATTTTCCTTTTGATTAACAGAAGGGAATGATGAGAATCGCAGTCGATGGTAAAACAAGGTACAAATGTGTTATCAGTTTAGAATACACCTTAAAATTATTGGCCAGATTGTATTTAAATCCTCAAATACTTGTTAATTGAAATTTATTCACTGCTGAAAACGGTAATTGATCTGTTTGAAAGTATTGATATGTAAGAAAAATATTTCTTTGGAGTCTAACAATTTTTAAATCTTTAATTTATGTTTTCGTTTTGGAAGATTTGAGAAGTTTTGACTTTTACCAAAAGAAAATCAGATGTTTAAAACGTTTTCGATTTGACAGTTCCACTTAACTCTAAAGGTTATTCGATTAATTTCTCAAGAGGCGTTTCGGCCACTTCAGGAAACCCCAAGAATTGTGCAATATCTGACTATTGCCATGTGTATGTCGTTATCACATAAAATATTTCCCCAGCCATCAGGAATGGTGTCATAATTAAAAACTATTTACAGGCGTGTTGCAAGTATTGCAGAGACCACTGTACTTGGGGTATCATGTGAAAGGTGCTCCGTACAGTAGGGCCAATCCAAGAGTGGGAAACAAAATCAGTGCCTTAATCTGCAACTATTCATCGGAAGATCGATCAGAAGTCTTTGATCTGTTTCGCTCTCCCTGACGCTCTATGATCAACTGTTAATCTCCAATTCTTTGGAGATTTAATCTCCTCTCTTTTTTTCGGACATCGTTTTATTTTTGTAAAACGTTTGCTGCTGTTGTCCAGAAATTACTGTGCTATTCATCCCCATGGTCTTGTGTTTACTTCATTCATATCTTGGAAAACATAACGAGAAGATCGAGGCCAAGACAAAAATGACATGCTGTAGGCTCCTTCCACCTTTCTCAAAGCGGCAGCTATCGAAGCAATTCTCCGTCAGGCACAGCACGTTAACATTAGCTCCCAGTGTTCCCATTTACCCTTGTTTGGTGGCATCCATCAGTCTCGGCCTGGATTTTCCAGGGCGCAGGCCTGGGCAGGGTTGTAGGCCTTCCCCTCTCCACGCCTCCGATGTTGTCCAAGGGAAGGGCACTAGGACCCATGCAGCTTGGCACCGGTGACGTCGCAGAGCAATGTGTTGTTAAGTGCCTTGCTCAAGGACACAAACACGCTACCTTAGCTGAGGCTCGAATCAGTGACCTTCAGGTTACTAGTCTGATCCTTGCCCACAAGGCCACGCGCATTTTCCTAATGTCAAATATTTCCTCACAGGACTGATAAAAGAGCATTGATATCAGTAACGCAAAAGATTCTGCAAATACTGCAAATCTACAGCAACACACACAAGGTGAATTCAGCAGCTCAGACTGCATCTATGGAAGTGAACGAACGGTCAACGGTTCGGTCCGAGTTCTTTCATTAGCACTGGAAAGGAGGATGGTAGATTGCAGAATAAAAAGGCAGTGGGATGGTGGACGAATTAGAAGGTGATAGGTGAAGCCAGGTTGAGGGTGTTTTTGGGGGTGGTGGAGAGGAGCGTGTGCGGTTGGGCGGTGGAATGAAGTAAGAATCTGGGAGGTAAGAGGATAATATGCAAAGAGCTGGAGAATAAGGAATCTAATAGGAGAGGAGAGTAGACTACGGAAGGAAGTGGGACAAAAGTGGAGGTTACAGGCAGCAGTGTAGAGAGGATAAGAGGACGTGGGGGAACAGAAGAGAGACGTGGGAGGGAAAAATACTTGAAAGAGAAGTCGATGTCAGGTTGGAGGCTACCTAGACTGAAACCAGGGTGTCGCTCGCCCACCCTGAGAGTAGCCTCATGAAGGCGTAAGAAGAGAACATGAATCGAAATGTCGGAACGTGAATGGATAGGAATAAAAATATTTGGCCACTCGCAAATTCCGCATCGTGGCATGAACTGGAGATGCTTGAAAAAGTGGTCCCCAGTTTACCTCGAGTCTCATCAATGTAGCAGAGGCCGCATTGGTAGCTTTGGTTATAGTAGAATGCCCTGGCCGATTCGCAGGTGAGGTGTTGTCTCACTGCTCGTGGCCCTGAATGGAGGTGATGAAGCTATAATTTTTATGTTGTCTTCATTCCATTTAGATTTACATTTTTTGATTCGAAACAAACTGATGTCTTCACCCATCTTAGTACAAGTTTGATAATACTTCAAAGTCATTTACATAGCGATATCAGTCTAGAACCTAGCTTGGTTGTGAAATCAACTACTTATATCCTTTATAATAATATCCTTTTATTCATAGAACGGCCACTACTTTGTTTCACTGTGCGATCCGACCACATTTCATTACTTTCTGCCTTAAATGAAAATAAACTGCAACCATTCTCCAAATAGTCGCTCATGATGTAACTGTTCGCGCTTGGAAGGCTGTCAGCAATCGATACGTTTAAAGATTAAAGTTAAAAATCTGTTTTATTTAAAATTGTGATGACGCTTCTCATTTTTCTCTTTCCAGAAGGCACACGCCATAGAACCGAAACACGGATACCGCAGGAAAACATTCGAAACTTTCAGTTGCGAGGACGAGGCTTTGAAGTCACTTTATAAAAAAAGTCCATTGTCTGTAACCTAAAAAAGCCAATAGTCCGGAAATCGATTTCTGAGACACATGTAAATTTTAACCACAAAGGCTTTCCGTGATATCATCAGGGGTCCCGTTAGTGCATTTCTATTCCCTGCTATTTGTAATTTCCTGGTAACCTGCACGAGGAGTTTGCTGTGGATCTTCAGCTGAAAGAAAACATTGAATCCTGGAGTGCATCACGGCAGAGGGCTGTTCCACCCGTTTCATCCATTAAGAATGAAAATATTTACGTCGCCGTTCTTACCTACATCCAGCACGGTAGCACTTCCTCTAACAGCTTGTTCTGTATACCTACCGTCCTCTGTCCATTAGAAAAGCATGCCGTGGCCAGTTCCGCTTTAATTATTTTCTCTCTCAGTTCACAACTATGTATTCCAGATTTGGATCCCCTGTATTGAGAAAAAGGCTGTGAGCATCTTGTATATTAATGTCCGTAACAATTTTTTTTTTCCTAAGGTTATTCCTCAGTCACCTGCACTCCAAAGTAAACAGTCCATGTCTACCGAATCTCTCCGCGCCACTGAAACATTCCATTGCAGGCATTGTCCCAGAGAATCTCTTTGCAATCGTTCTAACTCTACTACGTGCTAACTGTGGACCAGAAGAGCACACAACACTCCATAACTGGCCTAGCCATTGTCTACTGGTACAACATGATGCCCCAGCTCTTGTCAATATATTGCCAAGAGGGCAAGGTGGCTAAACGCCTTCTTATCTTGATCATGATGTGTCGGCGTTTCGTGCACCGTAAAATCCCTTTGTGCATTAACGCTTCTAATATCCCTCCACTATATCCTGTTAGTACTCATGGCAGAGCAAATCACAAGAGTTTCTGAAATCCAGAGTAGCAAACCGAAAACGTTGGAGGAACTCAGTAGGTCATGCGCCATTTCTTACAGGGGCTAACAGCCTTTGTTAATGGTGGAGGTCCGTGGCATAAAAGTTGAAAACTCCTGATATATGGAGAGGTAAAAACAATCAACGTTTCTGATCGAGACCCTTCATCAGTATTCGAAGAGGATATGCCCTTGATTAGCCTGGTTTCTTTTCTTAGGGAGAAGGAAGCAACGTTCCCTCTACTTATCTTCTAACGACAGCACAGACCAACAATTGCTCCAAGCAGGAAATTTTGCCATGGCTTGTAAAAGGATGATGTACGGACTGGCAGTTTATTAACAACGATCTACCAATTTCCACTCTGAGCTGACTGTTACAATTTCTAACAGCGTTGCAACTTGAAACACTGACTATGTAATACGATGAAGCTGTAAACAGTTACACGGTAATGTTTTTGGTACGTTTATAATTTGGAAATCATGTAGATTATATACACCAACACAATAAATTACAGGGTATTTCATGATTACATTTACATAGAGTCCAAATTATATTAGCAAGTTGTGCAGGAGTGCTTCAGCTACCACGCGGGGGCGCACCCGCGAAGATTAGAGCGAACAGTGATACCAAGTGTATACAGAATACATAGATGGGCGGTTGGTTTCCTGATGAACTGAGCTGTGTCAATAACCTTCTTCATTTTTGCTGTCTTAGGCAACCTCCCACTATCAATATTTTGGGTATCAATAATAAGATATGACATTCGGCACTCTTACTTGAATGCAAAAATACAAACAATATTTATGAGTGGAAAGGTCGAAGGGATTTGAGATGCAAAGTGACCTGGGTGAACAAAGTCTATGAATGATTCGCGATTGGAAATCTAAACCCAGCCACCCATCATTCAGGCAAATCTTCAAGCAGCAAGTGGGCAGAAGGGGTCACAGGTAGGCGAGAAAACGAGGATGCAGATCAAGCCAATCAGCCGTAAGACTGTAATACCATAAGATATAGTATCAGATTCTGGCCATTTTGACGATGGGGTCTGCTCCACCATTTCTTGCTGAGACCGTAAGACCTTAAGACCATAAGATACAGGAGCAGAAGTAGACTATTCGGCTCATCGAGTCTTCTACGCCTTACAATCGTCGGCTGATGCAATTCTTCCACCCACCCTCACTCCCCTGCCTTCTCCCCATACCCTTTAATGCCCTGGCTAATCAAGAACCTTTCTATCTCTGCCTTAAATACACCCGATTACTAAGACTCCACAGCCGCTCGTGGTAACAAATTACACAGATATACCACCCTCTGACCACATTCTAATTTCTCAGCATCTCAGTTCTAAATGGACATACTTCAATCCTGAAGTCGTGCCCTCTTGTACTAGATTCCCCTAGCATGAGAAATAGCATTGCCATATCTATTCTATTCAAGCCTTTTAACATTCGGAATGTTTCTATGAGATTTCCCCTCATTCTCCTGAACTCCAGGGAATATAGCCCAAGACCTGCCGGACGCTCCTCTTGCGGTAACCCTTTCATTCCTGGAATCATTCTTGTGAATCTTCTCTGCACTATCTCCAATGTCAGTATATCCCTTCCAAAATAAGGAGCCCGACGCAGCACACAATACTCCGTCTACTCTCACGAGTGCCTTATAGAGCTACAACATCACATCCCTGCTTTTATATTCTATACCTCCAGAAATGAATGACAACATTGCACGCACCTTCTTCACAACCGACTCATCCTGGAGGTTAACCTTTAGATTATCTTGTGCATGGACTCCCAAGTCCCTTTGTATGCCTGCATAGTTAAAGGAGCGTTTAGTATCTTCTTTGATATTAGTCACTAGCTTCCTTTAATAATACATTTCTTCCTTTCTAATGACCTTCTTAGTTTCCTTCTGCGTTTTTTCAAAAGCTTTCCAATCCTGTATCTTCTCACTAGCTCTGGTATCCTTGTATGCCCTGCCTTTCGCCTTTACTTTGGCTCTGGCTTCACGTAACAGCTATGGTAGTGACCTTCATCACTTTGAAAATTTCTTCCTATCTGGAATATATCTGTCTTATACTTCCCTCATATTTTTTGCAGAAACTCCAGCCATTGATGCTCTGCTCTCCTTCCTGCAAATGTCCCTTTCCAGTCAACATCGACCAATTCCCCTCTCAAACCATTCTAATTCCCTTTCTTCCACTGAAATACTGACATATTGGATTTTATTTTTCCCTCTCAAATTTCAATATGAACTCGATCATGTTTTGATCTCTGTTCCTTAAGGGTTCCTTAACATTAAGCTCTCTTATCACCTTGGGATCATTGCACAACACCCAATCCGGCACCGCCGATCCCCTATGGGCTCAACAGCAAGCTGCTCTAAGAAGTCCTCCCTTAAACATTCTACAAATTCTCTCTCGAGGTCCAGTACTGATCTGGCTTTTCCAATACACTTCCTTATTAAAATCTCCAACGATTATCATGGCATTGCCTTTCTGACACGCCTTTTCTATCTCCCTCTGCAATTTGAAATCACCATCCCGGCTGCTGCTTGGAGGACTATATACAACTACCATTAGGGTCCATTTATTTTTCCATTTCTTAACTGAACCCATAGAGCCTCCACATCTTCAATTCCTATGTTATCTCTTTATAATGATTTAATATGATTTCTTATACACAGAGCCACTCTACCCCTCTGCCTACTAACCTACCTTTCTGATAGACCATTTAACGTAGGACGTGAGGATTCCAATGGAAGCCATCGTTCAGCCAAGTTTCAGCGATGGACACAACATCATATTTGACAATCTGTAGATGAATTTCAAGATCGTCCATTTTATTCTTTATGTTGGGTGCATTGAAACATAACACTTTCAGTCCAGTATTTGTTGTTTTCTGATTTAACTACACCACGCCTGTATAGCCCTGTAACTCATGCCAATGGCTGTGATTAAGCCTCATCTCCTGCCTGTTCTTTCTGTAATCTCTTTTGCGCTCTATCTTTGATTCATTTCTGTTCTCCCCTTTCTCGACCCTATCACGCCGGTTCCCAAACCCCTGTCAAATTAGATTAAAGATCCGAGACACCCCTTACCCTGGCACCTGGGAGGCAACGCTCAATGCAGGTACCCCTATCAGGCTGACAGAACCTCCTGTCTGTTCCTCTCACTATGGAATACTCTTTGATTATTGCATTCCTCATCATCCTCTTTCCCTCCTGTACCACGGAACCAAGCACAGTGCCACAGACCCAATCGCCGTGGTCGCCCTCTATCAAGTCATCCCCCTCAAACGCTTCCAAACCAAGATAACGATTGTTGAGGGGGATGGCCACAGGGGTGCTCTCTATTATCTGAACTCTTCCCCTCGCTTCCCTGACCGTCACACACTTATATAACTCATGCAGCCTCGGTGTGACTAGCTCCTTTTAGTCCCGCTGCATTTCCTGTTCACTCTCCCTAATAAGCTGTAGATAATCAAACCGCCGCTTTAGATCCCTAACACGGTCTGTCAGGAGCTGCATCTCGGTGCACATGCCGTAGATGTGGCCTTCTGGGAGAATGGAAGATTCCCGGGATTCTCACATCTGACACCCAGAGCAAAGTACTAAACCTACCAACATGCTCTCTATTCCTTCGAAACTGCAAAGAAAACCCCGAAACGAAGTCCACCTTCGTTTGACCTCGCCAAAGCCTCAATGAGGCAAAGCCTATCGCTTCTACTCTCGCTACTGGCCTACTCCCGACATTCGCCTCTCCGCTTAACCATTCTGCACTTTTATGTAGTTCGTCCAGCTCAGTTGCCACCGCTGATAGGCCTCGCACAATGGACTAACGCCCGCGAAGCTCTTGTTTTAAATAACTTAGATATCAGTACGGTCTTTAAGCAGGAATTTGCTACCGGAGCACTAAAAAGTAGCTATTGCAATTTCATTTAAAAAAGGCCCGCAAGTACAGGTGGCAAGCCAAATATCGGAGCTGGGAAAGATACTGGAATGAAGGACAGAATCTATCAGAATTTGAAAAGTCAAAGGATATAAAAGTGACAGTAAGCATGGATTTCTCAAGGAGAATCGTCTCTCACAAACTTGATTCAGTTGTCTTGTAGAGGCTATGCAGAAAATTGCTGAGAACAGGTCAGTCAACTCTATCTTAATTGAATTTTGCACGACGCCATACAACAGTCTAGTATAGAATGCTGGGAACACGGGAGCCAGAGTGAGCCAGCCAACTGAGCAGAAGAGCACAAAATTGGTTTCCTAGAGGAATCAGACGGTGATAGTGGAGATTTGGAACCAAGAGTAAAGGCTTTCCAATAGTGATGTACTGAAGAGGTAGGTCCTGGTTCCATTATTGTTTGACATCTCTAAAATATTTAATTGATAGTATTTTTAAGATGTTAATACATTTCAGGATGCAGTGGAATCAGTGATATACCAGACAGTGAAAATTAACTAAGACGAGGAACTGGGAAAGTGAGCTAAACAATTGCAGGTAGAGTTCAAGTGGGACATTTGCAAAGTGTTGCATTTTGGTTAGTTAAACTGGGGCAGGAATTGCGCAATGGATTGTCCTGGGCGTTGAAGTAGAGCACGGTGACTGAGAAATGTAGGCACGTTGATCCGTAAAATTGTCGACAGTGATGGACAGGCTGGTAAAGTTGTTTGTTACAATTAAATCAACAGTTCGGAATCCGAATCAGGTTTATTATCACCGGCATGTGTCCTGATGTTTGTGAGCTTAGCAACGGCAGTTCAATGCAATACACGATACAGATAACCAAAAATAAATAAATAAATAAAACAGATATATGAATCTATTAGAGTATATGTATATTAGTTCGATTAAAAAGATGCAAAAACAAAAATAATATGTATTTACAAAGTGGTAGTATTCACGGGTTTAATGTCCATTTAGCTCTCCAATGGCAGAGGAGAAGAAGCTGTTTCTGAATTGCTGAGTGTGTGCCTTCAGGCTTCTGTACCTCCTATTTGATGGCAACAGTGCGAAATTAGCATGCCCTGGGTGTTGCAGTTCTTTAATTATGGGCGCTGCCTTTCTGAGACACCGTTCCTTGAAGATGTGCTGAGTACGTTGTAGGCTTATACCCAAGATGGAGCCTACTAAATTTACGACAATCCGCAGCTACTTTCGGTTCCGCGCAGTATCCCACCACTCCCCCACCCCCATACCAGACAGTGACGCAGTTTGTCAGAATGCCCTCCACAGTACACTTACAGAGGTTTTTGTGTGTATTTGTGGACATACCACATACCTTCAAACACGTAATGAAGTATAGTCGCTGCGTTGCCTTCTTTATTTCTGCGTCGATATATTGGGTCTAGGTTAGATCCTCAGAGAGCTGGACACCCAGGATCTTGAAACAGATCACTCTCTCCGCTTCTGATCCCTCTATGAGGATTGGTGTTTATTCCTTTGTCTTACCCTTCCTGAAGTTCACAAGCATCGCCGTCGTCTTACTATCGTTGAGTGAAAGTAGTGGCAATGTGTACAGGATCTGGGACGTCATGTTCAACTGTACAAATCGTTGCTGAAACAGTGTATTGTGCATTCGTTGGTGAAAAGTAAGCTGTGGATTTTGATCGCCAACAACAGAAGAGATGCGATGAAGCTTGAGATAGTGCAGAAAAAATTGACAAGTCTGTTAGTAGGACAGCGTGATTTTAACTGTAGGAAGAGACTGGGGCTATTCATCCCTAGAGCACAGGTGGTTGCGATGTGACCATATATATGTAATGTCAGGAAGGGCGTAGGCAGGGGTATGATGACAGTCTTTTACCCGGAATCGGTTAACTGAAAATGAGGATACATCGATTCCAGGCGAGAGAGAAAATATTTAAAAGAGTCTAGAGAAAGTTTTTCAACAAAAGAGTATTTTTTTGAATTGAACAGAGTGCCCCATGAACCTATAGAACTAGGTACGATTCCAATGTGTGAAGTGCATTTAAATTAGTATAAAGATAGAATAAGTTTATTGTGGTGAGATCCAAACGCAGCCAAATGGGACGAACTGGGTTTTCAACAGTCCAATAACTCAATAGTTCCAAGTTAATATCAGAGAATGCATACGATATGCAACCTGAAATTACTGACCTTCGCAGACATCCATAAAAACAGAAGAGTACTCCAAACAATGAATGACGGCAGAAACGTTAGAATTGTGGTTAGAAGCGTTAGAAAACCTTAGAGGGCTTTGGGGAGCCTTCCCCAACCCCTTCCGCTCACAGGCACCACCTTCCCCCCACTGTTGTTCCTATCTCAGCAAGTAAACAGCAAGTGTGTGTGTGTGTGTGTGTGTGTCTGTGTGTGTGTGTGTGGAGAGAGAGAGAGAGAGAGAGAGAGAGAGAGAGAGAGAGAGAGAGAGAGAGAGAGAGAGAGAGAGAGAGAGAGAGAGAGAGCGAAAGTGAAAGAGGGGGGAGAGAGAGTGAGAGAGCGAAAGATGAAGAGAGGGGGAAAGAGAGTGAGAGAGAGACAGAGAGAGTGAGAAAGCGAAAGAGAAAGAGAGGGGTAGAGAGCGAGAGAGAGAGAGAGAGAGTGAGAGAGAGAGACTCCAGTAAATAAGCAAAGAGTGGGACCAGACCTATGGAATGAAATTAAGTGGGAAAAAACAACCTACCTGGAGTTTAGAATTGCAAGGTATGTTCTCCGACTAGAAGGGAATGATGGGAATCACATTCCAGGAGAAAACGAAGTACAGGTAACTTATCATTTTCAAATACACTTTACAAATATTGACAAGATTGTTTTTAATTCAACAGATGCTTGTTAATTGAAATTTGTACTGAAAAAAATCCATTCAGCTTTTTGAAAGTACTGATAACAAAGAAAAGCTGCTGAGATGAAAGATTTGGGAAACTATAAATTTAGCCAAAAAAAAAAGAGAATCACCAGTTAAAATCGATTTCGTAACGTGAAACGTAAAAGGTTCTCGGGAAAATCAAGGGTGAGAAACAAAGTTAAAGCTTTAGATTTATAACCGTTCATCAGATTACCAATCGGAAATCTCTGTTCTGTTTCTCTCTCCATCAAAATTCAGGCAGAGAAGTATTGTCACGAGAGCGCGTTGCGAACATTAGAACATCGTCCGATCTGTATTTCTCTCGGTTGAACGATGATATAAGTGTGCAAGGACAGATTTTTAATTGGCGGGTTTTCCCTGTCAAAAAAAAACATCATCGCCGATGGTGGCGACCCTCCGGATTTATTTTTCATCCTGTAAGGTCTGTGGGGGCAAAACTGTTGGGAAACGTTTAAGAGGAATTAAGTTATTTTTCTTGGAATCATCGCATCTATGTAGTAGGCCGGAAGAGGAGACTACGACTGAACATATCAGACATTATCACCTTGAATGGCCGGGCAGTAGACAGGGCGGGAATGGCTTATTGCTGTTCTTTTCTAAATTTCCTTTATTTGCTTTTATTTTATGACAATTGCCTCTAATGAATCCGAAAAACGTCGAAGACCAAAAATAATCATTTATTTTCCCAATTGTTACATGTGACATCGATCATCAACTCTTGGTGGATGCCAGAAACGAAACGTAGCGATGCTCTGGCCTACACACATTGATAATATATGGGTATGAACTGCAATCGGATTCTCAGCTTCACAGCTTCTTTGATGTTTTTACATCTGCGTACAATGTATGTTTGCTTTGATGTTTGAATGCCTGTGTGTAATTCGAATCAGAATTCTGCAGAGCGGCATAAGTCAGTTTGTCAGCTCCATTTCCTTTAGTCTGTGAAAGGAATCCAAAATCAGCGGTTAGTCGAGCATTTAGTGACTGACTGAATCACACGATTGTAAAATAAATTAGAGATGTATTCATAAGTAATGACAGTTAGTTGCTTACGCTCAATACACAATTATTTCAACGCTGCTTCAAGATTTCCCTTAATTATTTATATAACAGCATTTCTTTCCTTACTTAAAAGGAACTTTAACAAAATCAAGTTACGAGAGTAGAGAAATCCCTGAAGCAGCAGTTATGGTACAAAATAATTGTCTAAATTACAATACAATCGTATTTTCTGTCATATGTGTCTGATTGCCGCATCCTGTTTCGTTTATGGAGCTCACAGGTGTTTGCTCAGCCACACCTGCCAACACAGTTCCAAATGCACATGGGAACAGTGTAAATTACATATGAAATTAAATTCGTAAAAGCAAGGAAAAAAGTAAGCTCTAGAGATTCTGCAGATGCTGGAAATCTTGAAGAATACAAACAGAATACTGAAGGAATTCATTTGGTAAGGCAACATGCAAGAAGGTAAATAAACTGTCGATTGTTTCTGACAGAGACGCTTTATAGGGATAGGAAATGAGGGAATAGAATCCAGAATATAAAGGTGTGGAAGGGGTGCCGGAAAAGTAGCAGGTAACAGGTGAAACCAGCTGAGTGCGAAGGTATATGGATGACTGGGGTCGGAATGACGTAAGAAGCTGGGAGGCGTCGGGTGGAAAAGGTAAACGGTGTATGAAGGAGTCGGAGACGGGAGGACAGTGGAACCTGCAAAATGGAAGAAGGAGAAGCACGGAGTTGGAGGGCAGCCTGGTGGGCAGATGACGAGAAGAGAAAAGGTGAAACGGAGAATGGAAAAAAGAGAGAATGGAATGATGGAGAAATTCCCAAAAGTTAGAGAAATTGACATTTATGCCTTCAGGTTGGAGTCTCCACAAATGGAAGAAAATACTATGCTTGTACCAGACCGTTAAGTTGTTTCACTGAAAGGCGAATAGCTATGACTCACTTTATATTTTGTTACAGTGTCAACGGAATCCTCAAGTTTGTAAAATTAACTTCCTCTTGGATGATTATATATGTATAAATATGAACCCACTGGGGTACTCCGGTTTCCTCCAATGACTTACAAGCTAGGAGGTCAATTGGTCACGTGGGTGTGACTGCGCGGCATGGGTTAGTTGTACCGGAAGGGCGTGTTACCGTGCTATATCTCTAATGCAAATCTGTATCACATTCACGCTAATCTCTCTGCTTTACCTGGGAATAGATAACGCGCTCCTCATGTTGTCAATCTTTGCGAAATGGTTTGTTCTCCCTATGGTTTATTGAAGCATAGGCAGTGGTGTGCTCAACCGATGCTTGTTGAGCCTGTCAAAAAAACATATTTAATACATCTCACTGATGCAGAGCTCAGTGATCATAAACTAAATTAAGTTGTAAAGCCTAACACCAAGGATTAACATATTGTTGGAATAACATTTTGTCTGCGCACAATGATACCGCCTATACATCATACCGGAGGTGGGATCTCGACAATTTCAGGCTGGAAGTCGCTATGTTCAAATTTTCAAATCACCGCTTATAACACTCCTAGGAATAGGATGGCGTTCTCAGTTCTGGCCACCTCTCTTTTATTTTACTATTTCTTACATCGCTCTAATTTCTGTGCTTGGGCACAGGCCCATTGTCTATCTTTTACGCATGCGTCGAATTATCATAATCATTGCCCTGATCAGAACTCGTCCCTACGGTGCAAACTGATACTTACCACTCACTTTATTTAAGTTAAGGATATTGGAGCAAATGACAAGTCCTGATGCGAAGTCTCGCTTAACTCGAGCCGGAAACACGGCAGCGGCATCCTAATCCTCCTTTGATTTCATTGGGTTTACTGGTAAATCACTTAAATTACGATCGAAACAGGTAGAGCAAATGGACGTAGTCGTTTGAGTAAGTGATAAAAATGTCATTTGTTCTGCTGAAATAATGGCACAGAATTCCGGGGTAATAAAGTAATAGTAAAAATTTATCATGAATGCTTCATCTTCAACTTGGATATTACTCTAAGAAGCAGCCCTACATTTCCGGAAGTGTTACGAACACTGGTAGAAGTTTTAGCAGAATTCTACCATAATGAAATCAGTGTTTATTACTACCTTATCTTAGTTGCTGCAGTCGCTTCCTTTGCAGCTAGAGTTGCCAGGTAAAATTAAAACTAAATGCGTTAAATTGCGGAAAGTGATTAATGAACCACAAGAGGAAAAAGGTTATCATGAAAATGAATCCAGGTAGCAAAAAAAAAAAAAATAACATTGAAGTGCTGGAAACATGAAGTAAAACAGAGAAATAGAACACACAAAATTTTAGTAGATCTGAAACCACCAGTTAAAGAGAAATAGTTAACGTTCACGTTGCAATCTGCGGAAGGGTCTTCAATCTGGAATGTCAACTGGTTCTCTTTCCAAAATCGGTCAGTAGCGACAGATTATTTTCTGCTTTGGATCCAAATGGGAGGCGACAATAATTTTATCCTTTTTAGGCTTTGCTTCCCACATTGAGGATAATACTCATTCAGAAGGTGTCATTTGGAGTTTCGTTTAACACATGGTTATCATTGTTCACCACATACTACAAGGTTTTATTACAAGTATATTCGATTCCATTGCAGGTTAGGCACTGCTGTGTTGATCTTTGTTGTGGATCGCGGTTAAAACTGCATTTAATGTTGTAAACACCATCTCAACAAAACAAGATTTCGTTACATTTTTACCTTGCTTAATGTCCGTCAGATCAAATGTAACACACATTACGAATTGATTCGTAAAAACACAAAATGAAGGGTTTCGGCCCGAAACGTCGTCACTACCTCCTCTCATAGATGCTGTCTGGCCTGCTGAGTTCTGCCAGCATTTTGTGTTTTTATTTATTTCCAGCATCTGCAGAATCACTCGTGTTGCCTACGAATTGATTCCTGCACGTACTGTACTTTCCCATTGTCCAGTCAACTGAGATTCTTGTAAACTAGCATTTAGGAGTCTCTCACAGTCTCAGATGTGTGCTGAATTGTTCATCAAAACTGACCTTCCAAAGGTAAATATTACCGATCCACCTCCAATCCAACCGGTTATGAACTGATGTGGAACACTTGAAAGGATACAGGAAGCAGCTGCAACGGAAACTTTCAAATAAATCTTGGATATATTCTTAAAAATAAATATTTTACGGGGAAAATAGTTTTATTTTCCCTACTACGCTCCAAAGTGTTATGGAATAAAATAGATTCATGATACCTTTGCTATGCGAATATCCCGCTCTGAAACAAGACGAGTCGCTTCACCTACCGTGTCTACATTCTGACATCTGTCCGAAGAATTTGCCTTAGCCCCTTCAGAAAAGAAATCAAAAAGAAATGATTTGCATTGTAAACATTGTACATTATTCTTTTGATATCTATCGTGTAAGTGGAACTGCTGAAGGTACGGATCTTTCAGAAAGTATTGGTTGGTAACAGTCGTGCTAATATACTGTGTTTTGCATTAACCTGCTGCTATGCTCAAAAGCCTTTGGCTTTCAACGAGGCTGTAAAGTGATAATAGCTTAACAGCGGCGGTAACCAAAATGGAAGTTAAAACCAATGAGACGTACATAAGTTGCTCAATGTTATTTACAGAATCAGAGGGTGTTTAGATCTACGCCAAGTCGCTTACGTTTCAAAATACGGATCTGCCATTGTATTAACAAAAGTTATTTGAAGAACTCCGAAGGGATATAACAACATTCGTAAATCAGATGTAACATATTTCCAGTGGACTGGTGAAATAATTGAATTTTAAGATCAAGCATGTATTTTGCCAGAATATTATCACTGAAATCCGGCTTCGAAAATCGCGATCTATGTCCAATCATTCTGTAAATGTCATTTACAGTTTTGTATTTAAATGTCATTAACGCTTCTATTTTGTACGAATAGAGGTGATGTTTCTCAGCGATCAGTTTTCTTACCGTGCGATCTCTTTAACTTGAGTATCAGCAAAACTATTATCAGAACTAAAATTGCCGATCCGCCCACTGCACGTGCGAGAATCAATCTGTTATCAGCGCCTTGAAAAAGAACCGTAAAGCATTTATACATCCAAAACATATCCACACATGAGAAGCAACAATGCAAACTATTATATCGGGTCGTTTCAAATCTCACTACACACTGATAGGAAAATGGCAGAATATACAGTATAGAACAAAGAAATCTGGTTTTTAGTTTCTCCAGACACATTCCAGCTATTTACTATGACTAAGAATAGGCTCGGCTGCTTCTTCCTATACTTCACTTGACAATAGATATCAGCATAACAACTGAACGTGTAATCATCCAACCTAATACACGTCTGTTCTCGATTCAACCTTTTAAGTCACGTCTGTCAAGGACATTCTTTTGTACAATCAAACCCCTATAGATAACTTGTAGACTCGTCAAAGGAGTCCCGGTGCAGCAACAAATCGCTCAATGCTAAAATCACACGTAACTTCATGAGTTTATAACATTGTACCCTCTAAGCCTCCTGAATGTGTATCGAGCATATTAAACGTATTTTCCCACTGTTATGTTTTCCACAGCTTTACGAGTGACAACCCCGAATTAATGGAAAACTGCATAATGAAACTATAGATAAACACGAGTCATCCATTTGAACTGCGTTGCCCACTATTACTGGAATATAATTACGCAGAGACTGAATTTTGTGATAGTCTGTTCACAGTTTCGCTCCCTATGCATTCATTCCAGGTGGCAATTAAGTGTCATGCCTCAGTGTTCAGGAATTCCTATCTTGATTCTGATTTTGCCCCATGTCCACATTTTTTCGGTTAAACTATATCAATTAATTACACCTTCTCTCACCAGCAGATGGTTTCTCCCTTTGTTATATCACCATGCGATTTAGAGTTTAAGTTTTGCATTGTCTCACCTTTGACAAATGTCTGGAAGTGTGTTACCTTACACGTACTACACGAAATCAGCTACTTAATTCATCCTACACGATTTAAGTTGAGGGTATAAGACATTTGTTTTTAAACACTATTCACATTGAATGCTGAAATTTAGATTCTATTATTGGGCAATTAATATTCAATATTTAACGCTCTGGACAAAAGTTTTGCATGAAATTCAATGTCCACGTTGGGTGAACCTCGAGTGCGAGTCTGTAAAGGGGTTCACATTGGCTTCTATTCTAGGGGCCTCGCTTCCCTTTGCACTTACCAAACTGAATAAACAACGACTAGTCCAATAACTAAACATGCAATACGAATATGGTTTCAATTTCGTAAATTTTTGGATTGAATAAATTTATCCTATCAAGTCCTATTATATCCAATTTTTCTTCCAACCATTCAGAACTGATCAAGCCTTTCTTTTATGGAAAACGACAGGAATAACATGTTTCCGTGATTTATTCATGGAAAACTCTCTTATGTCTTCTGAACAGTTGTCTAATAAATATAATTTGCCTAGATCACATTTTTCAGATATTTACAGATTAGAAACTTCTTGAATGTTATTTTATCTACTTTTCTGATCCCACATCAAACTGAAATTACAGAAAAAATTAGGTTTAAACCCCTATCAGAAGAGTTTAATAGCAATTATATCTGATCTGATTACGAAAATACGTCTAGCTACATCTGAAAAAATAAGAATGAAAGAGAGAACTTCAGGTATCATTACCCACAGAGAAATGGGAGAAAATACTCCAACTTGTTAACACTTCTTCAATTTGTGCTAGGGACGCTTTGATCCAATTTAAGGTGATTCATAGGGCCCATATGTCTAAGGATGTTAGTTCGTTTTTATTGTCGTATAAATCCTCTCTGTGACAGCTGTACTTCTGAGATGGCTTCCTTGATACATATGTTCTGGTCCCGATGTTCACGACGCAATCAAGACACCATTTTACCTTGCTCCAGGATGTAGCTGAAATTGACAGGCACCGTGAGGGAGACATGCTTTATCATATTTTTAACAAATGTCCAGAAGTTTGCTACCTTACAACTATTGCACAATTTCAACTTCTTCATTCGTGCTACACGGTTTACACTGATGGGAACAACACATTAGCTTTTGATCACCTTTCACGTTTTCTATTTACTCTCAATTACTGATCTTTCAATTTAGTCATTCTTCCGTGGTAGCTGTTCAGTTACTGTTCTTACATGGTCACAGTGACCCCACCACTATCACTTGTAAGCGTTTCCATCTTATATTGAGCGCAAAAGATTCTGAACATGCTAATATCCAGAGTTCCACAGAAAATCCTAGAACTCAGCCGATCAGGCGGATCTAAAATATCGACGTTAAAGGGCGAGACCCAAACTCGTGACTCCATCAAGACACAATCTTACCTTGCTCCAGGATGTAGCTGAAACCGGCAGGCACCGTGAGGGAGACATGCGACACCAGACAGGTGTAAACATCTTTTCCCAAAGTAGATTGCGTGATTTCCAATAAACTAAAAGCTTCGTACAAGCCATCCACTCTCCGGTTTGTCACACTTTCTATTCCAATGCGAATTTCTTTGTTATTTCTTTGCCAAACGATTTCTAATTTCTCCGGGTAGAAGGCAGCCGTTTTACAAAGGAGCTTTCGAAGAGACGAAAACCCTCCAACAGGAACAATTTCCAATGGAGTTGGAGGAGCTTGAGTAAAAACAAAGTTATATTGGGTATTTTCGATCCATTTCAATGCAGATAGATTCCTTTATCTCCCCGCAACTAGCATGACACTTTAACTATCAAATGAGTTATCCGCCAGTATTAACCAGTATTTAATAAATTCTTTCAATTTCATGTTCTGTTTATTGTTGCTCAACCATACGCACACACCGCTAAGTGAAGCATTGTTCTTCTGGGGCCAAGTTGTAAAATACAGTACAGTATATATAATCATACACAGCAAATGTAGCTACCATCCAGAACATGCAGTCACTAAATAAGCAGAATAAATACAGTCACACTAGGAGACGGATGAAAGGAAGAGTTCAGAGAATACACCTCGACGGCGAAGCTAAGAGGTCCGAAATCAGGAAGAGATTCTCTTTTGAATGGTATTTTAGCTTTTTTGCACAGTTGGGCTTGCGGCGGGCGTTAGCCTTGGAAAGCTGGCTACTTTTGGATTTTGCATTTTGTATCAAGACTGAGCTACAAAACCCAAAGTATCACAGATTTCTATAGTACGAATGCACATGGAGTTTAATATTCTGGTTGCTCAACTGCTCTGGGAGTGTTCCAGGTCTTGGGATTGAGCTTTTCAGTCATAAACATTCAGTAATGGAGCTTTCCCCTGAATGTGAACCATTCCTGCAACAGATCCCCCGTATTGAATTTGGCAAAACATCTCCTCCGTGAAACAGCCAGGAACGCAAATGCAAACTGATATAGTTCCATTCTTTCTAAAACCTGAATTCCTGCAGCAAAATTGTCCATAGTGACTTGGCACAGCTATAGGATCATTTCTGGAAATGATAAGCCCAATTTTAAGGATTTGTAAACGTGGACTGCTTCCGCTACAGCTATGGTCGGTGTCTAACATGGGAGATTCAATAGTTAGATTGCTTTATCTGCTTATCACAGTAGTTAGGATTTCGCTGTGCCTAAAATAGCCATCCGGAGCTCACCGTTACCCGACTCCACTTCCCACGCCTATACCGACGTCAACGTACTTGGACTTCTCAAACTCTAGGTGAAAGACAATCCTATGGGGGTTAACCGAAGGGCTTCTGCAGATACACTCAGCATAAAGGGATAGCGACAGAAGAGATTGATCCATCTGAAGATCAGTGGGTTCAACAATGCATGGAGCCGAAAGAAATGAGGGGAGATCTGATACATATCAATTTGTATTTATTCGGGAGACGTACACAGAGACTCTACAACTAAAGAAAACCAGAAGCAATTTCATGGCCCTTATACGGATTAGAGCCTTGAGGCAAATTAGGGTGCAGAACTCCCCAAACATGGCAAGGTGTCCCATCTGACCTCGTTGGAAGCTAGTGCAGAAAATGAAAGGGCCCCGATAGAGGTATTCAGAATGTCCTTACTCGTGGGTGAGGTGCTGGAAGACTGGGGTATAACTAACGTTTCAAGACCATATAACTATTGGATATTGGAGTCAAATTAGGCCATTTGGCCTACCGAGTTTTTTTTCTGTGCCATTTCATCATAGCTAATAATTTCCTCTCAGCCCCAATCTCCTGCCATCCACGTAGTTGCTTATATCCTAACCAATCAAGAAGTTACGTCCTAACCTCTGCTTTAAATATCCATAAAGACTTGGTCTCCATAGCTGCCTGTGGCAAAAAAAAAAAATCCGCAGGTTCTACACTCTCTAGCAATAGGCATTCTGCTTCATCTCCTTTTTAAAAGGATGCTCCTCTATTCTGAGGCTACGTCCTCTGGTCCTATATTCTCCCACAGTAGGAGACATCCTCTCCACATCCACTCTATCAAGTACTTTCACTTTTCAATATGTTTCAATGCAGTCGTCCCTATTTTTTTCTGAATTCTAGTGAAAATAAGCCCAGCGGCATAAAATGCTCTCATATGACTAGCTATTTAATTCTGCAATCATTGTTCTGAGCCTCCTTCAAACCCTCTCCAGTTTCAGCACATTCTTTCCAAGATAAGAGGTGTAAAACCGCTCACAATGTGTCGTGACGCCTCACCAGTGCTTTATAAAGTCTCAACATTACATCCTTACTATTATATTCTGGTGCTCTTGAAATGAATGCTCTTATTGCATTTGCCTTCATGACCACAGACAGAACCTATAAATTAACTTGTATGGAATACTACACACGGACTCGGAAGTCCCTTCGCACCTCCATGTTTTTGTATTTTCTTTCCAGTTAGAAAATAGTCAAAACTTTCATACCCTCTACCAAAGTGCATGGCCACACACTTCTCGACACTGCATTCCATCTGCCACTGCTTTACCTATTCTCCTAATCTGTCTAAGTCCTTCTGTAGCCTCTCTATTTCCTAAAAAAACTACCTGCCTGTCTGCCTCCCTTCATATCGTCTGCACACTTTGCAACAAAGCCATCAATTCCATCATCCATATAATTGACAGATAACCTTAAAAGAATCGGTCACAACACAGGCCCCTGTGGAAGACCATTAGTCACGGGGCTCACTTTATTCTCATTCTTCGTCTCTTACCAAGCAACCACTGCTTTATCCAGCCTGAAATCTTTCCTGCAATACTTTGGAGTCGTAGCTGGTTAAACAGCTTGAGCATGTTACCTTGTCAAAGGCATTCTGAAAAACCAAGTACACAACAACCGATTCTACCTATCTTAATCTATCCTGCTTTTCATTTGTTAAAATAATTCAATCAGATTTGTCAGGCGAGAGTTTCCCTTCAGGAAGTCATGCTGAATATGGCGTGGTTTATTATGTGCTTCCAAGTAACCTGAGGCCTGACCCTTAATAACGGACTGCAACATCTTGTCAATCAATGAGGTAGAGTGACTGGCCTACAGTTGCCCTTTTCATGCTTCTCTGCCTACTTGCAGAGTGGAGTGGCATTTGCAATTTTCTAGTCTATCAGAACCATTTAAGAATCTAGTAATTCTTGAAAGACCTTTAATAATGCCTCCACAATCTCATCAGCAACTTTTTTCAGAATCGGGGGATGGACATCATTGGTCCAGGTGAATATCCTACTTTCAGCCCTTTCAGTTTCCCAAGAACATGCTCTCCAATTATGTCTCTAGTTCTGCCTTTGCTCAAGATGGACTCTCGGAATAGGCGGGGATATTATGAACTAGTTGGTATTACAGAAAAGTGGGTAATTTATTGGAAGAAATTCTAAAGAATGAGATATATAAATATTTAGATAGACTGGGCTTCATTCAGAATTGATAACATTGTGTTGTGCAAGGACGTCTGTGTCTAACCAAACTTGATGAGCTTTCCGAAGGGGTTACCATGGATCTTGATGAAGGATAACAGTGGATATGGTCAACATGGATTTTAGCAAGGGCTTTGGAAATGTTCTGCATGGGGGTGGTGGGCTGATCAAGTACGTTCGCTTGGCTTTCAGGATGAAGAAGTAAGTTGTATCTAACGTTGGCTTCACGGTTGAAGCCAGAGTATGCTAGTAGATGGTAGTCTCTGAACGAAGGCCTTTGACTAGTGCTGTGTCGCATGGCTCTCAAAGCTTGCAGCATCTTATCGACCAGGTGGGCTGAAAATGGCACACAGAATTTAATGAAGGTAATTGTAAGTTGTTGCATTTTGAGAATACAAACAGTCTCGGATATACACAATGAACGAGACTGGCATTGAGTAGTGCGGTAAAACATGATCTTGGAATATAGATTGATAGTTCATTGAAAGTGGAGTCAAAGGCGGATGGTATCGTTAAGATAACCTTTGTCATATTGGCTTTCATATATCAGAGTATTAAGTATAGAAGTTAGGATGCTATGCTGAAGTTGTATTCGACTTTAGTGAGAACAAATTCGGAGTATTGTTCGCAATTCTGTTGACCTATCTGCAGGAGAGTTATCAATATGATTGAATTAGTATAAAGAAAACTTACAAAGAGGTGGCATGAATTTGAGGACATGAATTATGAGGAAAGGTTTAATAGGTTAGGATTTTTTTCCATGATTCGAAAGAGAACGAGCGAACATTTGATAGAGGTATAGAAAATTATGAGGAATGTAGATATGGTGCATGTAAGCCTACTTCATCCACTGAGGTTGGGTGAGAATGTAATTGGAAGTCATAGCTTAAGAGTGAAATGAGAAGTATTAAAGGCGAACCTGAGGGGAAACGCCTTCATTCAGACTCTGATGCTATTGTGGAATGAGCTGCCAGCGGAGGTGCTGATTGTGGGTTTGCGCTCGCCTCTCTACCCGTTACTATATAACCCTATCAAAATTCACCTCGATATTGAGAGGGCTTTATTTTCCCCCATTTTGTATGGTGAAAGAAGTATAGATTTGCTAATCCTGCTAATCCTGCATGACAAAAATTGGAATGACAATTTGCAGTGCATGCGACAAATTGTTAATTGATGTTGGAATTAACTCGCTTGGAGCTGAGTATTATTCCTCACTACTTGTTGATGCGGAAATTGAGCATCTTTCTTATGCATAGAGATTATTCTATTGAAGTATTAATATTTTGCGTCCTCTGTGATGACGAATCGAGTTATCCAACTCTAGCTATTCATATTGATATTAAAATTATTTCACACTATTGCTTGTAAAACAATACTAACCTTGCTTGATGAAAAATGCACAGAGCCGAAAATCTCAAAACAGCCACACTCACCAAACACAGTGAGCTTGGTACCACTTCCACTTCTGAAAGATCGTTGCTGACACTTTGCTTCACAGTAGTACATTCCGGAGTCGGGAACTTGGACATTCCAGAGTACAAGTGTTCCCCTTCCACTTTCTACAGTAAATTGTCTTCTGTTGTTCCATTCTAAAAATGTCTTCTCGCCTTCCCTCCACCGACGAGCGTCAACAAAATATTTTGATAGTGGAAGTTTGCAGGACATGGTAACATTCGCACCACGCGGGACGGCCAGGTCCGGAGGGAACTGAGATACTTCGCTCGGAGTTACTTTGACGGCTGCCGGAAAAATAAGCAAGAATGTTAGTAACAGTTAAACACAATTAATTAACAAAAATTAAAGACGTAAGTCACTGGACATCTAAGCGAAAGACGAACGAATAGCTGAAACACTGTAAGCAGATATGCTGCGGGCACCCAGGATTAAATATTCTAAAATAGAATATTCAGTTCGGAAGCGGCATGTATAAATCAGCATACTTAGCCAAGTAATGGCCAGAATTGCAATATACGAAACCCTAAATTTCTCCGACATCTTACAGAAACCGTATCGACCAATTCCTGCAACGCAAGTGGTATTTTAAAAATTTGCTGGAGGAAAAGAACTTCGTGAGGAAATGTATTAATCATGTAAACATGTCGTAGGATGACGCAACCGCAATGCAGAATAATGTGGTTCAGATTTAAAGTCTGTCTGGGCTGGGAGGGAGATAAGAACGCTTACAGTTCTAATTATTTACATGGCCTACCTAGTACTTTCGTGACTATGTTGAAAATTTGTATTCCCGCCAAATGTTGAAAGCAGATTCCGGAGGAAAGTTGAAATGTTCATTGTAAATATTTTGCAAATAAATATGTAATGCTACCAGAATGGCTTCTTTCTGTTTAGCAAAGTTCTGAGATTCTATAGAATTAACATGTTATTTGCTTCGCTTACTGCAGTACTTCTGCTCCTAATTAAACAATAAAGAAACCGTTTCATCTCGCCAAATTGGTTTGATTCTCACCTCCTATCAAAGAATTATGCTTACACAAGGAAACGGGGGGGGGAATCCATGAGCCTCTGATGAACATTGTATCATGCTGCAAATAGGTTTTGTTACACAAAGTAAGATCGCCTAAAGATACTTTCTGAACGTGTGTAACAGTACCCGTTATTCTAATAATTGTGTTTTGTGTATTACATTCACCTTCATCTTTTGTGAATCTTATCCCCTCTCATCTAAAGTGTGTTGTATCACCTGTCTGAGTTACATTGTGCTTTCAGATACTTCAGAAGTACTGGCTACAAAATCTACCTCAAGCTATTTACTTACTTTTTGCTCTGCACTCGATTCTGAAGATAACCATACGTCTCAGTGCCATGGTTCTACCTCCAGCATTGCATCACTGAACGGATTTCTCCATACATGAGTAGGTATTGTGTGTATAACCATATCGAGTACCTGGATGACAGTTAGAATCAATTCGGAATTGATTTACTTCGCTTCTGTTCGTCATAATGAAGCAATTATACCAACCGAGCATTGAGACTGAGGAAAATATTTCCTTCTCATTGACGTGACTCCATAATAGCCATCATCGAAAATGTTCTTAATTTCAATTCAGATTCGTAATATTATGAAAGCCATGAATTTTATTTATACAGTCCGTGAACATGATGTGGATCAGAACACGTTTCTATGTTTGTTGTTAATATTGTGTTAGGTGCCAGATAATCCGATCAAGGGAGAAGCTTTGAAATAAAAATATTTATAATTTAAATCAAAGTTAATTCTGTGATTTATTTTGGAAGATCCAACACAAAGGAACATGCAGCTTCGAATCAACAAATGCATTGCAAATATAACAAACTTATAGTGGAACGTTTCTGTAGAATTCCATTACTCAACTTGTATGCTTCGCAATATTGTTTGAAGTAAACCCAATACAATTCGGTTCTACGACTCACTCATATAATTTAATCGCTGAAGGAACATCAGGTTGATATTTGGAGACAAGCTAAACAGTGGAATGTTTTTTTGAACCTAAATTTTCTTTTTTGTCTCCACCTTCATTTTCGCATTATGCCAATCGCTTTTTTTTTGCTTTTGTTCTCTCTCTGTTTTTCAACTATTTCCAGATAATTTCTGTTCTAGTTGCTTCCCTTCTGTTCACTTGTGAACTCTGGTGAACCTCCGGAATACTGCGAGTCTCCAAGGTGATATTTCCTGTTGACAATTTATTTCTCCCTCATATCTCCAAAGAAGCAATGCTTCTGAATAAAAAGTACGGGCATTTGATACAACAGGCATTATCTTTCAGCCTCCGTATCAGAGAACTGAAAATCATTTTTATTCAGCAGTGGTCAGAAATCTATTCAGTTACCTCTTTTGATATTTGCTAAAAGACGTAGAATTTGGAACGTTAGCTCTATGGGAATGGTCAAAATTTGAAAGAAGATAGAAAATAAGTAACCACCCTCGTGACTTTATATTAGGAAAATTGATGGTTTATATTTGTGAAGCAAATTATTTTGATTATTATCCCTGCTTTAAATGCTTGCACACAGGCCGATATGGCAATAAAATATGACGAATTTGCTGAACTTTAAAAAGTTTGTTAAAAATCTGCAGTTGTGAAATAATAAGTACAACATTTGAATTCCCGCGAATATCAAGATAATTTGACAACTACAGCTAATGGGCGTTGGCTGAACTCAAAACATTAAGTAAATGGCAGGACAGTACTTTCCAAAAGCGATCCATTTGACAATAAAATGGAGACAAGAAACTTCCGACACTGGAACATGGAGCAACACAGTAAGCGCTGGCGGAACTCAGCGCGCCAGGCAGCATCATGGGTGGGAAATAGACAGTCGACGGCTGGGGCCGAATCTCTTCATCTGCACTTCATTGTTTAGCCAGGAAATAAGATAGTGAGGAACATAGAAATTAAACCTTCTAGTCTTCATCCTTGGTCTTCTCCTTTCCGTTTTTGTAACTGTTGGAAGTTCGAAATAATTTTAAAAGATTTTATTTTTTATTATTTAAATAATTTATATGTGCATACTTGAAACTTTATAAATGATTTAAATACTTTAAAAATAAACGTTCTGTCACTCGAGTTAAGATCAAATATTGTCTCTCAAGTTACATCTCCGTTTTATATGTGTGGGTCGTTTATACACCCGAACGCCCTGGACACCGTCCATAATGGTAAACTCTTATAATGTACATGGCCTCGTTATACTGCATAGAACATTCCAAATATTCTATGATCTCGAATGCGGAGAGTTGCTACAGATAATATTGTTCTGATATCTTGCCAAGGTTACTAATGAGTTCTGCTGGGATACGACTCACCATGATCAACACAAGTTGAAACACACAGAAGAAAAGTGAATGTAGAAGGTTTTGGAAATAACCGATTAGTTTGGCACCTTCGGTGGAGAGAAAAGTCTGCTGGGAAGTTTTCACCATGCAATAAACCCGAAAACATATTAATCTGGCATTTTCTACAGTTGTCTCCTGAGTTCGCGTGGACTCTAAATTTGCAAAATCTAAAACATTTGCGTCCTTCCTCAGGCAACTCACGCACACCAGATACTACCCAGCTCATTTACTACCTTGTTTCTTTCCATTTGTCATTTATAAATAAAATGAAACTTCGTGATCCTAGGACAAGCTCCAAATGCTCACCAGTTAGCCCTTTAGTACAATATGAGTATTTTTTCCTGAATCGCAGCTCTCGAGCCTTCACGCTCGAATCATTTCAACGTACAACTCAAAAAATTATCTTCAATTCTCATTTTGTTAATCGACTCTGCTGTGGAACATTTCTGATACGCTTTTGACAATGATGAATTTAATAAATTCACCATCATAACATGCCAGTGCCCACAATTTCAATATAGTATTTGTTTTAACTGAGATTCAGAAGATTTCTTCCGTATTTAAACTGATATATTTCAAAACTTTTATCCACGTTCCAGATCTCGGCTCTTGTAACTACACACGGTAAAAACACACTTAATTCGCCATTCAGCATTCTGAGAATTTAAACGGACAGAAAATGCTATGCATATATAAACAATACTGGTCTAGCATTTCTTTAGGATTTGTGCTTACATTAATACAAGGCAATTTGTCCTCATTTGTTCTCACTATCTAATCTTAACCTTAGAAACATAGAAACATAGAAAATAGGTGCAGGAGTAGGCCATTCGGCCCTTCGAGCCTGCACCACCATTCAGTATCATCATGGCTGATCATCCAACTCAGTGCTATCACCTAAATTCCGAGAGGCAACTGCTTTAGCTGAATATAATCAACAATTCTTCAACTGGACATTTTCACGACACATTTGTTCGGCGGATAAAAAGAGAGTTTCTCTCCTGGCATTGACTTTACTTTGTGTATTCGAGTTCTGAAGAACGGTCTCGGTCTGAAATGTCGACTGTTTATTCAATTGCATCGATGCTGCTGGAAGTGCTGAGTTGCTTCAGCATTTGGTGTACTGTAGCTCTGGATTTTCAACATCAGCAGAAAATCTTGTGTTTGTAAATTTAATCCTGCCTAGGATTACAAATTGCAATTATTCGATGTTCTTAGAAAAATATTCGAATACTTAAAACGGGTGTTTAACTGATATAAAAATGGTTGCTATACATTTGTTATTTTTAAATGGTATATCGTGAGTACAGAAGCACATGCTTTTCAGAAATAGCTTTACACGTAATTAACTTAAATGAAGTTTCTTAATTTTCACTTAAGCGTTAAACGCGATAACGTGGTCACGGGCAACTTACTCGCCTGAGGCGGTGAAACTTCTGACCGCATGGAGTTTCCATGATGTCACCAGCTAACTGTGAGTGCAGTTACTTTGCTGTGTGTGCTCTTGTTTGGCAAATACATCTGTACTGGGTGCATCTTGTCACTGCAAAGGTAGAGAATTTCTCAACTACATACACAATATTGCAGAATAGGTTCTATACATGCGGTTTGAACGTTTATTTAGATATAGTTTTAAAATCGCTACCATATCTTGATGGGGAACAGTAAAAAGACTAATTTTAAACACGTTCTGATTCTGAGCCCTTCAGGTAATATGACTCGTGAGTGAGCCGTTAAACTGAGAGAAAAAAGTTAGGTTACCAAAAGGAGTACAAAAGAGAAGAGAAACACTACATTCCAGAGTTAAGGTTCGGCATTGTTCGCCGTGGAAGAGAAAGGATCATTCGGGGTTGGGGAACTGGGTAAACCGCAAATCAGCCGAGGTATACTTTTAGCTCTGGGGGTGGACCTGAACCAGGAGCAACAAAAGCACAGAGAGATTTGAAAGGATAGATGACAATTAAAAAATCCCTGTTTTGTTTCACTAAATGGCAGAGTGGATCGGTGAGTGCGTGGATTTCAGATAAACGGGTCGCATACACATATCATAACCAGTCACGCAGTGATGTAGACCAGTTCTTAGAATTAGACATCCACATTGGCACGCATATACAGTCCCACAGTAATGTCCTCTCGCACAAGAGTGCACAAAAAAGCACAAAGGCAGACATTTCCTCTGCATCTACTCTGACTGCAATACTCTGAAACTGTTCAATAGACAATAGACAATAGGTGCAGAAGTAGACCATTCGGCCCTTCGAGCCTGCACCGCCATTTTGAGATCGTGGCTGATCAACTACTATCAATACCCGGTTCCTGACTTGTCCCCATATCCCTTGATTCCCTTATCCATAAGATACCTATCTAGCTCCTTCTTCAAAGCATCCAGAGAATTGGCCTCCACTACCTTCCGAGGCAGTGCATTCCAGACCCCCACAACTCTCTGGGAGAAGTAGTTTTTCCTTAACTCTGTCCTAAATGACGTACCCCTTATTCTCAAACCATGCTCTCTGGTACTGGACTCTCCCAGCATCTGGAACATATTTCCTGCCTCTATCTTGTCCAATCCCTTAATAATCTTATATGTTTCAATCAGATCCCCTCTCAATCTCCTTAATTCCAGCGTGTACAAGCCCAGTCTCTCTAACTTCTCTGCGTAAGACAGTCCAGACATCCCAGGAATTAACCTCGTGAATCTACGCTGCACTTCCTCTGCAGCCAGGATGTCCTTCCTTAACCCTGGAAAACAAAACTGTACACAATACTCCAGGTGTGGTCTCACCAGGACTCTGTACAAATGCCAGAGGATTTCCTTGCTCTTGTACTCAATTCCCTTTGTAATAAAGGCCAACATTCCATTAGCCTTCTTCACTGCCTGCTGCACTTGCTCATTCACCTTCAGTGACTGATGAACAAGGACTCCTAGATCTCTTTGTATTTCTCCCTTACCTAACTCTACACCGTTCAGATAATAATCTGCCTTCCTGTTCTTACTCCCAAACTGGATAACCTCACACTTATTCACATTAAACGTCATCTGCCAAGTATCTGCCCACTCACCCAGCCTATCCAAGTCACCCTGAATTCTCCTAACATCCTCATCACATGTCACACTGCCACCCAGCTTAGTATCATCAGCAAATTTGCTGATGTTATTTTCAATGCCTTCATCCAAATCCTTGACGTAAATTGTAAACAGCTGTGGTCCCAATACCGAGCCCTGTGGCACCCCACTAGTCACCACCTACCATTCCGAGAAACACCCATTCACCGCTACCCTTTGTTTTCAATCTGCCAACCAGTTTTCTATCCATGTCAATGTCTTCCCCCCGATGCCCTGAGCTCTGATTTTACCCACCAATCTCCTATGTGGGACCTTATCAAATGCCTTCTGAAAACGATTCCCTTCCCAGCACAATAGCCCGGAAAGTCGACCAATCGTCGCACATTCTTAGTGACCGTGACCCGAAGTTTTCTGAATTATAAAGACACTTTACTTGCTAGGACACAGCATGTCCCCACATCCAGATTTCTGTAACAGTACCATCTACATACTAATGCACCCATTGTTGACTGCACACCTTTTCAGTCATCTTGCATTCATTTACGTTCCTGCAAAACTATCTGGTGTAGTGCGGGGCATGTCCTTGTGACCTATCGCTCAGGGCTCAGGACCTACCTTTATTCATAGTGTTACGTACCTCGTAACTAGGTGTCTTACCAGCAAAAATAGAAGTATCCGTTGGAGTCTGGTACTATTTTCCAAACAGTGTTTATTAGTAAAATATACAAATCAATATCAACAATGCAAATATACAGATAATACATGTTAGCAATACTAAACCTAAAAGTGTGGGTATAATAATAATCAATAATAAACAAGCTCTATCGATGTCTAGGGGATAATGAAGTATCATGGGAAAGTATAAAGTTCAGTTCTGTTCATGTAGGCTGAGGTAGTTGTTGATTCTTTTGTTGTAACCGTTGGAGGGAGGGAGGGAGAGAGTGAGAGAGAGAGAGAGAGAGAGAGAGAGAGAGAGAGAGAGAGAGAAGAGAGAGAGAGAGAGAGAGAGAGAGAGAGAGAGAGAGAGAGAGAGAGAGAGAGGGCGAGCAAACAGTGACAGCTACAGTCATTCAAACCTTCCTTTATTTTCTTGATCCGTCGATATGTTGTTGTGGCCATTCAGGTATGACCCCTCTGTCCTTCAGCTAGGCCGTTCTTCTATGGTGGACTCGTCACCCAGGCAAGGATGGACACACACACAAGCCCCCAACGGCCTTGCTATTAACAATGTGAGTTCAAATTGACCGATCCTTCGTTCGAACTCCGATGCCCCACACTTTTCTCGTGGGTTCCAACACTTAAACAGGGCTCACTAGTGTATCTCTTGGTGCGTCTGAGGGGTGTCTCCACAGACCTCACTTTTATCCCTACTCACGGGGTCTCAGATGTCAATCAGTTTTGAATGGCTTAGCCCATCAAACCAGCCCACTCCAGCAGTCCACTGAGGAATTTTAAAGAACAGAATAGTACCAACTAAACAGCCCTCTCCGGAGCCGTGAGTCTTACAGGAGTCATAATATGGTCTCTCTCCCCTGGTGTTATCTCGCCCTTGTCTGAAGCAAATGTTCCAGTCCCAGTATGTTTTGTTCCATCTCTTTCTCTCTCATTAACAGCCTGGCAACAGTAACGGTTTGTAATTCTCCCAGGGGACAGGGACATGGGCAACCTTGCACCCTTCTGCCCATCAGAGCTGTTCATCCTTCGTAACAATAGAAACATAGAAAACCTAGAGCACAATAAAGGCCCTTCGGCCACAAGGTTGTGCCGAACATGTCCCTAACCGAGAAATTACTAAGCTTACCTATAGCCCTCTGTTTTTCTAAGCTCCATGTACCTATCCAAAAGTCCCTCAAAAGACCCTATCGTATCCGTCTCCACCACCTTTGCCGGCAGCCCATTCCACGCACTCACCACTCTCTGAGTAAATAACTTACGCCTGACATCTCGTCTGTACCTACACCCCAGTACCTTAAAACTGTATCCCCCTGTGACAACCATTTCAGCCCTGGGAAAAAGCCTCTGACTATCCACACAATCAATGTCTCTCAACATCTTATACACCTCTATCAGGTCACCTCTCATCCTCCATTGCACCAAGGAGAAAAGAACGAGTTCACTCAACCTATCCTCATAATACTGCCCTTCCTTCATCAATGTGTTCAGTCACATCCTCAAAAAATTCAATCAGGCTCGTAAGGCATGACCTGCCCTTGACAAAGCCATGCTGACTATTCATAATCATATTATACCTCTCCAAATGTTCATAAGTCCTGCCTCTCACGATCTTCTCCATCAACTTACCGACCACTGAGGTAAGTCCCACTGGTCTATAATTTTCTGGTCTATCTCTACTCCCTTTCTTGAATAAAGAAACAACATTCACAACCCTCCAAACCTCTGGAACCTCTTCCATTCCTATTGATGATGCAAAGATCATCGTCAGAGGCTCAGCAGTCTCCTCCCTCACCTCCCACAGTAGCCTGGAGTACATCTCATCTGGGCCCAGCAGCTTATCCAACTTGATGCTTTCCAGAAGCTCCAGCACATCTTCCTTCATAATATCTACAAACTTAAGCTTTTCAGTCTGCTGCAAGTCGTCACTATTATAACCAAGTGCCTTTTCCATAGTGTCCCTGTGCTTCAAATTTACAATCTGCAAGCTCATGCAAAGTATTATTATTATCATTATTATTAATATTATTATTACAAACATTGGTATTTCGAGCTGGTAAAGCCTAAAGTGCGAGCATAGATAAACAAGCTAATTTCTCAACCGCCAGCAAAATTCAGACTGCTGTTTAGTTTTTTGGCTTTCTGGAGATTTTTCAAAAATACTACTGTGTAGACCTAATTGTTTAATGCTTTTGGATAATAACTTTGGGTTGATAACAGATGTAGATATCATGATTGTGACAAGGTATACCCTGCTCATGTTCCATAGTCTTTCAATTTTCTCTTTTAATAGCAGGTTATTTTCATTCATTGATTTCTGTATATTGTGTATTTTTGGGCTGGCTATATCTATTAAGTAAGTTGTTTTTGCTTGTTTATTCTGTAATATTTATACGCGAATGGTTATTATAAATGGTCCCATTTGTAATAATGGATTAGGTGTAATATAGCTTGTGAGTCTCTGACTCTCAAACTGAACCAGACACGCATTTATCTTAAGGTATGGTTCCACTTCTGACTTTGAAATTTAAAGCAAGATTTTAGTAAATGATGTAGCAGCTTGTTTGCCCGTGTATGAAATCGGATTGACTTCATCTGCTGCAAGATGCTGTAATGTGTTGGATTGTTTCTGGTTTCCCTTGGCTTTTTCTGCATGAATCATCTTACCTTTTTTAGTTTTCTTATTCTGTATTTTTTATACTTTTGTGTTAACCACCTGGTCATCTATGCCACGGGGAACCACTTTGCTCAGAGAAGAGGTCTTCAACTCTGAGCCAGGCATTCGATGCTTCCTTGATGACATTTAATCTGCCCAGATCCTGGGGATGTCCCCATGGACAGTCATAATCTTCCATTGGTTACGTTTTTTTTCTCTCTAGAGTAATAATTTCTTCATTTTTCTGGTTTGTGCTTTAATTTCTGTTTAGTGGTGTGTTCTGAACAGAATTGCACATGCTCGACTGAAATACTGAATCCTGTTTTCATTCATGAAAAAAATCCTTAGAAGTTTTATTTGACTGTTGTACAAAGTTTATTTATGCATGTTATTCCTCTTCCCCCTTCTGTTCAAAGTAGTGTTAATCTAAGCACGTTCGAATGTATATTGTCTTTTCTAAAATTTTAATTTTAATTCTTATTTTCCAGATGGGTTTCGACCCAAGATATTACACTAGAAGAATATGTTAATGAGTATTATTATTAATAGTGTTAGTATTATATAAGTACCATAGTTGCCAACATACACGAATAGCCAGATATCCTGCACCGAGTGATCAAAGATAGTTCCTTTGAACAATTGACGTTACCATTCCAGAGCTCCACAGCCTTTCTACTGACTGTTCAATTTTATTCCCCAGTAGCATCTGATCTTTATGGAAAAGTCATTGTAATCGTTGCTTGAACATTGCAGGAAAGCTTACATGAGCTTACTGTTGTTGGTACTCGCTTTTCCTAACCTGGTATCAGGTAATTTTGCACACCCATCTTCCATAAGTTAAGTACGCTCTTTGAAATAGTCCATTTGCTCGATGATAGTTTGTCTGGATATTTTTGCGTTCTAGATACGTATTTTAAGCAAACTCCCGTTCTTGAAGTGTTCCTCCTGATTGGATCTGAGGAACAACAATTTTGCTAGCCACAATATTAAGCTAAAAATTCACAGCGGTAAGAATAGTACTCAACACAATGTGAATTAATATCTTACATAGAATATTTAAAATTAAAGGTAACAGTGCAATAGTTATTAACATTGAAAGGGTACTCCACATTAACAATGACCAGTACTTTTGCATCAACAATTAGACAGAGACGTAAATCAACTGAAGTTTAATTTAAGGTCCAAAATCCCGAAAATATATTTTCATATGACAGCAACAGTTTACAGAAGACACAGCCAGTTAGATAGTATGAAAATAAAAACAATGTGCAGTGGAATAACATCAGACAGATTGTTCCGAGATTGGCAATTTTCCTGCTCAGATTTTCCCTCGTGTTGCTTGTTACGGAGTGTGGATTACACAGCAATTCTGTTTGCATTGTCTTATTTGTGTCCCCTCCCCCAATATGTAGGATTGATTTATAAATATTAACCAATTCGTTGGCATAAAGCGTGTAACAGACTATTTTCTCAGTAAATATCTTTTGACCATTATAAAGGTAGAAGAAGGATATACTGAGAAAGGCAGCATTGTTTACCTTTGTTCTGTATTTAATTTATTTGCTGAAAGATTCAGCACAGAACTGAGCCTTCCCATCGTAAGAGCAGCCCAGCCAGCAACCTACTTACCTAAACATTTGGGGGTATTTAATATTTAATATTGCAGAGACTGGAAGGATATGGGCTTTGTGTAGGCAGAACAGATTAATGCACCTGGGCATTTGTTTACTAACCCAATTAGTCTGGCACAACATTATGGGCAATGGGGTCTGTTCCTGTGCTGTACTGTATAATGAGTCCTGACGAAGGGTCTCGGCCCGAAACGTCGACAATGCTTCTCCTAATAGATGCTGTCGGGCCTGCTGTGTTCCACCAGCATTTTGTGTGTGCTGTACTGTATAACTTTCTGTTTTGCATGTTCTGAAGGGATTAACAAGTCGTCAGCAACCTCTCTCAACAAAACGCACAAAATGCCAAAGGAACTCAGCAGATCAGGCAGTATCAGAACCTGACTGAAGAATCTCAGCCTGAAACGTTGCCTGTTCATTTCCCTTCATAGATGCTGCCTGACCTACTGGGTTCTTCCAGCATTTAGTGTGTTTGGTTACATATTTCCATCATCTGTAGTCTCTTTTGTGTGAGCAACCTCTCTCAGCTGTCTCTCTCATTACCCTTCCACAGATATTTTCCTTATTTTCTCCACCCTGCCTCATTCACTGGAGCTTAAAGCAGGTTCTGATGTCCATCCAGGAATAATACACGCAGTGGCCACTTTACTAGGTACACCTTCTCATTAATACAAATTTCTAATTAGCCAATTATGTGGCAGCAATTCAATGCATAAAACCATGCGGACATGGTCAAGAGATTCAGTTGCTGTTCAGACCAAATATCAGAATGGGAAAAATGTGATCTAAGTGACTTTGATCATGAGTGCCTTATAGGATGGGTTGATTATCTCAGAAACTGCTGAACTCCTGAGATTTTCATGCACAGCACTTTCTCGAGTTTACAGCGAACTACTTGCTGTACATCATAGAAAAGAAAAGAATTAGGAGCAGGAGAAGCTTGCTCCTCACTTTGGGACTCTCCTAACAATCAGTGAGACCGAGCTGATGTTTGATCTAAATATTAGGTTTGGCTACTACCTATATATCCTGTTCTGCTGAAATCTAAACTCGTATTTATATTGTACGTTGAATATTTGGAGCAAATGAGCTCTCACAATCTCTTGATATGCCGAACGATTCCAAAAATTTGGTGGTTTTACGAAAATGTGCATTGTGCTCTGCAATTGCAAGAATTGAATTTAAACAGAACCAAATACAAGTTCAGTCCCAGGACACCTCACCCGACAGCACACGTGGGTACTTGCTGTACAACATAGAATGTATGGAAAACGGAGTGTGAGCAACAGGGGAAGTCTACTCCTCCCCGAACCATGTTCTGCCTGTTATTGAGATCATCATTGACCATCCAGCTCAATGCCAGTTTTCCTTTCTATTCCCCATATCCCCCGGTACTGTTTGTGAACTTAATCTACGTAGCAACTGAACATCCACGACCCTCCCAATGAGTCACAGTGCTGCTGTCACAACTACTGCCAGAGGGTCTGTGCTCTCTCGCTGGCGGGCTGCAGAACTGGTTCAGCAATCATGAGTATACACATTCCAGTCAATTAGTGTTCCCTGCAAGTATCTTCCCCTAACCACAGAATGCTCCCAGCTTCCTTGTTGTGGACATCCCAGACCATGAGGTTCAGGCATTTATTGTCTCTGAGACAGCTGGAAACCTCATGGATATCTCTCTGACTCAGTGACGTAGAGTTCTAATTCAGCAATGCAATCGAGAGAGAATATCAATGTTATGGCTCTGGCTGGACGACCTCTGGGCTCCAGCAAGATCCATCTTTGTCCAGACACATTGTCCAGAATTACCAGGATTTTCCATTGGGTACGTTTTCCTACCACAGCTTCGAGTGTGTCCATTTTGACTCCTATAACAGAGCCAGCCTTTCTAATCAGTTTATTTAGCCTGTTGGCATCACCCAGCACACCACCACATAGAAGACTGAACTAGCCACAACAGTCTAGTAGACCATGTGAAAGAGAGGCCTGCATACTCCAAAGAACCACTGTCTCCTCAGGAAGTAGAGGCGACTCTGAATCTTCCTGTACACAGTCTCTGTGTTGGTGCTCCACTCAAGCCTGTCATCCAGGTGCACCCCCAGTTACTTGTTGGTCCTCGCCACATCCACATCCTGCCCATCAATAGTAACAGAGAGTAGTACAGGCTTAGTGTTCCTAAAATCCATCACCTTCTCCTTTCTCTTACTGATAGTCAGCTTGCACCATTTGACAAAGTCGACCACTAGGGCCGTGTATTCACCTCCCACCCTCTCTTTATACACCTAACTATTGCTGAGACATCAGGGAATTTTTACAGATGGCATGACTCCGTGTTATATCTGAAGACCGAGATATACAGGGTAAGCAGGAAGGGAGCCAATACAATCCCCTGTTGGGCCCCAGTGCTGCTTATAGCCATGTCTGATACATAGTTCTGAAGCTGTACAAAATGACAGGTAGTCCGTTATCCAGGATACAATGGAAGTGCCAACCTTCAATGAATGGAGCTTCTACCCACCCACCCCCCGCCCACAGCAATGAAGATTGTATGGTATTGAAGTCATTTGAGAAATAAAAAAAAAACATGATCCTCACAGTAGTGCCCTGCTTATCCAAATGGGAGTAGGCTCTGTTCAACAGATAGGTGACAGCATTGTTGACTCCAATCTGCTCGTGGTAGGTAACCAGGGGTCAGAGTTGAGCCAGGACCAACTTCTCCTGGGTCTTCATGATGTCTGAGTTCAGGGCCACTGGACATAGTCAACAGGTCTCCTTCTAGCTTGGTGATTTACATGAACTGCCGCTGGCATTTGGCCTTCCTTAGCTATTTTGACACACAATAGATCTATTGGTCCCTAAAGGCGCTCCAAGAGTTGGCATTGACATATCTACCTGTCTAGGTCCAGCTCAAGCCCCTGTCAACCTACTCCCTTCTGTGCCAACTGCTACTGTGGACCTCTGTGTTGTTCTGGCTGAATATGTTAACCTTCCTGAAGTCTTCAATAAGAGGACAGCCATCTTCCTGCCACCACACCAGCCATACAACTGTGCCATTGACCTCTTAGCTGGTATTAGTCCTGCCCAGGGATGGCTCTTTCCCCTCTTTCATCCAGAATTGCAGGCCATGGAAGAATACATAAAGGAGGCATTGGTCTTGGGATTTACCCATCCATCAAACTTGCCTGCAGAGGTCAGCTTCTCTTTTGGGAGTAAGTTCAATGGCAAGCTCTTTCTCTGCCCCTGCTGTTTTTCAGGTCCTGGTCAACAATGTGCTCTGAGACATGTTGAATCCATTCGTGCTTGTGTATTTGGATTATACTCTTATCTATTCCCATGTTCACCAGGAACACATCCAGCATGCCCAGAGGATTATCAGATGACTCCTGGAGAATGATCTTTAAGGTAAACCAGAGACGTGTGAGTTGCATAAAGAGCAGATTGGGTAATATACCCACCCCTTCCAGTGTTCAAATGGACCCATGACAGTCACAGAGTGGCACAAACCACCTGCAGTCAAACAGGTGCAGCGCTTCATGGGGCTTTGCTAACTTATTGCTGCTTCATTAGAAACTTCAGTTCCATCGCAGCCCCCATAACTGCACTCACCAAAAGGTCCTCTGTAGGATTCCATGGGACAAGTGAAGCAGATCGAGCATCCTCAGAAATAAAACAACGCTTTACCGCTGCCCCAGTGCTGCAACACCCAAACCCATCCTGGCCATTCATTGTCAAGGTAGATGCATCAGATGTCAGCATGAGAGCTGTTCTCTCCCAACACACTTCTGCTGCACCCTTGACGTCATGCCAGTACACCTCAAGATTGTGGTAAACGGTGACCCCTTGCTTGCATCTTCAGAAAGTTTTATTTTAATATATCTTTTTTTATTATTTTAAGGCTCTTTTGAAGACCCTGACCTGGAAGTACACTCTGACTTCAGTTCTTTATGGGAATGGGACCTGCTCTCAGGGTCTCACAACCGGCCGCTTTTTGATATCCCAAGGACGCGGCCTGGAAAACTAGCGTGCCTTCAGGATTCCAGATTTTCTTGGCTCGATAGACGTGGCGATTCTAGGCCGGTGCCCCTGACGGAGGCGTCATTTGAGAACGTGGAACAGGGAGCAGCGGATTAGCTTCCCTGAGTTGTGTGTCCAGAGATCTGCACTTTTCTGGAGTTGACTCTCTGGGAGCTGAACTCGGAAAAAAACAACACAACAGACTTTTAACATCGTAAATCAGCGAGTTGTTTGTTATGTCTCCCCTCTCGCTGTGAAATGGGAACTCCTCTTTTTCCCTTATTACGGAGAGAGAGAGAGAGAGAGAGAGAGAGAGAGAGAGAGAGAGAGAGAGAGAGAGAGAGAGAGAGAGAGAGAGAGAGAGAGAGAGAGAGAGAGAGAGAGAGAGAGAGAGAGAGAGAGAGAGAGAGAGAGAGAGAGAGAGAGAGAACCTGTGGTATGTTGAATTACCGGGTGAATGAGTAGTCTTTGGGTTACTGCAAGTCTGTGTCTTCATTGATGTTTGCTGCATACTCCAGTGCTCGGTGGAGGGCGCCGACGCTTTTTGCTGGTTGGGGGAGGGGGGTCGTTTCCTTGCTGCTGCTTGTGTGTTGGAAGAGGAGATGGGGAGGGGCTTTGGGGTTCTAACATTTAACTGTCATTCACTCTTTGGGTCACTCCTCTGTTTTCGTGGATGTTTGCAAAGAAAAAAAAATCACGATGTATATTGTATACATTCCAAGGACATTAAATGTACCTGTTGAACCTATTGATTGCTATCAGGCACAAAATGCTGGAGGAACTCAGCAGACCAGGCAGTATCTATGGAAAAGAGTACAGTCAACGGTTCTGGCCAAAACCCTTCAGCAGGTCTTCTGTGTCTGCGACCTGTGTCTCACAGCCACTGGACTCTCCTCTCGGAGGATTTCTTCACTGGTCTGAACCGCTCTGATGGAAACATTAACGCTCTGGTGGTTGTGGATCAATTCTCCAAGGCTGCCCACTTCATTGCTCTCCCAAAGCTCCCGTTGGCTTGTGTGACTGCTAACCACATGGTTCAGCATGTGTTCAGTCTACACAGCTTCCCTCAGGATAGAGTGTCTGATCGAGGACCACAGTTTTGGGAAGGCCTTCTGTTCTCTTCTGGGAATTACAGCCAGCCTCCCATCTGGTTTCCACACCCAGTCTAACGGACAGATTGAGAGAGGAATCAGAAGCTGGAGACAACCCTGCACTGCCTTGTCTCTTCCATCTCTACATCCTGGGAGCTTCCAATTAGTTGGGGAGTAATTGCCCAAAATCGCATCCAGTTATTGCCACTGGCATGTCCCCCTTTGAATGCAGCAGGTAGAGGTCTCAAGTGCCTTGGGAACTGAGCCCAGGGAGGGAGACCCTGTCACAACCACAGTCTCGCCTGCAGGGTCTACGTACTCGCACAAGCAGACTACAGAATGGGTTCAACAATCACACTCGTGAGAATGCACATTCCACCAATTAGCGTTTCATTGTGGTGGTATTTAACTCCCTGCCTCTCATTCCAGTCTTGCTGAGACTTTACCAAAAGCACAGCAAACTCTATGCTCCCTGCTTACATCTGTCCTTGTTCTGGGAAAGAAGTCTACTGCTTGACTGACGCTGTAAAGGAGCAGTATTCATTTAGTATTAAGTTATTAATTCTTCATTGCAATGACAGCATTAGCTTTCAGTTTGTGAGTTTTGGTTAATAGACCTATTGGTCAAGCGTTTATTGTTTTTCCTTTAATTGTTCATAGCCTTATTATGTCAGTGAACCGTTCATCGGCTTCAGTGTCTCTCCCTCTGCACTTGGGCCATAACCACTGCAGTAACTCTATTACATTGGCTCTTTAATTCTGTCTCTGCAGGTATTTGTTGCATATATCACTGTATGAAGACGGCGTGTTAAGGTCAGTAACTTAAATTTTTAACATCATCAGAAACTTTCAGCACTTTGAATCCTTTCAGTTCCATTTCCCTTTTCACCAAATTAATGATGAATACCAAATCACAGGGAAGTTCAGATAACTTGACATTATGAATCTCTTTTCTCAGCCACAGATTTTTATCAAAGTAAATCAGAATGAAATACTTTTGAGAGTGATTGCATTTTGGGGAAACAGACCTCTATATTTCTGCAGTTAGATCCCACCTCATGCATTTTGGTATATCGTGCAGAACATGTGAGGTCAGTGGTGCTCTGGACGGCAGGTGGGATCCATCTGCTCACCAACTGTGACCATGTATGTATGGATGGTACGTATGAATCTTTCCTACAATGCAGCACATCATCATTGATTTACTCTAACACTGATCTCCTCCCACTGTCGCACAACATGACCAAAGATGGCTGCGAAAGTCCCAGCAAACTCTGGGCCTCGCTTGTTCCCAAATCCTTCACCAGAGTGTCTGGATCTGAGCCAAAAAAACCACACTGCAGCAGATGGTGGAAAACTGAAATAAAAACAGAAAATACTGGCCAACAGGAGGGACATTTCCTGTGAAGAGATGCATGAAATTTATATTCCTGCTCAATCATTTTTTTTGGAAGCAGGAATGTTGCCAGTTTTTAATTTACAATTAACCCACATGCATAAGTCCACCATTTATTACCCTGGTGTCCACCATTGCTTCCCTCAGAGTTAGTGTTTACCCAATAGCCAAATGTCCTCATTTTGTGCAAGAGTAAATCATTCTGTTCACAAAAACACTGGAGTCTTGAGGAGTGTGTTCGGTACTATTTACTATTTTGTTTGAGAGCTGTAGTTCTAATCAATGGAATATTCATTTTAACAAATCAAATAAGCACATGGAATTCTTTCCTGGACTGCTCCAGATGCAACTTCCAGCAGTTATTCCTGCTGCCAATTAAAATAAAAAAAGACTGCTGATGTTTCTTTGAAAACTGGAATAAAATCAGAAAGTGCTGGAAACTTGCTTTTATTCTACTCACACCTAACTTAACCAGCTGTCTCCTTTCACCTTGTTTCTTTCCTCTTCTCTGCCCCCTCCATCTGCCCATCATGTATGCACTCCTCCCAGTGGTTCCCCATCCCCACTGTTCCCAACTGACCTCCCCACCTTCCTTATTGAGTTCTATGCTCCACCTGCTTCTCCTGTCAAATTCTATCAACTGCTCCCTTCAAAGTCTGTTCTCTGTACTCTTGCCTCCTCCATGTGCTAATTGCTTAATCTCAATTGGACCCACCTATCACTTGCCAGCTATTGCTCCACCCCTTCCTCTCACCCCTCTATATCAACTATCTCCCCTGTGCGTTTTCAGTTCAAAAAGGATCTCAACACAACATTTCAAATATCCATTTTCCTCGAAATTTACTGCTTAATCTGCTGAGTTCCTCTTGCACAGGGGTTCCCAAACTGTGGTCCACAAATCCCTCGGATAAGAGTCCATGGCATATAAACGTTTGGAATCCCTGTGGTAGCACTTTGGTGTTTTGCTCTACAATGGCATGTCATTCAAGAACTTCACACATTCCAAAGAGATTGTCTCTCAAGTTTTGAATTTATGGAGAAGGTAGATCTTGTACAGAGTGCCTTGGCATAGGAGAATCTTCCTTCCCAGGAATCATTTTCACTTCTCAGATAAAGTTAATGGCTGCATCAGTCCTTTGTCCCTACAGAGCCTACTAGACCTAATGAATTTCTTCCTGGAGAGTATTTGTCGGGGTTGATTCTCTGCTGTCTATCACAACAGACTGTTGGGCCACTCACTGGAATGACCTGATTTAATGATCTATAATCGTTTATCGCTCTCCATTATCCATGCTGTTACTTTACCAGCCAGCCCAGTGAAAGATGTTCTTGAGGCAACACTACCCTGTTTGGTGGTTTGACCATAAGAAATATTTTGGGTTTATTGGGATTATAAAAGGCTGATGAATAGTTTCACTCCAGCTAAGGTCTGAGCATTCAGGGATGAATGCAAACTCAGTAGAACCATGTGGCTGGTTCTCTGTGGATTTGTACACTTGGTGGGTAGGTCATACTGCAGGGGCTCAGAGAAGGATACAGATAACTTCAGCAACCACTGTATGTAGTAAGGCCATTTTTCACTGTCCACGGTGCCATGATCTGGACTGCGCTCTGGACTCATCGCCATCAGTCTCTGATGTTGGGTACTGATATGAGAATGTTTGCTGCTGTTCTACCCACCTCTCCCTACCCTTCAAATGACCACTCAGTCTCCGTCCTGGAATGTACAATCCAGAAATTTCAATCTCCCTCATGCTCCAAGGAGACTTCTGAAATCTTAAACCTCAATGTGATCAATCAGAGGCACTGCCTGTGCAGCGTGACATCCGGAGACACAAGGAGCAGAAATTCCCATATCTTCCGGAATAGTCCCCGGTTACCCAGCCATGATTTAAGAAATATTTTACTCACCTTCTTCTTTTATAAAGATACTGATCTTCGATTTGTATCCTGAACTGAACAACTCGTTCCTTGTCATTGTTGTATTAGATTCTGGGTTAATGATTAAATACTTGATCATTTCTCCTTAATTTACCACTGTAATTTTGGTGAAACACTTACCTGTCTTTCAGTAACTCAATTCTCTTGCTCTCTGTCCAACAAAATCCTATTCCTTGCAGTTGGCACAGATTGCACTCTGTGTAAACGTGTCCTCACTAACAGGTACAACACTTTGATTTCCTCTGTAGAACTGATGACCTGTTTAATCACTGGCTAACAAAGGAGAGAAGTGTGGGTAGGAAAAGCAACAGGAACACAAATTATTTTTGAAATGCTTGCAAGAATTTTTTTCTACTATTTCATTTTAGGTATTCTAAATGTGACCAATCAACAAACAAGTGCAAAAATTAAATGATCCAAGAAGTATGTTTTAATTGAACTATCTTTTTCACTGATGTTAGATACGAAGTATAAAGTCAAGTCACTTTTTATTGTCATTTCGACCATAACTGCTGGTACAGTACAGAGTAAAAACGAGAGGTTTTTCAGGACCATGGTGCTACATGAAACAGTACAAAAACTACACTGAACTACGTGAAAACAACACAGAAAAAAACTACACTAGACTACAGACCTACACAAGACTGCATAAAGTGCACAAAACAGTGCAGCCATTACAATAAATAATAAACAAGACAATAGGCGCAGTAGAGAGCAGTAAGTTGGTGTCAGTCCAGGCTAAGGGTATTGAGGAGGTTGACAGCTTGGGGGAAGATTTACAGCTGAAAAATTGTGATCAGGAAAGATGAATTTCAGAATTGTGTTCTCATAATGTATGTTGTATCTTGTACCTTGTTTACAATAGTCTGAAGTGCAGATTATTCATTATCCAAATGACCAATACACTGGAATGAGTCTCTCGATGATACATTACAAGAAGTATCCTTGGTTCAGCCTGAGTTGGTCAGATTCTCCTATTGCTCTGGGTGGGGTTGGACAAAGATCATTCATCAGCTTACTCATAGCTGCTCACTGAACCTTTAATGGAAATTGCACATACAAGAGAATTCAGCACAATTAGCCTTACCTTCAAACGATCTCTTGACATTGGCCTCAATTTACACAGCATGACAGAAAGTAGGAACTTGCTAGAACTCATAGATATGGAGACTCTTTCAATCTTAAGCATTCGGGTACCACTGAAATAAATTATTGTGGGACCCTGCTCCACACATATCCAAATTGATGGCCAATGGAAGAGGACATTTGACCAAACCCCAGGTACCTATGTCACAAGTGTTTAGTATAAGTTTTCTCGCAGAACAATAGAGAGGAGGGAATTGCCTTTGGTATGCTGCAGAAATGCATTTGTGCCATCACAGAAAATACAAATGCTGTCATTTTATCACAAGGGACACAATAGGATGTTCAGTCCCTGAGGATTGCCCCACCACTCAATATGAACATGGCTAAACTGACCTCGGCCTCACAGTTCCAAAAGACATAAAGCAGAGTTGGGCCATTCAGCCGTCAAACCTGTCCAGCCATTCACTATGAACATGCTTAATCTGCCTCTTCTTCTCAGCGAGTTCCCCACAGTTTCCAATTCCCTCAAAAATGTATCTACATCCTCTTTAAGTATCCCCAGGAATCCAGTCTCTACCAGCCTCCAGGATAGAGTACTCCAGTGATTTACATCTTCTGCAATAAACGTGCTTTGTAATATAGTTTCAAATAACCATTCACGAATCTTATGTATCCCCATGTGCAGTTTCTCCAACTAGCAGAAACATCTCAACATCTTCTATTTCTGTTGGATTTTTAATCATTTCAATAACATCAGTCTACATTATCCAAAGTTTAAAGATCTAATTTCTTCAAGCACATGTGATAGTACAACCAACTCATCTGAGGAACAGTGATGGTGATGTTGGAAATAGTCACCTGATCTGATAAGGCATTTGTGTATCTATATTTCTGTGTGAATGTTCCATCAAAGTATCAATGCGGGAGTGTAAACACTCATCTGTAGAGAGGGGAGGATTTTTGTTCAATGCACAGATCTACTGGTCCTTGACTGGATGAGGTCATCTGGTAATTCTGCCGCATAGTCGTGTTAACTTATTATTATTTAATTATTTATGGTTTTATATTGCTATATTTCCTCACTATTCTTGGTTGGTGCGACTGTAACAAAACCCAATTTCCCTCGGGATCAATAAAGTATGTCTGTCTGTTATGTTAAGATCTATGACAATTATTGATCTATCCCGTTGATGGTGTGTGTGTGTGTGTGTGTGTGTGTGTGTGTGTGTGTGTGTGTGTGTGTGTGTGTGTGTGTGTGTGTGTGTGTGTGTGTGTGTGTGTGTGTGTGTGTGTGTGTGTGTGTGTGTGTGTGCATGTTCTTGCAAATGTGTATACATTTCTGTATGTGCATGCATGTACTTGATATGTTCATGTAGTGTGTGTATCTGTATGTGGTGTATGCTTGTGTGTGTATGCTGCGTCTGTGTGTGTGACTATAGCAGCATCAGTGGTAAGGATGTGTTGTTAAACTTTATTCATTATGCACTGATCACTGGAACCCACCTGCCCTTTCAATCACATGATTGTAGATGCTTTCATCAGTATGACTGATGAAGGTTTGGGTGAGGAAGAAAGAATAGCGAAAGGGATTAAAGAGGAGAAGACTGAATTGAGATGACATAAGTTACTCTCCCGTCCATTGAGACAGCCATAATTTCACATGTTACATTCCTGTTTATACATTTTCATGTCCTTTGATTTCACAGACCCAGAAGGAAATGCTTCAAAATGTTATTTTTATGTGAGGAATTAAAGAGTGATGCCATGGAAATACACACAGAATATAAAGTTTTGAGAAAAAAAGGAATCCCCAGAAAACAACAAATAAATCTGACTGCTAATTCATTGTGGATAAGTACAAGATACCTACAAGCTGTCCACTTTTGCTGCAGCTACATATACAACCAATCTTTAGATCACTCATTAAACATCTCTTGGATTAACAAAGCAGAAAGGAAATTTACCTAAAAGAAGCAACAGATGATATTTATGTGTCATCTTAAATGTTTCTATCAAGATAAATCAATGTGTGGTTTTTTTTGTGATTGAGGGCCTGAGCTACAAAGAGAGATTGGACAGGCTGGAACTTTATTCCTTTGGAATGAAGGAGATTGATGAGTGACTTTATGGAGACAGATAAAATCGAGATGGGTTTTCAATGGGTGAAAACACAGTCTTTGTCCCAAGAAATGGAAGTCAAAATTAGAGGGCATGGGATTAAGTAGAGAATTGAACTAATTGAAAGGGACCCGAGGGGTAGTTGTTTCCTGCAGAAGGTGATACATTTATGGACTAAGGCAGGTACAATAACAACATTGAAAAAATATTCGGATAAGTACATGGATATGGGGGTTTAGAGGGATATCGGACCATTGTGTGAGATTGAGGCTAATTAGTGGGCACCATGGTCGGCTTGGACAAGTTGAGTCAAAGTTCCTGTTTGCATGCAATATTACTCCACAATTATAAGACTTTCCTACTTTTTAATCAGATCAGGTAGTGATAAATCTGTACGTATCTTCAACAGAACACAGAGTGAACGGTGAAGTTGTTTCCCTTTGACTTGTATAGGTAGGTGAACAAACCACTGATAATGAGGATGCTGATGTTGAAGTGATCCTCCCAGCTGAGCTCTCTGAGAGAGCTGAAGAGCAACAGAATGACCTTTCAAGGCTCATCTTCTCCGTATTTATTGACAGCGAACTATTTGAGGTAAATTGTTCAAAAGTATCATTGTAGCCTGTACACTTGAAATGAAAAGAGATTTTTGTCAGCCTACATTGCTACCATTCAGTAGGAAAGGGCCAGGTGCCTGTGGTGGTCAGTCCTCATTTTGAATGATTTTACACCCTGACCTCGCCACCTCCCATGTTAAGGCCTTTCCTTGTGGTTCCTGGTTGGGCTGCGAGGAAGTAAACTCTGAAACAATGCCGGAGCCAGGTGAATGTAGATCCCAGTCTAATTTGTGATGGTCCTTCAAGGCAGAGGAGCAAACATGGCCAGATGTTTTGGAAACTATAGTTACTCCAAAGTTAAAAACCTCCAGAAATAGTGGAAATTGTGAGAAGTATCTGATTATGTATTCTTCAACACTGCACATTGCTGAAAGGACTCTTGGTTTATTTCTCTGTAGGATGAAAATAATTACACACTATTAAATGACCAAGTGTTTGGAATTACTGTGGGAAACACAAGCATTCAGAACTTAACGGAAGGTGTGACTATTTAGAGAAATCACGGCAAAAATATGAAAGTAAGTATTTTGACAATAATTCAGAAACAAATCTTTCAAGAATGATGAAAGGTATTTCAGTCAATTAAAGTTTATCTCTTTATTACCTGGACACAGATTGTAACAATTCATTTGGTGTAGTAACGTATTTCTACTCTGAATTGTCAGCTAAGTCAAAACACTAACCACCCTGGCTAACATTTAATTTACACATCAGTTCTTTCTATCAAAGCAACCTGTAAACAGCTCCTTTGTATCAATACACCACCCTATAAAAATCTTGTAATATGATGGTATTCACCCTGCAGTTTGAGAGGGAGAAGATAAAGTCAGATGTATCAGTATTACAGTGGAGTAAGGGGAATTACAGAGCTATGGGAAACCAGCTGGCCAAAGTTGATTGAAAGGGGACACTAGCAGGGATGACAGCAGAACAGCAGTGACTGGAGTTTCTGGGTCAATTCAGAAGGCACAGGGAAGATACATCACAAAGATGAAGAATGCCACAACCCTGGCTGACAGGGGAAGTCAAAGACAAATAAAGTAAAAGACAAATAAAGTAAAAGAGAGGGTATATAATATAGCAAAAAGTTAGTGGAAAGTTAGAGGATTGGAAAGCTTATAAAAACCAAGAAAAGGCAATTTAAAAAGCCATAAGAAGAGAAAAGATGGAATATGAAGGAAATCTAGCTAATAAGATAAGAGAACTCCAAAAGCTTCTTCAGGTTTATAAAGTGTAAAACAGAGGCAAGAGTGGATATAAGACTGCTGGGATCTGATGCTAGAAAGGTAGGACTGAAGGATAAAGAAATGGCAGACAAACTTAACAAGTATTTTGCATCAGTCTTCACTGTTGAAGTTCTTATCAGAATGCCTTAAGTTCAAAAGCGTCTGGGCATAAGTGAGTGTAATTGTTACTACTCAGATGAAGTGCTTGGGAAGCTGAAAGGACTTGAGGTAGATAAGTCACCTTGACCAGGTGGATTACACCCCAGTGCTATGAAAGAGGTTAATCTTTTAAGAATAACTAAACTCGAGAATGCATCCGGAGACAGAAAAATTGCAAATGCCAGTCTATTTTTCAGAAGGGAGGGAGGCAGAAGAAAGGAAATTATAGGCCAATTAACCTGACTTCAGTGGATGGGAAGATGATGGAGTCTATTGTTAAGAATGACGTTTCAGGGTACTTGGAGCACATGATAAAATACCCCAAAGTTAGCATGGTTTACTTAAGGGGAAATTTTCCCTGACAAATCTTTGAGGAAATAACAAGCAGGATAGAAAAATGAGAATCAGTGGATGTTGTCTTCCTGGACTTTGAAATGGCCTCCGACAAGCCGCTGCACATAAGGCTGGTTAACAAGATAGTAGGCAGTAGTCCATGGTACTGCAGGAAAGATACTAGCATGGATAGAAGTTTGAGGGACTGGAAGGAAGCAAAGTATGGAAATAAAGACCTTTTCTGGTTTGGCTTCCGATGACTAATGGTTTTCTGCAGGGGTCAGTATTGGGACTGCTTCATTTCCCATTACATGTCAGTGATTTGGATGATCGAATTGATAGTTTGTGGCCAAGTTTGCAAATGATATGTAGATAGGTGGTGGGGCAGTGAGTGTTGAGGAAACAAAGATTCTGCAGAAAGTCTTGGACAGATTGGAAAAGTAGGCAAAGTAACAAGTGAACTATAGTGTAAGTAGTGTATAATCATGCACTAAGGTAGAAAGACTCAAGGTGTATACTATTTACTAAACGGGGAGAAAATTGAAAAAGGGATTTAGAAGTCCTTGTGCAGCATTCCCTGAAGATAATTTTGCAATTGTGTCTATAGTAAGGAAAGCAAATGTAATGTTAGTATTCATTTTGAGAAGACCAAAAGATAAGAGCAAGGATGTAATGCTGAGCATTTACAAGGCATTGGTTGACCGGACTTGGAGTACTGTGAGCAGTTTTGGGCCCCTTATCTAAGAAAAGATCTGCTGGCATTGAAAAGGTTCAAAGGAGGTTCTCTATAATGATCCTGGGAATGAAAGTTTACACACATGAGCACTGTGTGCTGGAGCAGGGCCTGTACTCACTGGAAGTTAGAAGAATTAGGGACGATCACATTGAAACCTATCAAACATTGAAAAGCCTAAATAAGTTACGGAGAGGATGTTTCCTACAGTGAGTGAATCTGAAACCAGAGGGCACAGCCACAGAATAGAGGGATGTCCATTTAGAACAGAGACTAGGAGGAACTTCTTTAGCCAGATGCTAGTGAATTTGTGGAATTCATTTTCACAGATCGTTGTGGCGGCCAAGTAATTGAGTATACTTAAAGCAGAGGTTGTTAGGTTCCTAATTAGCCAAGGTGTCAAACGTTACATGAAGAAGGCAAAAGAAAGGGATTGAGGGGGATCATAAATTAACCATGATGCAATGCTGTAACAGTCTTGATGGGCCAAATGGCCTCATTGTGCTTCAATATCTTATGATCTGATGGTTTTATTTAATTCCCATAACTTGAGCTGTTGAATTAATTTCTATCCGTGCACATTATTGTTGATGCAATATTAACACTAACATAATCAAATTGATATGAATCAGTTTGGTTGCAATTTGAGGATCCAATTCTCAGACTTCAGTGCAGTAAAGCAGTAACAATATGACAGCATTGAACAAGACATCTAATTCCACTTTATAATTGCATTGGGTGGAATGAAGTTAAAGAGATACATCAAAGGAACAAGCCTTTTGCCCAACCAAGTCTGCACCAATCATCAACAATTCCACGTTTCTTCTATATTTTGTCCTTCCGACATTCTCAGTAGCTCACACCCATCTGGCCTGCACACACAGGCACCCCTAGTCTCCAAACGGCTGACAGGACTCACCTGTCACTTGTTTCCAATTCATCACACGCGGCCTATTTAAACCCAGCACTCATCCCCAGTCCTTGTTCACCCATCTGGCCTGCACAGACAGGCACCTCCAGTCTCCAACCAGCTAACAGGACTCACCTGTCACTTGATTCCAATTCATCACACGCAGCCTATTTAAACCCAGCACTCATCCCCAGTCCTTGTTCACCCATCGAACTAGCCAACCTCATCCAGTTGCTCCCAAACTTCTGTTACCTTTGTGTGTTAAGTATTAGTTTTCTCTGGTTTTGTGGCCCCTCATGTCTTGTTATTTTCCCGATATTAATAAAATATCATTTACTGCTAAATCGTCTCCACCGCTCTGCTTTTGGGTCAAGCCTCCTCTACATTTTCTGACAACCTCCAGATTCTGCAACACGTCTAAAGACCTAGTAAGTTTACAAAGGCCAATTAATTTGCCAACCAGCACGTAGGAGGAAACCAGAGCATCTGGTGGAAATGTATATGGTCATAGAGGGAACCGGCAAACTCCAGACAGAGAGTACATGAAGCCAGATTCAAACCCAGGTATCTGGAGCTGTGGGTCAGAGGCCCTACCGTGCCACCTCTGACAGAACTCCAACTGTGAGATTCACTATCAATATTTTGAGAGCATTTCTCAATTTCTTGTGACTTTTCTGAATTTGTTTTCTGTCTTTTCACAACATCTGAGAGTAACTTTATTGATGATTTTTACATCACACTAAAAAGAGTTAAGCAGACAAGTGGGACAGCTCAGTTGTACAGTCTTATCAATCAGCAATTTAGTTCTGTTGTACCAGTAGGATGCTTTTGTACAGACCCTGGTGCTCAAAATGGTACATGTATACATTGCTGAACAGTCATTGCAACAGGTTTCTGGTAACACACAAACTAACAAACCAAATCCGTATATTTCAGAGTGGATCACATCGATGTGTATTCTTGTTTGAAAATGTCAACGGTAAGCTGAAAACCAGTTTAAATATTTCAGTAAGTGTTGGAAACATCACTTACAGTGTAATCTTTAAACCTTGAATTGATGTTACAGAAAACATCTCAGACTCCTGGAATTCCACAGGCTGTAAGACAACAGTTGAGGATCATCAAAATTTGTAGGCAGAGCGATATGCTAACTGCTGTGATAAGCAGGTAAAACCATCTGACTGCTGAATCTCCCCTGTTAGACACCGACCACAGCAGCAGCTAAAGCGGTCCACGTTTAGAAAAACTTAAAATTGTGCTCACGTTTTAGTAAACTTTGTGCATGGTGGAATTGAAGTTGTTCAGTTCATGTTTGACTCTCTGCAAGGAATCATTTCCACCAGCGATCCTATAGCAGTGCCAAGTCACTGTCAACAGTTTTGCTGCAGGACTTCAGACTTTAGAAAGAATAGAACTGTAGAAACAATGCGCTTAATATCAATTTACATTTGCGTTTCTGTTTGTTTCATGAAGAAGATGATTCGCATCAGTCAATACGGGGCATCTCTTCCAGAAATAGTTCACATTCCTGCAAAATCTCTATTACTGAATATTTATGACTAGAAGCTGAATTCCCTCAGCAGTTGAGCTGCCAGTATATTCAACTCCATGTGCATTCGTGCTATAGAAATCTGTGATACTTTGGGTTTTGTAGCTCAGTCTTGATACGAAATGAAAAATCTAAAAAATAGCCAGGTTTCCAAAGCTAACGCCCGCTGCAAACCCAACTGTGCAATAAAGCTCAAATACCATTCAGAACAGAATGTTTTCCGCACTTCGGACCCTTAGCTTCGCCGTCGATGTGTATTCTCGAACTCTTCCTTTCATCCTTCTCCCAAACCGACTGTATATTATTTTGCTTATTTTGTGACTGTCAGTACTGGATGGTAACTACACGTGTTGTGTGTGAATATATATACTCTGTTTTGGAACTTGGCCCAGAAGAACAATGTTTCGCTTAGGAGTGTGTGTATATGGTTTAGCAACAATAAACAGAACATGAAATTGAAAGAATTTGCTAAATACTGGTTAATACTGGCGGGTAACTCATTTGATAGTTAAAGTGTCATGCTAGTTGGTAGGGAGATAAAGGAATCTACCTGCACTGAAATGGATCGAAAATATCTAATATATCTTTGCTTTTTTCTCAAGATCCTCCAACTCCATTGATAATTGTTCTTACTGGAGGGTTTTTGTCTCCTCGAAAACTCCTTTGTAAAACGTCTGCTTTCTACCCGGAAAAAAATAGAAATCGTTTGGCAAAGAAATAACAAGCAAATTTACACTGGAATACAAAGTATGACAAACCGAAGCGTGGATGTCTTGTACGAAGGTTTTAGGTTATTGGAAGTCACTCAGTCTACTTGAGGAAAAGATATTTACACCTCTCTGATCTCTCATGTCAACTTGCCGTTTTCGGCTACATACAGGAGCAAGGTAAGATGTTGCCCTGATGAAGTCATGGTGTTGGATCTCGGACGTAAACATCGACACTTTAGCTCTGCCTGATCGGCTGAGTTCTTCTAGGGCTTTCTGTGTTACTCTGGATTTCAGCATGTTCAGAATCTTTTGCGCTCTATATAAGATGGAACACTTATAAGTCATAGTGATGGGGTCAATATGAACTTGTTAAGTACAGTAACTGAACAGCTACCTAAACACAGAAGAACGACTAATTTTGAAGCTTAGTAATTGACAGCGAATATTCAACGTGAAAGGTGATAAAAATAACGAACGTGTTTTGTCCGTTAGTTTAAATCGTGTAGGACGAATTAAGAAATTAAATTCGTGGAGCATTCGTAAGGTAGCAAACTTCTGAACATTTGCAAAAGTTGGGTCAAAGCAAAACTTAAACTCTATATCTCACTGTGATATAACAAAGGTGGGAATTTGCATTTCCTGTTTTATGATATATTTTCCGAAATTGTGCAGTGAGATTTGAAAGTGGCCTGTAAAATATTTGACATTGTTGATTCTCATGTGTGCATTCGTTTGTAGATGTATAAATGTTTCACAGTTTCTTGTTTTCCCCCTGTTGATTCACAAGGCTCTGACACTAAATTCATTCCGGCACGTGCAGTGGGCGGATCGGCAATTTTAGCTCTGATAGTAGTTCTGGTGAAAGTCAAGTTAAAGAGATCGCACGGTAAGGACCCTGATCGCTGAGAAATCTCATCTCTATTCGTGCAAAATAGATGCACTAAAGGGATTTAACTTCAAATAAAAATGTCATTACAATATAATTACACAGGGACTGAGATGTTCGAACCGGATTACATAAATAATTATCAGGCACTATAGAAGCTGGATCTGTAAATGTGATAATTCCACCAGTCTATTCGCTGTATTTACATGCTGTATCTTGTATATGCTACATTTGATTTAAACGCAGAGTACTCGAAATTGAAAATGCAACGAAATCTTGGTTTGGAAGTCATATGCAGTTTTTAACCCCGATTCCCAGCAAAGATCCATACAGCACTGCTTAACCTGCAATGGAATCGAATATGTGTCCAATAAACCGTGTAGTACCTGGCGCATAATGATACCCATATGCTAACTAAACTCCACACGGCGCCCGCTGCTCCACGAGGCTAAGCTGAATGATTATTGTCATCAGTTTTGAAAGAAATGCCTCAAAACTTATAAATGTATTATCATCTCCCATTTTGGATTTAATCCAGAAATTGAAAATCTCTAACGACATCTTGGGAACGAGAAAACGTTGTCCTTTCAGATTGAAAATCCCTCCCCAGAACGTAACATAAACTTTAATTGTTTCTCTTTGCTCTCGTGTTTCCTGACCTACTGTGTGTGTTTTTTTTTTACTTCAGAGTTCTAGCAGTACAATGATATTAAATTTGTGCTACCTGGATTCTCCTGACAGCATATATTAAAACTTTATCGGTTGTATACCTATCTGTCTAGAACTGGAAACGACTACTTGTGTTCCATTACTCACCTTTCCAATGTTAGCGCATATTTTCACTCTTACGTAACGGTATTCGCTGCAGCAACTTTTCATATCACCAGAACAAGGCTGTTATATCTCTCTGGCTTCATGATGGGAGTACCCCGTTGAAACTTCTATCAGTGTTCGTATCACTTCCCGAAATGAAGGACCGCTTCTGAGAGTAATGTCTAAGTTGAAGCTGGAACGTTGAAGATAAATCATTTACCGTTGCTTTATTGCTCTAGAATGCTCTGTCATTTTTCCAGCCAAAACAAATGCTATTTTACCAATTTTCTGCAATGTGCATGTCCAGTTGATCTACTTATTTCGATTGTAATCTGTTGATTCACTAGTAACACCAATAAGCCCAACAGCAGGTAAGATTCCCCTCCCGCATTTGCTAACTCAGTAAAGCCAGGCTGGAACAGTACATCAGGTCTTGCCATTTGTGCCAATGTCCTTAACCTAGATAATGCGATTTTGAAGATCACAGATCCTAATTGCACCATGGGTACAAAATCTGGTCCAGGCCAATGATTACAATAATTTGACGAGGTGCATAAGATAAACGCATCGGATAAAGCTCGTGCACAAAATTTGGAAGAGCGGAATGTATATATCCATATAACTGTATAAAAATTACAGCCCTTCTAGTCCGTGCTGAACGCTTACTCTCATCGTCCCAAAGTATGACAAAGTCCCAAACAAGGGTATGACATAAGAGATGGAAAAAAGAGAGATGGCCAGGCCTGAGAAACCGTTCCGATTGATATATCTGGTTATAAGTGGTTGTTTGGAAATCTAACGTAAACGTAGCGACTTCCAGCCTGAAATGGGTTTGGTAACCCACGTCCGGTATGATATACGGCCAATATCATTATACGCGGACAAAGTGTTATTCCAACCAATTTTTAATCATTTTCTATTATTAGATATTCCAAAGCAATCTTAGTTCATGATCACTGACCTTTGTATCAGTTATCAGTATTAAATATGTTTTTCTAACAGGCTGAACAAGCTGCGGTTGAGCACAACACTGACTATGTTTCACCAAATTTGAGGGAGAGCAAAGGATTTCGCAAAGATCGGCAACAAGAAGAGCGCATTATCTATTATCCGGTAAAGCAGAGATATTGTCATGAATAACATATGAATTTGCTTCAGATATATAACACTGTAACAGAGCCGTCCGGCCGAAACAGTTCGCGCCGCCCAATTATACCCATTTGACCAATTAGCCGACTCACGCCTACATATTTTAAATGTGTGAGAAAACCAGAGCGCCCAAAGAAAGTCATACGGTCATGGGAAAACTTAGAAATACACCATTTAATCGGGCACGGGAAGTAAATCCGGATCACTGCTGCTTTAATAGTGTTACGCTAGCCGCTCGATACCGAGCCACACAAAGCATATACATAGGACCATAAGATACACAAGCAGACGTAAGCCATTCGGCCGATCGTGTCTGCTCCGCCATTTAATCCTGGACAGATTCAATTCTTCCAGTCATCCCCACTCCCTTGCCTTCTCCCCATACCCTTGCCTTCTCCCCATACCCTTTGACGCCCTGCATAATCAGGAACCTATCTATCTCTGCCTTAAATGCACTGAATGACTTGGGCTCCACAGCCGCTCGTGGCAACAAATTCAGCATATTTACCACCCTTTGACTAAAGTAATTTCTCCGCATCACTGTCTGAATGGACGTTCTTCAATTCTGAAGTCGTGCCCTCTTGCCCTGGAGTCCCCGGCCAGGGGAAATAACTTTGTCATATCAAATCTGTTCAGGCCTTTTAACATTCGGAATGTTTCTATGAGATCCCGTTCATTCTCCTGAACTGGGAATACAGCCCAAGAGCTGACAGACGTTCCTCATACAGTATCCTTTCATTCCTTGAATCATTCTTGTGACTATTCTCTGAACCCTCAAAATGTCAGTATATCCTTTCTAAAAGAAGGAGCCCAAGTGTGGTCTCACGAGTGCTTATAGAACCTCAACATCACAACCCTGTTCTTATATTCTTTAACTCTAGAAATGAATGCCAACAATGCATTCGCTTTCTTCACCACCGACTCAACCTGGAGGTTTACCTACCGGGTATCCTGCACAGGGTCTCCCACGTCCCTTTGCATCGCTGCATTTTGAATTATTTAATAATTATATGCATCTACATCGGTGGTGTACAGGTGGAACAGGTCAAAAGCTTTACGTTACATTAATATCTCTTACTTTTGATACTTATTTCATCATCCCCGTTCTCTGTTTTCTCTATTTCAAATTCTGGCTCCTTTTCACCTCTTCACTTTTACTCATCTGCCGTCACCTCCACTTGTACCCCTCCTTCTTCAATTACTTCCAGGATCCACTTTCTCCTCCGATCAGATTCCTTCTTGCAGCCTTTTCCTTTTCCACACATCACCTCCCAGCTTCTACGTCATTCCACCCCCATCATTCACACACGTTCCTACCAAACTGGTTTCTCCTATCACCTGTCATCTAGTATTCCTTCCCCACCTTATTCCAGCTTCTGACCGCTTTTTTTTTCGCTGTCCTGATAAACTGCATCGGCCAGAAATATCGACAGTTTATTTATAGCATATATAAATTCCCTACTGAATTCCATCAGCATTTTTTTGCATTCTTCAAGATTTCCAGCATCTGCGGAATTCCTCGAGATCATATTTTTCCCCTGGCTTTTCCGAATTCAATTTCATATGTAATTTGCAAACGAGGAAGCACTAAAAAGCATGAAACTGGAAATAGCCATCCTTTCCAACGCCCATTATCAACTCCATCATGAACACGAATATCTGATAAAAACCGAGCAAAACTGAAGCAAACGAACATTGGTGTTATTTATGGAAATACTGAACTTCGACAAAGCAGCAACCATACGGCATGAATGAACAAAGTGCCAACATTCACTCTATCAGTTGAACGATAGCCACTGATGACAGAGTCTGTGTGCATTTGGAGTTCTGTTGGCAGGTGTGACTGAGGAAACACTGGCAAGAACTATAGACTAAACTGTTTATGGCAATCAGACACATATAACACAAAAATGCTCTTGTGTTTTGAGTTAGCGAAATATTTTGTACTATACCTGCTGCCTTAAGGAGTTACCTACTCTCCCAACTCGATTTTGTTAAACTTCATTTCAATAATGAAAGAAACGCTCGTGATTCTAGCAGGCTGATGGAGTTGAAATACCATATGAATCATAAAGATTTTTTTTAAAATTTCTGACATAAATTTTGTGTAAAACGACAGGAATCTGAAATTGATAACTTATGAATACATCACTAATTTATTTTACAATTATTGATTCGATTTGTTCAACTCAATGGACTCTTAATTAATCACTGATTTTGAAATATTTTCACAGACTAAAATAAATGGAGCTGACAAACTGACCTACGCTGCTCTGCAGCTTTCCGATTCCAAGAGCACCTCAATATCCAAACATCAAAACCAACATACACTCTACGCAGATGTAAATACATCAAAGAAACTGTGAAGCTGAGAATCCAAATGTCAATAGACTGTCAATGAGTGCAGACCTAGGCATTGCTTCTTTTCATTTTTGCATCCAGACAAGAATTGTGATTCTACATCGCATGTGTAAGTTAGGAAGATAAGGGATCAATTTCGCCAACGATTTGTTGGAAAAAATAAAAGTAATTAACTTAGGAATAAGATTGCGAATAAGCCATTCCGTCTCTCTCTACTACTCAGTCATAATCTCCATTGAACTGTCCCCGATCATTCCAGGAAAGATGACGCCCCTGTGTTTGAATATAGATCAGTAAATGTCGTATGATGAAAACAATTCAGTACTCTTCTGTTTCTTATACATTCACGGCATGTTGCTCAGAATTAGCTCTGTAATGCAACTGCACTATTACATGGTAGTGACAGAAATCCCAGGACACTAAAAAGGCAAGCGAAAAGCATCGCAACCTGTGAACCTGTCCAAGCCCACATTGAAACAGAGGAGATACGCACATGGTCCCATTAAAGGAAATCAGGTTTAGCCTAATCATAATACTTGACTGAAAAACATGGACGTTGGAAAGTAGATTCATATATGAATCACGTGTCTAGATGTGTACTCATGAATAATATGGAATTTTACACAGAGCTCCTCAGCGATTAATAACTGCACCGCTTCCCAATAGAGCAAAATAAATCTGAAGTATGCCAAGTATAACCTCCACTGGTGCCCCTCCTTCTTACATTTCTTCCAATGTCCACTTGCTCCTCCTATCTGATTCCTTCTTGTACCCTTTTCCTTTTCCACTCATCACCTCCCAGCTTCGACGCCATTTGATAAAATGTTGACATAAACTTTGTGTCAAACGGCAGAAATCGAAAATTCATAACTTATGAGTGCATCACTAATTTGTTTCACTATTTTTGATTCAACTTGTTCAACTCAATGAATTCTCAATTAACCGCTGATTATGAAATAATTTCACAGACTAAAAGAAATGGAGCTGACAAACCGACTTACGCTGCTCTATAGCTTCCCGATTCCAAGAACACCTCAGCATCCACACATCAAAAGCAACATACATTGTACGCTGATGTCAATACACAAAAGAAAACTGTGAATCTGAGGTTCCAATGCAGTTTAGAGCTGTAGACTATCAATGAGTGCAAGCCCGAGGCATTGCTTCGTTTTATTTCTTCCATCCAGACAAAGATTGTTCATCGACAACACATTTATAATTTAGGAGATAAGGGATCAATTTCGTCTTCGATTTATTGAAGGCGATCATCACCGGAAACTTAAGACCAAGTTTGGGAAGAATCCACCGCCTCTCTCTACTCTCCATTCATTCAAGAGGAAAATGTCTGATATGCTCAACCATATTCTCTCTGCTATATCATTGAACAGTCCCCAGTCATGAGATAAACCTACTCCGTCTTCAATACCGACGCTTCCCCCCCCACCCAGAAACCCCTCCACAGTTCTCAGAGGATGAAAGAAATATCAGAGACTCGTTACCACCAGCTACAGGAACGTTGCTGTGTAAAAACCGCCACTGAACAATTACCTTTGCTCACTTATGTCAACGTTCAACCGCGGTAAATATAGATTTGAAGATGTGGAAAAAATAGCAACATGTTCTCGGGAAAACAACTCTGGTCTGAATATTAATCAGTAAATCTCATATGATAAAAAAAAAATCAATGCTCTTGTTTCATGTACATTTACGGCTTGCTGCTCAAAATTAGCTGTAAAATATAACTGCACTACCACATGGTAGGAATTGAAATCCCAGGGCACCCAAAAGACAAGCGAAATCCATCGTAAGCTGTTACTGTCCCAGCCCACATTGAAGCAGAGGAGGTACGCACACGGTCACATTAAACGAAATCAGGGTTAGCCTAATTATAACATTGGACTGAGAAACGTGGACGTTGGAAAGTAGGAATATAGGAATCACGTGTCTAGATGTGTATCCTCGAAGAATATAGTGCTTTGGACAGAGCTCCTCGGTGATTAGTAACTTCCAAGTTGCCCCAATGGAGGAAAATAAATTTGAGTTATGCCCAGCATTTATTTGGCAATGGTCGTAAATTGACGCATTAATTCCGGATGTATGTGTGACACAAGAGGGTGAACATCCTGGTAGGATAATACATTATTGTTGCTCATCAGATCAGTGTGGCTGGTGGATAACGTGCGGTAGTAAGGAAGGTTTGGAATAGGTACAGGGAATATTGGCAGTGAAATAAATCCTCTGTCTGATAATACAAACATCTATTACTAAAAGAGTTTAGGCAATCCCGAGAAATTCGCGAAAATAATAGAAATGTGCACCCTTGGAAACAAGACTGGGCCGCTCAGACTGTTCTTTTGGAAATGCTGGCTGGGATAGATTTCCCTTTCAGAATCAGTCACACACTTCCTTCCCTAGGTCACTTCGCATTTCAAATCCCGTCGACTTCTCCACCTTTAAATATTGTTTTGATATTTACTATCAAGTAAAGAAGCAGAATTATATCTTATTCGTAACTGACAGGATCTTTGTGCTCTTACCTTTCTTATTCATTTATTCATCTCCTCATTAAAACACAAACAGCCATTTGTACTTTATCTGATGAGCAAGTTAACAAGAGTACAATACTTGCTCAAGCAATTGTGAAGTGCTGGTGATACCTTCTAAACTGCTTTTCAGGACGTATTTACTTTCAGCTCACCTCAACGGCGTTTCACACATATATCGATACTTGCTCGCACTGGAGAATACCCTTTGCAAAAAAAAAAACAACACTCTTTAATACCAATAGAAAGGCACGTGTGTACTATATTTATCGGGGAAAAAATCAGTTATACGAAAATAAATACAATAATAATATAAACGATAGCGGTTTCAGTGGCTTTAAATATTTGTAAAGTACAGACAGTTGTAAAATCGTGAAAATTCCTCTGAATCATCCGAATCAAGTGCTTTCTGTCACTGCGATGGCCTGGAGAGGGCGCCATCGTTATTTTACTGCAATCAGTCGTCTGAAAAAATGTTTGACATTATTAAACGATGCTGTTCTTACAGCTTTCATTCTGCTTCCCAGTTCCAGCGGCAGAATTCTTGAAGGCTAATAAAAGAAAGGTACTGAGGTAGAACATTGAAATAACACACAGCCTGAAGTCCTGTTTGCAAATTATCTGGCTAAGTGCTCTACAAGGCACGCTGTCAACTTGTAACTGGAGTGTGAAGTGCAGAGGAGGTAGCTTCATGAACAGGAGGGGTAACTGAGAAAGACAGGAATTGCTGTTAGCAATGTAGGAAATGCTTGGGATACGCAGTGTTGGATTGGAAAGAAGTTAAAAAGGAGCTGATGAAACAGTGGATCAGGATTCCATAGAAGGAATTAATTCATACAAAAATTTTGAATTATTGTGTCACTATGTTGAAATTGTTCAAAAAAAAACATTAGTACAGAACCAGATTGATATTTATCCTGACTGTTGTTGACATCAGGCCGAAGTCAAAGTTTTAGGATTTGTCGACATTGTTAAACAAGTGGCTTGTTGCTACATTGATCCTTGTGGATGCAACATGCAGATGTTGGTTTGAAACAAAATCGTTTATTCATAGGGTACACTTTTCTGCCTGATGATGGGATGATTCATTTTTTAAATCCAACGTCAATGTTACATTTGTCTCTGGACGAATACATTATGCAAGTGTCCATATGGACAGGCTTTTTCACAGTGAATAATACTGTTCTACAGTTAACACATTGTGAAGTATTTTTACAGCAAGATTCAACAGCAATGTGACTCACAGTTATATGTAAGCCTCGACTCAATGGGAATACCCAATATGTTGACAGCAGAAATACTTACGACAACTAAAATGCAGAAGATTTTAGACACAGCTCAGTACATTAGGAAATCAACCTCCCCTCTGTACTCTGTATACACCTGCCAATACTGTTCCCTCTAAGCTGCATGACTGGGAATGCACAATAACTCCGACACATTACATTTGATGTTACGCTGTTGGAATTCTCTTTCATATAATGTTAATATAATTGTGAATGTATGCTGATAATTTTGAAGTCTGTGTTGATATAATCGTGAAATTTCCATTAATTATATGTTTGTCAATACAATCCATAAACTCTCTAAATAATAAATATGCTACAATCTCTACTGAGAAGCATTTTAGTGCTTCAACGTACTTACATACTCAGAGTTTCGAGTTACAACACTGCGACAAATCGTTACAATAAACTCAGAATCAACGTGGGTAGCTTATAATTAATAAACCGCCAGCCCGTGCTTAATCCTCTTTCAGGCCAGCTGGTACAAACTTCTTGCTCAGAGCAATGGTTGGTCCACGCAGCTGGTTTCCCTCAAGTCTTCTGCAATACTTGTTATATGTTATATTTATGATGGGACTTGGTCCGTGCCGTTTTCTAGAGATGATGCATGTCTCCTTTCTCCGCAACAGTGTCTCAACATCCTCGTCAACCGGGATCCCGAATCTTATTGTTCTTGCCACTCTCTCTACCAGTACCGCTCATGCATAGCAGCAGTTAGTAGAGGGCATAGCCTTGAGATAAGAGAAGAAAAAATAACTAAGGTTTGTGAGGCAGGTATATTACGTAGAGAGTGGTAGGCGAATTGACAGCGCTTCAAGAGAATTGATCACAACAGATAAAAGACGTACAAATATGCCCATGAACTGGCAAAAAAGGAGTGATGTAGAACGTGACCGAGTAGATAGAATTCTGTTTGAGTTATTATTGATCCAGATGTCATTGGATGAAAAATATGGATCAATTATGGATTAAGAAGCAATAACGGGCTACAACTGATATCGTATAGACGCATTGAACCGCGAAGGACTGGAGCATAGGAAACGCCCTGTGTGAATTCGGATCGGCTCTAAGGCGATATGTGGAAGTAGTAAAGGGTTGCTTGAGATGGAATCTGATAGGAGAAGACATTTGGCCATTGGAGAAAGGAAAGGAGGAGCAGCAGCAAAGATAGGTGAGGAGAAGAGAATGGACAAAACGGGACCCAGAATGAGAAATGGAAAACGATGAATGGTGTACTGGACTAATCACTGAAAGTTAGAGAAATCAAAGTACATATCAGCAGATTGGAGGCTACCGAGACGGAATATAAATCCACCTATCAAGTGCCATCTCTTTACTTCCCCCTCCCTGTACCTATCACCTTACAGCTTATACGCCTTTCCCTCCCCTATCTACTTATTATGAATTCTTCCCACTTCTTTTCAAGCCCTGAAAAAGGTTTTTATCCCGAAATATCGACTGTTTGTCTTTCACCATTGATGCCGCCTGACCCACTGTGCTCCGCTGGCACTTTGTGGGTTGTCCTCGGGATTTCCGATATCTACAGAAATTCTTGTACACAAGGCATCGACATAGCATTGACCATGTGACTTCATACATGATGATTACTTGTTTATAATATCCTATGAATTTCTAACTTTCAGGCAAAACTCTCATCTGCAATGCCCGTAGATGCAAACGCGTGGTGCGTGGCTCTTCTCGCCTGTGTTTTGGAAAGGTACGCTTAATTTTTTGTGCCCATTCCACGGAGTAAATACTTTATAATATTTCCAGCCATATATTTCTTATGCCGATACTCCTACACAACGCCAAATCCTGTCCACGCCTTTAACTACACCTCAACCAGCCCAAAAAATTTTAAACAATCAAATGCTTTAAACAGCGGATGAACTGAAACGCCTCATAATTAGAGAATAATTTGATTCGGGTTAGCTGATTAGAAATTGGGAGCTGTAGAAAAGCTGTGTTGAGAGGAAATCACAAGCCATCTAATTCATGCGAAGCGTTGTCGAGGTTAAACGATATCCGCCTGTACTTCAGCCTGATTTTACACCACATATCTCGACGTATTTTACCGATGTCGCTCCTGCAGTTGCTTAACCACATAGCTGCAAATATTTATAAGTAATTAATGAACATCGTTCACAATGCCAAACTCTCGAAAAGCTTTTGGGGAACGGGGAACCTTGAAGCAGTTCAGTAAATTCAAAGAGGAATATATGATCATAGAACCATAGAAAATTACAGCACAGAAACAGGCCTTTTGGCCCTTCTTGGCTGTGCCGAAGCATTTTTCTGCCTAGTCCCACTGACCTGCACGTAGCCCAGATCCCATACATCTCTCATCCATGTACATGTCCAAATGTTTCTTAAATGTTAGAAGTGAGCAGGCATTTACCACTTCATCTGTCAGCTCATTCCACACTCCCACCACTCTCTGTGTGAAGAAGTTCCCCCCCCCCCCAATGTTCCCTTTAAACTTTTCCCCCTTCACCCTTAACACATGTCCTCTGTTTTGTTTTCTCCCCTAGCCTCGGTGGAAAAAGCCTGCTTACATTCACTCTCTATATACCCATCATAACTTTATATAACTCTATCAAGTCTTTCCTCATTCTTCTACGCTCCAGGGAATAAAGTCCTAACCTATTCAACCTTTCTATGTAACTCGGTTTCAACAGTCCCGACAACATCCTTGTAAACCTTCTCTGCACTCTTTCAACCTTATTAATTAATATCCTTCCTGTAATTCGGTGACCAAAACTGCACACAATGCTCCAAATTCGGCCGCACCAATGCATCGTACAACCTCACCATAACATTCCAACTCTTATACTCAATACTTTGATTTTTAAAGAACAATGTACCAACAGCTTTCTTTACTACCCTATCTACCTGTGACACCACTTTTAGGGAATTCTGTATCTGTATTCTTAGATCCCTCTCTTCTACTGCATACCTCAGTGCCCTACGACTTACCTTGTATGTTCTACCTTGGTTTTTGCTTCCAAAGTACAATACCTCACACTTGTCTGTATTAAACTCAATCTGCTCCATTTTTCAGCCCATTTTCCAGCTGGCTCAGATCCCGCTGCAAACATTGAAAACCTTCCTCACTGTTCACTACACCCCAATCTTAGTATCATCAGCAAATTTGCTGATCCAATTTACCACATTATTGTCCAGATCATTGTTATAGATGACAAATAACAATGGACCCAGCACTGATCCCTCTGGCACACCACTAGTCACAGGCCTCCGCTCAGAGAAGCAATCCTCCACTACCACTCTCTGACTTCTCCCATTGAGCCAATGTCTAATCCAATTTAATACCTCACCATGTATACCTAGCGACTGAGTCTTTCTAACTAACCTCCCATGCGATACCTTGTCAAAGGCGTTACTGAAGTCCATGTACTTTCCTTGTAACCTCCTCGAAAAACTCTAGTAGATTTGTTAAACATAACCTACCACGAACAAAGCCGTGTTGACTCTCCCTAACAAGACCCTGTCCACCTAAATACTTATAGATCCTCTCTCTTAATACACCTTCCAATAATTTACCTACTACCGACGTCAAACCTACCGGCCTATAATTTCCTGGATTACTTTTAGAGCCTTTTTTAAACAACGGAAAAGCATGAGCTAGCCTCCAATCTTCTGGCACCTCACAGGTAGATACCAACATTTTAAATATATCTGCCAGGGCCCATGAAATATCAACACTAGTCTACTTCAAGGTCCGAGGGAATAATCTGTCATGTCCTGGGGATTTATCCTCTTTGATTTGCTTCAAGATAGCAAGCACCTGCTCCTCTTCTATTTGTATATATTCCAAGACCTCCCTATTTGTTTGCCTTATGTCAATTGACTCCATGCCAGTTACCTTAGAAAATACAGACGCAAAAAAAGAAAATTTAAGATCTCCCGCATATCCTTTAGGTCCATACATAGCCGACCACTCTGATCTTCCAGAGGACCAATTTTATCCCTTACTATCCTTCTGATATTAATATACCTGAAGAAGATCTTTGGATTATCCTTCACCTTGACTGCCAAAGCTACCTCGTATCTTCCTTCCATCTAACGCTACAAAGGCAAACAAAGCCACTTCATTAATGTCAATTACGGGACGTGTGTGTAAAACCTCCACAGAAACACAGCTTGATCCGTGTGCTGCTCCACAATGCCGAGCCCATTGAAACCAGCAGAGGCATGCAGAGTCATTGAGACTCATTTTGCGTTTATACAAAATTGACCCGTCAATTGCAAGGTCGGACCAAAAGTGGCAAGTTTCAAGAACAAATATAGTCAATCCTACCTAGCGCTAAGACTGCTACGTTTATTCCAAACAGGCATGTCACCAATACAACTGTTTTCTCGTGTGACCAATCAAGTCTGACAGTGGAAAAGTGTGTATGGAACCGGAGGAGATAGCACAGGTACTTAATGATTAATTTGCTTCAGTATTCACCACGGAAAAGGATCTTGGCAGTTGTAAGGACGACTTACAGCAGACTGAAAAGCTTGAAGATCAAGATATTAAGAAACAGGATGTGCTGGAGCTTTTGGAAAGTATCAAGTTGGATAAGTCACCGGGACTGCACGAGATGCAGCCCAGGCTGCTGTGGGAGGCGAGGGAGGAGACTCTGGCGATGGTCTTTGTATCATCAATGGGGACAGGAGAGGTTCGGGAGGATTGGAGCGTTGCAGATGTTGTCCCGTTATTCAAGAAAGGGAGTAGAGATAGCCCAGGAAATTATAGACCAGTGAGTCTTACTTCAATGGTGGGTAAGTTGATTGAGAAGATCCTGAGAGGCTGAATTTATGAACATTTGGAGAGACATAATATGATTAGAAATAGTCAGCGTGGCCTTGTCAAAGGCAGGTCGAACGTTACGACCGTGATTCAATTTTTTGAGGATGTGCCTAAACACATTGATGAAGGTAGAGCAGGAGATCTTGTGTATGTGGATTTCAGAAAGGCATTTGATAGGGTACCCCATGAGAGGCGTATTGAGAAAGTTAGGCGGAATTGGATCCAAGGGGACATTGCTTTGTGGATCCAGAACTGGCTTGCCCACAGAAGGCAAAGAGTTGTTGTAGGTGGGTCAGATTCGGTATGGAGGTTGGTGACCAGTAGTGTACCTCAGGGATCTATTCAGGGACCCCCTACTCTTCTTGATTTTTGTTAATGGCTGAATGAAGATGTGGAGCGGTGGTTAGTAAATTTTCTGATGGCAAAAGTTGGAGGTATTGTGGATAGTGTGGATGGTTGTCAGAGGTTACCGCAGTAACTTCTGAAAGAATGCAAAACTGGGCTGGGAAGTGGCAGATGGAATTTAATACAGATAAGTGTGAGGTGGTTTATTTTGGTAGGTCAAATATGATGACAGAATATAGTATCAATGGAAAGACTCTTGGCGGTGTGGAGGATCAGAGGGATCATGGAGTCCGAGTCCATTCGACACTCAAATCTGCGGCGCAGGTTGACTCTGTGGTTAAGAAGGCATCCGATGCATTGGGCTTCATTAATCGTGGGATTGAGTTTAGCAGCCGAGACAGCGGTGGATAATGGCGGAGGCAGCAGCGGCGGCCATGGGGACGGCGGCGGCAGGAACGGAAGCGGCTGCGGCACCAGTGGCGGGTGGAGGTGGTGGAAGAGTCGGTTGGACTAAACAGGTGACGTGCAGGTATATCATGCATGGAGTTTGTAAAGAAGGAAAAACTGCCGTTATTTCCGTGATCTTTCAGCCAGCAAGCCTTCACTGATTTGCAAGTACTTTCAGAAAGGATGCTGCAGCTATAGAGATCGCTGCAGGTATGACCATGTGAAGCCGTCAAAGCAAGGATTTTCAGAGTGGTCCTACACCATTGGCCCCGAAGGATTCTGCCACATCGTCAGCTACAAAACTTACTCCACTTACCAAATTAAATGGTGAAATGAGCACAAAAACAGCAGTGATTGAGGAATCCAAACCTTCAAGAACAAGCTCAAATCTGGAGGACTGGGTTAATGCAGCAGAGTTTATACCTGGACAGCCATATTGTGGATGAAGATTCTCAAGTGCCTGATCCAGTGTGACTGCTTGTGGACTGTCAGGTACTGAAGCAGACCTGACTGTATATACACTGCTGTTAAAACCTGAAGGGCAAACTGCAGCTCCATTTTTCCACTGTTCACCTAGTTTCAAGAGTTATGAGTTTTCATAAAAATTGGTTTTCCCATATTTTACAGGGGAACAGTTCTCCAATAACCATATGAATTCCTGGTTGCATTGTTAGGTTACGTTTGGCAATTACACTTTTCTTTTGAAATTTCTTTTCCCACAATAGAAATTGCGCACCTTTCAGGTCTTTGCCAAAAGGCAGCAGACTTCTTCAAAGAACACTTCGAAACTGGCAGCCTGGATTTGAAGTTACTCGATTTGATTCTTTATTATTGAATACTTGAAAATTTAATGACCATTGAAATTAATAGCCGTTACCTCATACATGTCATCTTCACATTGATGTTAATAAGGTGTAAACTTGGTGACCTTCTTGAATTAGCATTTTCATGTGCAGAGACAAATGTATTATTTTTAAAAGTCAGGCTACTTTAGGAAATTTTTGTGAACTCTGACAATATAATTCAAAACCGTAAATTATATGAGAGGGAAGAAGCATTATTATACTTAACAGTATTATTCCATTCTAAGTATTGGGGAAGGATAGTATGATCAACTCAGGACCAGACCTTATAGTCTGATTTACTTTTTGAATTTACTAAAGAAATCCTGAAAAATGAGACTTCAATCTTAACTAGTGTTAAAGTTTGTTACAGAAAGTGGTAGTAAATTTTAAATTTGCAGTTTTGATATTTTAAAACTTATTCATTTGGTACTATTGTTTTCAACTAACTTTGTTGGTTATGCAAGCTTGTCTAGCATATGAAACCTATTCACTTTGGCAAGTATTTAAGGAATCAGAACAAAATTTATTTGTCTTTTGAAAAAAAAAGAGTTTAGCAGCCGAGAGGAAATGTTGCCGCTATATAGGACCCTGGTCAGACTCTACTTGGACTACTGTACTCAGGTCTGGTCACCTCACTATAGGAAGGATGTGGAAACCATAGGGGAGATTTGCAAGGATATTGCCTGGATTGAGGAGCATGCCTTATGAGAATAGGTTGAGTGTACTCGGCCTTTTCTTCTTGGAGCGACAGAGGATGAGAAGTGACTTCAACGAGGTTCGTTAGATGAGGAGAGGCATTGACTGTGTGGATAGTGAGAGACTTTTCTCCCAGGGCTGAAATGACTAGCACGACAGGGCACAGTTTTAACGAGTTTGGAAGTAGGTACAGAGAAGATGACAGGGTTTTTTTTTTACGCAGACGGTGGCGTGTGCATGGAATGGGCTGCCAGCGATATTGGTGGAGGCGGATACGATAGGATTTTGTAGGTGACTCCTGGACAGGTACAAGTAGCTCAGAAAAATAGAGGACTAAGTGTAACACTAGGTAATTTCTAAGGTAAGGACATGTTCGGCACAGCTTTGTGTGCCGAGCAGCCTTTACTCTGCACTACGTTTTCTATTGTTCCATGTTTCAAATAGCTCAAACAATCTTGGTGTGCAGAAAGGTCAAGTACATAAGAGACGACGATCAGTAGATTTTGAAGGCACGGTAAATGTATCTGAATGCCAGTAGTATTCATGGTCAATGAACTTGTGGGATAACTCAGTATAAACTAGTATGATATAGTGGTCATTACAGAGACGTGGTTGCAGGGTGGAAAGGATTGGGAATTAAATTTTCAAGGATATCAGATAATACGGAAGGATAGGCAGGACTATAACGGAGCTGGGGTAGCGTTCTTGATTAAGGATGAAATCAGGGCACTAGTGAGATATGATCTAACATCTAACGAGCAAACTGTTCATTCCATCTGGGTAGAGATTGGTAATAGTAAAGGGAAATAATCACTAGCGGGAGTTGCTTATAGGCCACCGAATAATAACACTAAAGTGGCACAGGCAATAAGCAGAGAAATGTCTGAGAGATGTAAGAATAGCCCAGCAGTTCTCGTGGGGGACTTTAACTTGCACATCGATTAGGTGAATCATGTTGATCGAGGCAGTCTTGAGGGGGACTTCATAGAATGCATCCGTGATAGTTTTCTTGAACTTGTAACTGAACCTATAAGGGAATATGTTACCTTGGATCTGGTCCTGTGCTCAGACAAGTAGAATTACTAATCTTGTACATAGGGATCCTCTTGGAAAGAGTGATCACAGCATTACTGATTTTCTTCTACAAATGGAGGGCGCAAATGGGATGGAGTAAATAGGGTAGACTGGGAGCATAGCTATATGGTGAGACTGTGGAGGAACAGCAGAAAACTTTCAAAGAGGTTTTTCATGGTGCTGAATAAAAGTATATTCCAATTAAAAGCAAGGACAGTATGGGTGAGGAGAGCCAGCCATGGATAACTAAGAAAATAAAGGAAGGCATCAAACTAAAATCTCGGTAAGGTGCCATATAAAAGATTTATCCATATGATAAGGATGCACAGGAGTCTCAAGATGGCGCTCATGGAGTAAACCGCACTTAGGCTTTGCTCCAAAACTTTTACGTTTTTTAGCCTATAAACACCCCTTAAACTTATTCTAAAGGGGTTTAAATATACTGAATTCATTTTTTTTTAAACTATTTGAATTATTCTCAACTTGCTGAAATGTCTAAAGTAAAAGAACCGAAACAGTCGAAAGAATTGGTACCTTTAGAAGCAGTTGCGAAGATTGTGGAAACTAAATTTGAAGAGATGCAGGAAAAATTATTCCTAAGGCTTTCGAAGTATGACGATCGTTTGAAATCACTCGAAGAAAAGTTTTTGGAACTTTCACTGGAATCACAAAAACAACAGGCAAGCATTTTGGCTCTTGAAGAAGCCGCTCGTAAGAAAGATCGTATGATTGAAAAGATACAAGAAGAGCAAACCTCGACTTCTCAACAGATGGATCGTTATAAAGTTAAAATTACGGATTTGGAAAATCGCTCTCGAAGGCAAAATCTCCGGTTAATTGGGATCCCGGAAGGATTTGAAAGCGGTGATCTTACCGTTTTCTTCTCTAAATTTCTAGTGGATGTCCTGGGCAAAGAGGTCCTGGATCCCCCCCCCCCCAATAATCGATCGAGCACATAGGGTAACAAGATTTTATGCAAGTTCAAGTTCGAAGCCGCGGCACATAATTTTGAGGATTCACTATCCTCATATCAAAGATCGCTTGATCCGTCTGGCTCGTAAAAAAGGTATGATTATCCATCAAAATTTCAAGTTTCGTATCTTGGAAGACTATAGCCCGGAGGTATTACGGGCTAGGCTGGCTTTCAGATCGGTTATGTCGAATTTCCACCAGAAAGGCTACAAGCAAGCGCTGTTATTCCCAGCACATCTGAGAGTCGCCCTGGATGATGGAACTGTTCGGCTGTTTAAATCGCCTGCGGATGCTCAAGGTTTCCTGGATCAATGACATTCTATTGGGCTGATCAGTGTAATTTAGCCTATAAATTTGGATCTATTATGGTTTGATATATGGGTCCTTTTTTTTATATGGCTTGCATATACTTTTTATATACGATTAAAGCTTTTTTTCCCTGCTAGGTTTATGCCGATTTTATAGTTTTTCATATTATTAATCTATTTGCGTTGAAAATGACCGATTAGGGTTTCTCTTTTGTTTTTCTTTTTTTTTAAAATAAAAAACGATATACGGTTTCCTTTATACTTTTAACATCTGAATATTAAAACTGAGAAAAAAAAATGGCGTTTCTTCTTCCCGACTGACTCCAGTGTTTGGAGCGTCATAACTGTTTTGATGTATTTGAAAGTTTGAAACTTTTATTTATTGTTTTAATTCTTTTCTTTTAACTTTTTTGTTTATATACATTTATAACACTAATTTTATATCTTAACTTTTGTAGTATTACCCTTTTTATAATGTGGGTTGTGTGTATTTTCTTAACTCTATTACGTTCGAGTTGCCGTCTTGAGACATGGGGGTAGTTTTAGTATTAGCTTGCTCGCTTGCCTTTTTTGGCTTTTTTCTTGGGGTTTCAAGGGTGGTGGGAGGGGGATTTTTCTTTCTTTTTTTGTTTTTTGCTTGCTTTTTGCTTAGTTTTATTTTTTGGGCGCATATGAAACTACAAAAATGGCTGCAGTGCTATGACTTCCGGTTTCCTTTTGAACTTACTTCCTTCTTCCGGGTTCATGAGTTCACTTTTCTTTCGAACTTATGTATTAACTATAATATATACTGTCATGATGGTTAAGACTATTAATTTCGTTTCTTGGAATACTAATGGTTTAAATCATCCGATCAAACGGAAAAAAGTATTCAATGTATTCCATAGAATGAATGCTAATGTTATCTTTATACAAGAGACTCATGTAAGGAGGATGGATAGTCAGCGCTTGTTTAGGTTCTGGAAGGGCCAACAGTACCACTCAAATGTGCAAGCTAAAGTGAGAGGTGTGTCTATTTTTATAGACTCATCTACTGCTTTTATACATCATGAAACAATTTCAGATCCGCACGGTAGATTTTTGCTTATTACTGGTTTACTTTGTAATCAAAAAGTTCTTCTAGTTAATGTTTATGCTCCAAATACTGATTGTCCTGAGTTTTTTAAATGTTTATTTACATCCTTTCCCAATCTGAATCAATATAGATTGATAATGGGCGGAGATTTTAATTGTTGTTTAAACCCTGTGATGGATAGGTCCAAGCCCATTCAAATTTTGCCGAACAAATCGGCTTCTCTTATTAATTCCTTTATGGTTGATTCAGCTATTTGTGAGATTTGGCGTTTTTTACACCCTAATGACAAAGAGTTCTCATACTTTTCCCATGTCTATCATAGTTATTCAAGAATTGATTACTTTTTCATTGATCAGCATTTACTCACAGATGTCATGGATTGTAAATATGACTCAATTACCATATCTGATCATGCACCTTTGAAGTTATCTATTAAGGTGACGGATTCATATACTAGTACGAAAAGTTGGAGGCTTAATCCTGTTCTTTTGCAGGACTCTGGCTTTATTAGCTTTATTAAACAGCAAATTGATTTGTTTTTCTCAATAAATTCTACAGCAGAGATCTCTAGTGGAATTTTATGGGATACTTTTAAGGCATATATTCGTGGACAGATTATTTCATATTCTGCTGGAGTTAGGAAACGAACTAATTCCAAAATATTAACATTAGTTGATAAAATTAAGGCAATTGATAAGATCTACTCATCAACTCCTAGTAAAGAACTTTATAAAGAAAGAGTGGAACTCCAAATGGAACATAGTTTACTATTAACCTCCTCGATTGAAAGTCAGTTAATTAAATCAAAGGCTCAATTTTATACATATGGAGATAAGTCAGGTAAACTACTAGCTAATCAATTGAAAATTGCTTCAGATAAGCGACAAATTACTAGGATTCGTAAACAAGATGGTACTTTGACGATTGACCATAAAGAGATAAATAAAGCCTTCCAAGATTTTTATAATTCCTTATATCAATCAGAATGTACTAAGGACTCTTCTATTATGAATGAATTTTTAGGGAAATTGAATATTCCAAAAGTAACTGTTGAAGATAACGTATTTTTGGATACACCTATTACCGAGTCTGAAATAGAAAAGGCTATTTTTTCAATGAACTCGGGTAAAGCTTCAGGTCCAGATGGTTTTTCCGTAGAATTTTTTAAATCCTTTTCTTCTATACTTTCTCCTTGGCTTTGTAAAATTTTTAAAGATGCATTAAGTATAGGTAAACTACCACAATCTTTTTATGAAGCTTCTATTTCTTTAATTCTTAAAAAAGATAAAGACCCGACTGAATGTGCATCCTATCGTCCTATATCTTTGCTGAATACGGATTTTAAGATTTTTAGTAAAATTTTAGCTATTAGATTAGAAAATATATTACCTCGGATTATTTCTGAGGATCAGACCGGATTTATTAAAAATCGCTATTCATCTTTTAACATTAGAAAATTAATTAACATTGCTTATACCTCTACATCTAAAATCCCTGAATGTATTATCTCTTTGGATGCCGAAAAAGCATTTGATAGAGTCGAATGGTCATATTTATTCAATACATTGCAACATTTTAATTTTGGATCAAAATTTATATCATGGATTAAGTTAATATATCATAAACCTTTAGCTTCGGTTTTTACCAATAATCAAAAATCCCCTTTCTTTCAATTATTTCGCGGTACAAGACAAGGTTGTCCTTTGAGCCCTTTATTATTTGATATTGCTTTAGAACCTTTGGCTATAGCTATTCGTGAATCACCCAATATTTTAGGCATTACCCGTGGAGAGACGATGTATAAGGTATCATTATATGCGGACGATTTATTATTATATATATCTGATCCTGAAAAATCTATTCCTGCTATTTCTTCTTTACTTGCTCAATTTAGTAATTTTTCTGGTTATAAATTGAATTTTAATAAGAGTGAACTTTTTCCATTAAATATGTATATTCCAATTTATAATCATGTACCATATAGAATCGTTACAGATTATTTTACCTATTTAGGTATTAAAATTACTAAAAAACATAAAGATTTATTTAAAACTAATTTTTTCCCCTTAATAGATCAAATTAAGCAACTTGCTAATAGATGGTCCCCACTTTCTTTGTCTTTGGTAGGCAGAATTAATGCCATTAAGATGATGATATTACCTAAATTTCTATATTTATTTCAAGCATTACCAATTTTTATTCCTAAATCTTTTTTTGATATGGTTGACTCTAAAATATCTTCCTATTTGTGGCAGAACAAAAATCCTAGATTGGGTAAAAAATATTTACAGAAGTCAAAGAAAGAAGGCGGCTTGGCTTTACCAAACCTAAGATTTTACTACTGGGCAGTTAATATACGGTATTTGATATTTTGGACACAAGAATTGACTACAGTAGCTGGCCCACAATGGGTAAATTTAGAATGTAAATCTGTGCAAGATTTCTCATTGATCTCAATATTAGGATCTTCACTTCCTTTTTCGTTACTCAAAATTAATAAACAGATAACTAATCCCATAGTTAAGTATACATTACGAATCTGGTTTCAATTTCGTAAATCTTTTGGCTTGAATAAGTTTATACTGTCAAGTCCTATAATATCTAATTACTTTTTTCGGCCATCATCTATAGATCAGGCTTTTTTCCTATGGAAAACAAAAGGTATAAAATGTTTTCGTGACCTGTATTTGGATGATAACATTATGTCCTTTGAACAGTTATCTAACAAATACAATTTACCTAAAACCCATTTTTTTAGATACTTACAAATTAGAAATTTTTTATATAATGAATTAAAGTCTTTTTCGAAAGAATGTCCACTGGACATTACAGAGAGAATTCTAACTCTTAATCCTTATCAAAAGGGTTTAGTAGCTATCATTTACAATATGATTATGAAGATACAGCCGGATATATCAGAAAAAATTAAGAAGGAATGGCAGGAAGAATTGCATTGCCCTATATCTACTGAGCAATGGGAAAAAATTTTATTATTGGTAAACTCATCCTCTATTTGTGCTAAACATGCTCTAATACAATTCAAGGTTGTACACAGAGCCCATATGTCTAAAAATAAAATTGCTCGATTTTATTCTTATGTTAATCCAACCTGTGATAGATGTCATTCTGATATTGCTACATTGACTCATATGTTTTGGTCTTGTCCTTGTTTACAAAGCTATTGGAAGGATATTTTTAATATCATTTCAAGAGTTTTAAATATTAATCTTCAACCACATCCTTTTACTGCAATTTTTGGTCTACCTATGATAGATAATATGTGTTTATCTGCTTCTTCTCAGCGAATGATTGCATTTGCTACACTATTGGCTAGAAGATCTATTTTATTGAACTGGAAAGAAATTAATCCTCCAACTGTATTTCAGTGGCTCTCTCAAACCATTTCCTGTTTGAGTTTAGAAAAAATTAGAAGTGTGGTCTTTAACTCCTCAGTTAAATTTGAGGAAACTTGGAGACCATTTATTCAACATTTTCATGTGAGTTAAATGGTCTGATCCTGAACCTTATAGCTACCATCCTGAATTGTATAAATGGAGGTTCGGAGTCATTGGCACTACTGTGTGTACTTAACATTATACAATTGCCCATGTTAGTTTTTTTTTATATATTGTTTTTTTTTCTTCTTTTTTTTGGGGTTTTTTTTGTGCTTTTTGTCTTAAATCCTTCATATTAATATTATAAGTTTGGGAGACTTTTTACATTGATAATATATAATTGATTATTAATGAATCTATTGTGTACTCTCAAATGTTTTTTGTACTTATATTTTACTTATGTTATGTTCTTAAAATCAATAAAAAGATTTAAAAAGAAAGAAAGGATGCACAGATGTGGTGATGATTTACCATGGATAGAGAATTAGTTAACTATTAGAAAGCAGACAGTTGGGATACACGGGTGTTCCTCTGGTAGGCAATTATCTCAATTGTTCAGAAAAAATATCATCGATCTGGAAGAGTGGGTTGAATGCAGTGCACCTAAATTTGATGATGCCACTAAATTGAGAGGAAATGCAAATAGTGCATGGGATGAGGAGTGTCTGCAGAGAGAGATAGTTAGGTTAAATTAGTAAGCAAGTGTCTGGCAGATGGAGTACAATATTGGTAGATGCGAGGCTATCCACTTTGGAAGGAAAAATGGAAGATCAGATTATTATTTAAATGGTAAATGATTGCAGCAAGCTGCTGAGCAGAAGGTGTTGGTAGTGTTTGCGCATGGATTGCAAAAGGTTAGTTTGGAGGTGCAGCAAGCTATCAAGAAGACGAATGGAATGTTGGCCATCATTGCTAGAGGAATTGAATTTAAGTGCAGGGAGTTATGCTGAAGCAGGAGAAGGTAATAGTGAGGCCGCATCTAGAGTACTGGATGCGGTTCTGTTTCCTTACTAGAGGAAGGTTTCACTGCCTTTGGAGGTGGTACAGATCAGGTTCATCAGATTGATTTCATAGAGGGGCGAGTTAGACTATGAGATTGAGTCACATGAGATTGTACTCGCTGGAATTCAGAAAGATGAGAAGATAGCTTCTAGAAATATATAACATGATAGAAGGGAAAGATAAGATAAAGACAGAAATTGTTTCCACTAGTAGGTGAGACTAGAAATAGGGGACATTGCCTCAGGATTCGGTGGAGTAAATTTAGGACGGAGATGAGGTGGAACTGTTTTTCCCAAAGAGTAGTGAAGTCTCTGCCTAATGAGGTAGTGGAGGGCACCTCAGTGAATGTACTTAAGACGAGGTTGGATATATTTTTGCATTGCAGGATAATTCAGCGTTAAGGGGAATGGCAGGTAGATGGAGATTAGTCCCTCGTCAGATCGGCCACGATCTTATAGTCTCGATGGGCCAGATGGCCTACTGCTGCTCCTATTTCATACGTTCTTATGAAATTCTTGAATTTATGCATAGCCTATTACATAGCAAACATTCCGATATATTTCACAAAGCATTAAATTTATTTAAAACCTAAAATGCCAAAAGAGGCATTTTGATAGATGTCGTAGTACAAGGGCGATTAAGTAGATTTTATCATTCCTTTTTCAAGGAGTAAATGTGATGCTGCCTGGCCCACTGAGTTCGTCTGGCATTGTGTGTGTGTTGCACTGTAAAGAACCACTATGTTAGATAATCTGTTGGATCCATACGTCCCATCATCACATTAAAGCCCGTGAGATACTGCGTCTCTTGCAATCTTTATATGTTCAGGACAGAATTACTCTTTAAAATGCTATACTTTCTTGTCTCACGGTCTCTATATATTTATATACGTTTTACAGTTTCGTCTTTATTTTACCAGATCTAGAAAACAGCAATGAACCTCTGATTCTTGGATGTGCATTGGACGGAATGGCAGTTGTAATTCTGAGTATAATTTTGATAAGAATCGGAGATAAGGCAAAACGTAGACGATTTGACAACCATTTCCACTTATTACCTCTACAGGTTGAAACGAGAGATGATAATGAGAAGATCAGGATTTCCAAGGCATTATCGGATTCACATTCGACAATACTGATTATAAATAACAGGATAATTTTACAATCACGTTCAACTTAACCAATCCTCCCTTGTACCTATGATTTTCATATACCTGGGGTTTTCAGGCTGTGATTTCCTGCGGCGATTTTACACCAGCAATAGTACTCTCACTGTTATATTTACGTTTCTTTGAGATAAAACATGACATAACATGATGTTATGCTACCGCCACTCTACACTTTCAATGAAAATCTAGATCCACCACATTCATGAAAGGTCATGCTCAACACATTACGTGGCCACAATGTGCGCATCACTATTTTGAATAGCTGTCAGGAATTTCAATTTTCGGCAAGAAATATGATTAGAATCCAACGCACAAATTCAATTTTTCTGACATTGCCGCTATTATTGAAGGTTGTCATGGTCCCGTCTGGCAATTCCCCATCATGTTATTACCTCCTTACTTAGGCCTTAATGCCCTCGTCTGATTTCCAATCATTCCCAGTTCCACTAATTACAAGCACAACTGGTTCCCATTAGCGAACATAGGATAAAACTCGGGCGTTAAAACCATCTTTGCCAGTTCGTTGGTCGACACTACAGTGAGTAAGCCTTGTTCCCTGATTCCATGGGACTGTCAGTTAAAGTTCCGCATCATTTGCTGGATACTGTACGTAAACCTTGTCTCCGTGTAAAGACTCTCCAGGATACCGGTTCCCCGTTCGCGACGGTGCTAACGCCTCACGACTCTGCCTCTGCGCCTGTGTCCTGCACTTGGGTTCGTCCTCAGCCTCGTCCTTGCCTCAAAGCTGTTCTTTATATTAAAATCAATTAGGTATTAAAACAACCTCTGAGGAAGCAAATCAGAGCAGAGAACCGGAGGTGAAAAAACTTTTGTTTTTGCTTCTGAGAGGGGTATATTAGAAACATAGAAACACAGAAAACCAACAGCACACTGCAGACCATTCGGCCCAGAAAGCTGTGTCGAACATATCCTTAACTAAGAAATTACATACGGTTACTCGGAGCACTCTACTTTTCTGAGCTCCATGTATCTGCCAGGAGTCTCTTTAAAGACCCTATTGTATGTGCCTCCACCACCGTCGCTGGCAGCCATTCCACACACTCATCACTCTCTGCATAAAAATTAAACCCCTGACATCTCCTCTGTACCTATTTCCAAGCACTTTAAAACTGTGCCCTCTTGTGCGAGCTATTTCTGCCCTGGGGGGGGGGGGGGATCATCTAAATGTCCACACGATCAACGCCTCTCAGCATCTTATACATCTCTATCAGGTCAACTCTCATCCTCCGTCGCTCTAAAGAAAAAAATGGATTTCGATCAACCTATTCCCATAAGGCATGCTCCCCAATCCAGGAAACAATCTTGTAAATCCACTGCATCTTTTCTATTGTTTCCATATCCTTCCCACACTGAGAACACTACTCTAAGTGCGGTCTAAACAGGGTCCTATATAACCTCAACATCCCCATGGTTGATGAAGGCCAATGCACCGTATGCTTTCTTAACCACAGAGTCAACCTGCGCAGCAGCGTTGAGTGTTCTATGGACTCGCACCCAAAAATCCCTCTGATCCTCCACACCGCCGAGAGTCTTACCATTAATACTCTATTCTGTCATCACATCTCCTCTGGTTCAATAAACAGTTTAGCACCGTTACACTTGATTGGTCCTATTCCCTCACGTCTTATCCTCTTCCTCTTCACAAACCTATTGATAGAGGATTATTATGATCAATTACGAACTATGTCTGTGAGTGCATGTGAACCGATGACAAAGTGACCCGCACGGAACTGCTTCAATAGTCCGTAGTGCCCGAGGAGTACAAAGCTGACAGTTGTCCCAGCGGAAACTGCTGGGAAATGGAGGAAAAAGGAAATAACTGCGGAAGGAAAAGGATGACGAGAGATTAGAAACTCATCCTATTCGTAGAATAGCTTTTAAATGGTGCTTGAAAATCAATTTCACTCTTAAAAGATCATAGGAACTTTCAGTGCTAGGGGAAAAAAACACTTTTTCCTTTCTAAAATAACATATATCGCAATAACACTTACTGGTGTTAGAATGTTATTATGCCGCATTTTTACTCATTTACGTTTACGTTTTCATACTCATTTTCTCTTTATGGAATTGGAATTACATCAGACTCGCCACTAACAGTGTTAACTACCTCTTTGTAACAGGCTGGACTAGCGCCAGTTGAACATGGCCTTACATATGCTACACTAAACGTGAGAGAAAACAAAGGAATTCACCAGATCGGACGCCAGGACGGACATGTGATCTGTGCAAAGGTAAACCCAAGTGATTGGGGACGGGGGAGATTCAAAAACTGCATTTAAGCAGTTTAGTTTCGGTGTAAAATAATACCTTATACAATAATGTAAAACATGGCAACGGAACTTCAGCGAAGAACAAAGAAACAGCGGTTTCCCTTTTGTCTTCTTCAGTACAAAGTGTTTTAAATGTCTGTAATCTAAAAATGAAAATTATTAAATACATTACAATTGTATCCTCAAATGTATCGCTTCGCTTTTTTTGCTGGACAATTGACAAAGGGTCGATATTGAATTACTTCCACAGACTCGACGTGGCAGAGATGAAAAGTTGACATATGCCGCTCTGCAACTTCCAAGCAATCAAATATCGGCATTTAAGCTCGGCAACAACGATTCAGTGTACGCAGATGTGAAGCTTTCATAAGAAGCGAGAAGGGGAAACACGAATGCATGTTCACTGGGTTGTTTCCCTTATCTACTGCAGGGAGACTAAAGAGTGACGGCTGAAATAGTGAAAGATAAGAATAAGAATAGTGCACATGGTGACAGACGGGGTATTTCTTTCTCACCCTATCAATATACATATTTTGACTTTCAAAACATCGTCAGCGATATCAGTTTAAAGAGAATCACAAATCTGCTCTAATTCATATACGTCAGCTTGCAAAACAACTGAGTCGCCGACGAAATATCATCACAATTTCGTAATGTCCTCTCGCGAGAAGTTCAAGTTCAAGTTAAACTTTAATTGTCGTGAAACAACCATTTGTGCGCTTTGTAGATAACTCAGGTTGCGGAAATCAGAGAGAAATAACAGGACAATGCGCTTGTATTTTGAGTTAGCCAAACATTTAGCAACATAACTACTGCTTCACAGGATTCTCTACTCTCCAAATTATATTTTGTGAAAATTCATTTTAAGTAAGGAAAGAAACGTTCATTCTTCTGTAGGACAAGACAGCCTCTTGCCGATCAAATTCTATATGAATCAAAAAGGGAAATCTTGAAGAACGCTGACATAACATTTGTGTAAAGCGGTAGCAATCTAAAATTGATAACTGGTGAATATATTACTAGATTATTTTACAATCGTTTGAATGAATTAGTCACTGGAGGCTCGATTTTGATATTACTTTCACAATCTAAAACATGGAGCTGACAAACTGACTCATTTAACGGACATAGAACATCAGAAATTAAAAAGAGACTGGGTTGGAAATGTTATTGCAGCTTCATTTAATTCAAAGGCGAGAGGAGTTGCAATATTGGTTAATAAAAACTTACCAATTAAAATACAAAATGTATTAATTGATTCGGCAGGAAGATATTTAATTATACATTGTCAAATTTTTTCAGAACTATGGACACTTATGAATATTTATGCACCAAATGAAAACGATGTAAAATTTATACAGGAGGTCTTTCTGAATTTGGCTAATGCACATGATAAAATATTAATAGGTGGAGATTTTAATTTTTGTCTAGATCCAGTTTTAGATAGATCAATAAAGGCTACTACAAAATCAAAAGTAGTAAAACTAACTCTATCATTGATGAAAGATCTAAATTTGATTGATATATGGAGAAGAATCAATCCAAAAGAAAGAGATTATTCATTTTATTCAAATAGACATAAAACGTATTCAAGGATAGATTTTTTCTTATTATCAACGAATATTCAAGATAGAGTGAAAAATGTGGAATATAAAGCAAGAATATTATCTGATCACTCTCCTTTAATAATGACAATGATTATGATAGATAAAGAGGAATCAATTTATAGATGGAGATTTAACTCAATTTTACTAAAACGACAGGATTTTTGTGATTTTATGAAAAAACAGATTCAGTTCTTTTTAGATACAAATTTACATTCAGTTGATGATAAATTCATACTGTGGGAAGCAATGAAGGCATATTTGAGAGGTCAGATAATAAGTTATACTTCTAAAATTAAGAAGGAATATATGATAGAAATAGATCAATTGGAAAAAGAGATTATAAAATTAGAAAAAGAATCTCAAAGAAATATGACAGAAGAAAAACGAAGACAACTTATCAATAAGAAATTAAAATACAATACACTCCAGACATACCGAACAGAAAAAGCAATTATGAGAACTAAACAGAGATATTATGAACTAGGTGAAAGATCACATAAGGTCCTTGCATGGCAATTAAAAACAGATCAGGTTTCCAAAACAATAAATGCAATCCGAACAAAAGTGAATAAGGTTACTTATAAGCCTCTAGAAATTAATGAGGCTTTTAAGAACTTTTATTCTGAGTTGTATAAATCAGAATCAAAAAACGATGATGCTAAGATAGAAAGATTTTTAGCACAAATAACTCTTCCAAAATTAGATATGGAAGAACAGAAGGGATTAGGTATGCCTTTTACAGTGAAGGAAGTTGAAGAAGCTCTAGGATCACTTCAAAGTAATAAATCCCCAGGAGAAGATGGTTTTCCGCCTGAATTTTATAAAAAGTTTAAAGATTTATTAATTTCTCCTTTTATGGAGTTAATACATCAAGCGGAAAGAACACATAGACTTCCAGAATCTTTTTCAACAGCTGTTTTAATAGTGTTGCCAAAAAAAGATAGAGATCTTTTAAAACCAGCATCATATAGACCTATTTCTTTATTAAATACTGATTATAAAATAATAGCAAAAATCTTATCTAATAGATTATCTAAATGTTTACCAAAATTAGTGCATATGGATCAAACAGGATTTATCAAAAATAGACAATCGGCAGATAATGTAATCCGATTAATTAGTATAATCCATTTAGCGCAAAAGAGGGAGGAAATGAGTGTGGCAGTTGCTTTAGATGCAGAAAAAGCGTTTGATAGATTGGAATGGGATTTTTTATTCAAGGTATTGGAAAAATATGGATTAGGAACACCATTTATAAGATGGATTAAAACCTTGAGTACTAATCCCAAAGCTAAAGTAGTGACAAATGGTCAAATTTCGACACCATTTCAGTTAACAAGATCAACTAGGCAAGGTTGTCCATTATCACCTGCTTTGTTTGTGTTGGCAATAGAGCCATTAGCTGAATTAATTAGAATGGATCCAGATATTAAGGGTTTTAGAGTTAATCAGGAAGAATATAAGATTAATTTATTTGCTGATGATGTTCTACTTTATTTAACAGATCCATTACACTCATTGGGTAAATTATCTTATAGACTAGAAGAATATGGGAAAATATCAGGTTATAAAGTAAATTGGGACAAAAGCGAAATTTTACCTCTTACTAATGGAGACTATAGTCAATGTCGATTAATAACTCAATTTAGATGGCCGGCAAATGGTATAAAATATTTAGGTATAAGAATTGATAATGACACAAAAAACTTATATAAATTAAACTATTTACCACTTTTAAAAAAAATTCAGGAGGATCTTGATAAATGGATGGCATTACCAATAACATTAGTAGGTAGAGTAAATACTATAAAAATGAATATATTCCCTAGACTACAATATTTATTTCAATCATTACCAATACAATTACCCCAGAAGTTTTTTCAAGAGATAAACAAATATGTGAGGAAGTTTCTTTGGAAAGGTAAGATGTCAAGAATATCGTTGGAAAAATTGACATGGAAATTTGATCTAGGAGGGTTACAACTTCCAAATTTTAAGAACTATTATAAAGCAAATCAATTTAGATTTATTGCATCTTTTTTTGAGAAAGATAAACCGGCATGGATTAGAATAGAACTGGACAAAATAGGAGAAAACGTACCAGAAGATTTTATATATAAATGGGAATCTAAATGGATACGGGAAAAGAAAGAATCTCCTATATTAAAACATTTGATTGATTTATGGAATAAGATAAATGTTGATGATGAGACAAAAAAATCTTTATTAGCAAAGAGATCTTTAATTCAAAATAGACTTATTCCTTTTACAATGGACAATCAACTTTTATATAATTGGTTTCAACAAGGGATTAAATATATAGGAGATTGTTTTGAAGGAGGTATATTAATGTCATTTGATCAACTAAAGAATAAATATAAAATATCAAATAACACTTTATTTTGTTACTTTCAATTAAGGGCTTATATAAGAGAAAAACTAGGTCAAACAATGTTATTGCCGAAATCTAAAGAAATAGAAATTTTAACTCAAAAAGGAAATATTAAAAAATTTATATCTTGTATGTATAATTTGATTCAAAACCAGGCAACTAAACAAGGAGTCCATAAGTCAAGACAAAAATGGGAAAGTGATTTGAATATTAAAATTGAAGAAACAAATTGGTCAAGACTGTGTCTTGACAGTATGACAAATACAATAAATGTTCGGTTAAGATTAGTGCAATATAATTTTTTACATCAATTATATATTACACCACAAAAAATAAATAAATTAAATCCAAGTTTATCTGATCAGTGTTTCCGATGTAAACAAGAAACTGGTACATTTTTACATTCTACATGGTTTTGTTCTAAAATTCAACTTTTTTGGACAAATTTAAGACTTTTATTGGAACAAATTACGGGAATAAAACTTCCTCATAATCCAATATTACTTTTACTAGGTGATATTGAAGGGACAAAACCGAAACTCAAACTTAATAAATATCAGAAAGAATTTATAAAAATTGCGCTGGCTGTAGCCAAAAAGGCTATTGCAATTACTTGGAAATCAGATACATATTTAAGTATAGATTGTTGGAAAAAAGAAATCTATGGCTGTATTCCATTAGAAAAAATTACTTATAACTTAAGAGATAAATATGAAACATTTTTGAAAATCTGGGGCCCTTATTTACAAAAGACAGGATTAAATATATAGGTGCTCTGAAAAGAAAATTAATGGTTACTTGGGGAAAGAAATAAATACATATACTAAAGTTATTAAGAACTCCATGGAGCATGTGGAGACCTTCCAACAACCAGGCACTCTTTCTTTCTTTCTTTTCTTTCTTTCTTAATTTTTTTTATATAGGGAAGTTAGGGGGGAGGGATTAAGGGGAGGGGGGAAGGGTCACATATTTTTTTTTCTACACTTGTAATCATTTAAAAATTCAATTAAATAAAATTTAAAAAAAAACATATATCGCAATAACACTTACTGGTGTTAGAATGTTATTATGCCGCATTTTTACTCATTTACGTTTACGTTTTCATACTCATTTTCTCTTTATGGAATTGGAATTACATCAGACTCGCCACTAACAGTGTTAACTACCTCTTTGTAACAAGCTGGACTAGCGCCAGTTGAACATGGCCTTACATATGCTACACTAAACGTGAGAGAAAACAAAGGAATTCACCAGATCGGACGCCAGGACGGACATGTGATCTGTGCAAAGGTAAACCCAAGTGATTGGGGACGGGGGAGATTCAAAAACTGCATTTAAGCAGTTTAGTTTCGGTGTAAAATAATACCTTATACAATAATGTAAAACATGGCAACGGAACTTCAGCGAAGAACAAAGAAACAGCGGTTTCCCTTTTGTCTTCTTCAGTACAAAGTGTTTTAAATGTCTGTAATCTAAAAATGAAAATTATTAAATACATTACAATTGTATCCTCAAATGTATCGCTTCGCTTTTTTTGCTGGACAATTGACAAAGGGTCGATATTGAATTACTTCCACAGACTCGACGTGGCAGAGATGAAAAGTTGACATATGCCGCTCTGCAACTTCCAAGCAATCAAATATCGGCATTTAAGCTCGGCAACAACGATTCAGTGTACGCAGATGTGAAGCTTTCATAAGAAGCGAGAAGGGGAAACACGAATGCATGTTCACTGGGTTGTTTCCCTTATCTACTGCAGGGAGACTAAAGAGTGACGGCTGAAATAGTGAAAGATAAGAATAAGAATAGTGCACATGGTGACAGACGGGGTATTTCTTTCTCACCCTATCAATATACATATTTTGACTTTCAAAACATCGTCAGCGATATCAGTTTAAAGAGAATCACAAATCTGCTCTAATTCATATACGTCAGCTTGCAAAACAACTGAGTCGCCGACGAAATATCATCACAATTTCGTAATGTCCTCTCGCGAGAAGTTCAAGTTCAAGTTAAACTTTAATTGTCGTGAAACAACCATTTGTGCGCTTTGTAGATAACTCAGGTTGCGGAAATCAGAGAGAAATAACAGGACAATGCGCTTGTATTTTGAGTTAGCCAAACATTTAGCAACATAACTACTGCTTCACAGGATTCTCTACTCTCCAAATTATATTTTGTGAAAATTCATTTTAAGTAAGGAAAGAAACGTTCATTCTTCTGTAGGACAAGACAGCCTCTTGCCGATCAAATTCTATATGAATCAAAAAGGGAAATCTTGAAGAACGCTGACATAACATTTGTGTAAAGCGGTAGCAATCTAAAATTGATAACTGGTGAATATATTACTAGATTATTTTACAATCGTTTGAATGAATTAGTCACTGGAGGCTCGATTTTGATATTACTTTCACAATCTAAAACATGGAGCTGACAAACTGACTTCCAACCCACAGGGAATCCGATAAATAGGGGTATTGAATTCAGTTGTACAGTTTCATGGTGATGTACTGTGTAACCGAAGTAAAATAGCAGCGAATAAAGTTAGTACCCTTTGATGCAACATTTAATTCTTCCGTCGCGTTCGGCTGAGAAGATAGCATTTGACTATCCTGTCGGCTACGTCAATACAGGAACAGTGATATATTTACAAATTTGAATGCATAGTGTCATGCAGGATGTAGGGTAATGGCTTCCCACTGGCCCGCGTTGAAATTTTATTCAAAGTTTCATGTTTTATCGACATTGCCAAAGAAGTGGTTTGTCGCTGCATTAAACTTTGTGAATGGAACACAAGGAGGATTACTTTGTTTATTCATTGGATTCCTTTTTCTGCATGACCCCTTATTTAATCCAACGACAATGTTACATCCGTCTCTGGACGAGTACTTTATCCACATGTCCATATGTAAATGGTATTTTTTTTAGGAGGAGAAAATTCGCGTCTATAATGATCACAATATACAATGTACATCAATATTCAACCTTGACATGATGCAAAACTCTTTGTAGGTTTCAAGTCAATGGTAATACGCAAAATTTTGACAGCGGGAGACGGGGCAAGACAGCAAGAACATAATTACAGAAGTTTGTGGACGCAATTCAGTTGATTAGGAAACCAGCCTCCTCTCTATATGGCCTGTATACACTTGCCCCACTGTTCCCATTAAGCTGTGCGGGTATACAGCCGCGCAGTAATTGAAGTGTTCCTGCGCAAATAGACTTTGCTATCACGCAGCGGGAATTTTATTTTAGATAATGTTAATCTAATTTTGAAATTATGCTAATATGATTATGAAATCTTTGTTAATGCATTTGTGAAATAGCATCTGATTGTGTGCTCATGAATATAAACAGTAATTGTTCTGCACAATGAACCTACAACAACTTTAATGTAAAACACTTCAGAGCTTCAACGTTCTTACATTGTCAGTATTGCAAGTTACAGCACTGGTACAAATTGTCACAGCAAACTCAGAATGGAAAACGGTAGCTCATTTTTAATAAATTGCCAGCCCGTGTATAATCCTCTTACAGCCGGTGTAAACATTTCCTGCTCAGAGCAATGGCTGGTCCACATTGCTGCAAAATTAGGGGGGCGTTGCTTCCTAACCCCGAGGAAAAGCAACCAGGCTGATCAAAGTCCTCGGCCCGAAAATGCAGCAGTTAATTCCTCTCCATTAATATTGTCAGACCTGCTAAGTTCCTGCAAGATTTTGTGCTTATTACTCTGGATTACAGCATCCCCAGAATCTTTTTTGTTTATGATTTTCTGGGCTATTGTCACAGACAGGAAATGTAGAGTATACGGAAGCGTTGCTTTACAGAGGGACATTAGGCTGTACATAGATAGTCTCCTGAATAGACGAAACATCAGGATATCAGACAGAAGGGCCTTTAGCCTACTTGCCCTCTTGAATGTGTATTGACGAGTGTTGGGACGTCATGTTGCAGCTGTAGCTATTGACTAGCCGCACTTGAGGCGTTGCGTGCTCTTCTGGACATGACAAGATAGAATGCACGTGGTAGAGTTAGAAAGATTGCTGCAGAAATACACCGGGACATTGGCTTGAACGGGAGACTGTAGTGGCATGGAGGGGTTGTATAGAAATGGGTTGTTCACTGTGGAATACAGCGGACTGGAGGATAACATGAGATTTGGATAAACATTGCTACAGTCATTAATGTAGTGGATTCTCACAGTCAATTTCCCATGCCTGGGGAACTAAAGCTAGAGGACATCTTTCTGAATTGAGAGAAGAAATATTTAAAGGAGAACTCTGCATGGCAGTGTTTTCACACAGAGGAGGTTAGATTTATACAACATGTTTCCAGAGGATAAAGGATAAAGGAAGGGAAAATAACAGTTGCATAAATATTTCGTTCCGAATGGTCGAGACAGTCCTCTTCTGTTCTGTACACCATGATTCAAGTTCTTTTTTTAGCTAAAGATCTGCAACAATGTTTTCAGACAGGTCAACAGGAAGTTACAAATAGCAGAAAATAGAAATGCACGAACGAGCCTAATGATATCATGGAAAGCCTTTGTGGGTAAAGTTTGCATGTAGCTCAGAAAATCTATTTGCAGACTCGTTTATTTTTATGCTCGACGCTTAGGTTACAGACAGTGGCTCACAGTTAAAATAAGTGACTTCGAACCCTCTTCCTCGCAACTAAAAGTTTCTCATGTTGTTCTGCAAGGTCCGTGTTTCAATTCTACGGCTTGAGCATTCTGCAAAGAGAAAAATGTGAGGCGTCATCACAACATCAAATAAAATACTATTCTAATGTTTTAACTCTTGACTATTTCGATTGCAGAACCAGTTATACTTCACAGTAGTAGAGAAAAATTCATAACAATATTAATGTCAAGAGAAACATTGTGTTTATACAGCTGTCAAAGCGTGAGGTGGCATCAATGGAGAAGAATGAACAGTTGACTTTTCGCGCCGAGAACCTTGACTAGCCTGTCAGGAGCGAATACATAGAGCAGGATTGAGAATTATTTTCATCAGAATCAGAAAATAATGGAATCTAGTCGGAATTTTGTCAATGTTTTTCCACATAGAAACATAGAAAACTTACAGCACATTACAGGCCCTTCGGCCTACAAAGTTGTGCCGAACATGTCCCTACCTCAGAAATTACTAGGCTTACCTATAGCCCTCTATTTTACTGAGCTCCATGTGCCTATCTAAAAGCCTCTTAAAAGACCCTATTATATCGGCCTCCACCACTGTTGCTGGCAGCCCATTCCACGTGCTCAGCACTCTCTGAGTAAAAAAATTACCCTTGACATCTCCTCTGTACCAACTCCCCAGCGCCTGAAACCTGTGTCCTTTTGTGGCAACCATTTCAACCCTGGGAAAGAAGCCTCTGACTATCCACATGATCAATGCCTCTCATCATCTTGCACACCTCTATCAGGTCACCTCTCATCCTCCTTTGCTCCAAGGAGAAAAGGACGAGTTTACTCAACCTATTCTCATAAGGCATGCTGCCCAATCCGGGCAACATCCTTTTAAATCTCCTCTGTAACCTTTTTATGGCTAACATATTCATCCTGTAGTGAGGCAACCAGAACTGAGCACAGTACTCCAAGTGGGGTTTGACTGGGGACCTGTATAGCTGCAATATTAGCTCTCGGCTCCTAAATTCAATTCTATTACGGATGTCTGAAGATACCCTTAAAAACAGAAGTGGCCTTCCTATGAAGAAAGTTTTTTTTTGTGTGATGAATTACAACACCGAGGTAATTCTGGACTGACTTTCCTCTGCAAATGACTATGAAGTGTTGTCAAACTGGCACTGACATGAGCAGATCCCTGTGTGAAGACAGTATTGAGTTTTAAATCAAAAAAGTAAATCTAAATGGAAGGAAAATGTTCTTTCCGGCCAAGACAACATGAAACTTATACCTGAGAGATATAATTTATCACGGCCATTCAGTACCCCAAACAGTCCGTCCTGGTGAGGCAACACTTTCATTTCCGAATCTTTTATGTTTCTCTACTCTGTCCGGTCCTTCCGACGCGGCCTCCTCTACGTTGGTGCGACCCAATATAAATTAGCGGACCGCTTTTTCAAGCATCTCCACTGCATCCACTAAAAGTGGTAATTCCAGTAGCCAGGCATTGTCCTTCCTATCCCTATTCTCGTCGCGACCTTTTGGTTCTCGGTTTCTTCTTCTGTCACCATGATGCTACTCTTTGGGTGGAGGACTAACGCCTCAGTTTCAGTCTACGCCGCCCCAACCTGATGGCATGAAGATCGATTTCTGCTTTCATTATTTTGTCTCTCTTCCTTCTGTATTCTTCTCTTCCACACTCTGGCCTCCTACTTCTTCTCCACACCTGCCTATATCCTTTCCTTGGTGCCCTTCCTCATTCCCTTTCTCCCATGGTCTACTTTCCTATCCAGCAAATTTCTTTTTCTACAGTATTTTTTCCTTTTCTATCTATCACCTCCCAGATTCATACTTCATCGCCTCTCCCCCTCTCACCTGGCTTTACCTATGACCTTCTAGTTAGACCTTCTTCCACACTCCCACGTTTATATCTGTCATCTTCCCTCTTCCTTTCCAATGCTGATAAAGTGTCTTGGCCCGAAAGATCGGCTGTTTATTTTCTTCCATATATGCTTCTTTCCGAACTAAATTCCTTTACAGTTTTCTGTGTGTTATTCTGGATTGCCTGCAACTCTGCAAAATCTCTTCTGTTAGTGATGTGAATACTCTTTTAAGAGCATTTGAAGAATATGTTTGACATATGCGGAAAATGAGAATACCGGAAACTAAAGTTAATGTGTTGGATCGGACGGAGATAGCTGGAGAGAACAGAAGGGAAGAAGGAGCATACAGTAATAAGTCATGCTGAGTTCCCTTTGGTCTTAGACACAAATTTCAAATTTTGAATGAAGAAATACAAGACCATAACCTCATTGTTTCTTTGTGTCACTTCGATAGACCCTGTGTCCGTCTCCCGAGTAAATTCAGATGCAAATAATCCATTTACGATCTCCCCATTCTATTTTGGCTCCATGCATAGATTATCATTTTGATCTCCCAGGGGGGCCTTTTTGTCCCTTGTAATCCTTTTGCTCTCAACATATCTTAACATACCAATCCAACTGTATTTCACACATTGCTACCGAGCCCACCTCTACATTCTGGTGCATTCAACTTTTACCAATCTCGTTTTTGCTGGAAAAACTTTCCCTAGACCCATTTTGATTTCTATTGTATCAGCAATTTCGTTGCCTCCCCGAAGTTATTAATTATGGCAACAATATTATCATCTTAAGTGTTCCAGAACTAAATGACAAAGAGTAACGAAACCTGAACTGCCCTCTTCAGTATATCAGCAATCGCAGGCCTTCATTCTCCACTATCTCCTTCTGATGTTATACTAAACCAATTCGGTGCTCTCGTATTCAGTCGGCTGGTTAACCCTGGTTCCTATGTCATCTGGCTTTCTCGTCATCTTTTACCTTCCGCAGTTATTTCCCTTTTCCTCCTTTCCGCAACATTTTCCGCAGGGACAACTGTCACCTTTGTGCTCCTCGGGCACTATGGGCCATTGAAGCAGCGTTGTGCGGGTCAGTTTGTCATCGGTTCACATGCACTCACAGACATATCCATGATTAGGTCGTAATTGATCATAATATTCCTCTACCAACAAGTATGTGAAAAGCAAGAGGATACGCCGTTGGAGAATAGGACCAATCAAGTGTGACAGTGCTAAAGTGTATATGGAAACAGAGCAGATAGCAGAGGTACTTAATGCGTAGTTGGCATCAGTATTCACTACGGAAAAGGATCTTGGCGATTGTAGGGATGACTTAAAGCGGATTGAAAAGCTTGAGCATGTAGATATTAAGAAAGCGGATGTGCTGGAGCTTTGGGAAAACACCAAGTTGGATAAGTCACCAGGACCGGACGGGATGTATCTCAGGCTACTGTGGGAGACGCGGGAAGAGATTGCTGAGCCTCTGGCGACGATCTTTGCATCATCAATGTGGAGGTTCCGGAAGATTGGAGTTTTGCTGATGTTGATCCTTTATTCAAGAAAGAGAGTAGGGATAGTGCAGGAAATTATAGGCCAGTGAGTCTTGCTTCAGTGGTTGGTAAGTTGATTGACAAGATCCTGAGAGGCAGGATTTATTAACATTTATAGAGGCATCATATGATTAGGAGTAGTCAGCATGGCTTTGTCAAAGGCAGGCCGTGCCTGACGAGCCTGATTGAATTTTCTGAGGATGCGACTAAACACATTGATGAAGGTAGAGCATTGGAAGTAATGTATATGGATTACAGCAGGGCTTTTGACAAGGTACTCCATGCAAGGCTTATTGGAAAAATAAGGAGGCATGGGATTCCAGGGGACATTGCCGTGTGGATCCAGAACTGGCTTTCCCACAGAAGGCAAAGTGTGGTTAAGGACGGTTCATATTCTGCATGGAGGTCGGTGACCATGGTGTCTCTCACGGATCTGTTCTGGGACCCTTACCCTTCGTGATTTTTTATAAATGACCTAGCTGACGAAGCGGAGGGATGGGTTAGTAAGTTTGTTGATGACACAGCGGTTGGAGGTGTTGTGGATCTTGTGGAGGGCTGCCAGAGGTTGCAGCGGGACATTAATAGGATGCAAAACTGTCATGAGAAGTGGCAGATTCAAGTCAACCCAGGTAAGTGTGAGGTAGTTCATTTTGGTAGGTCAAACCTCATGACAGAATGGAGTATTAATGGTAAGACCCTTCGCAGTGTGAAGGATCAGAGGGATATTGGGGTCCGAGTCCATAGGACACACAAAGTTGCTCTGCAGGTTGAATCTGTAGTTAAGAAAGCATACGGTGCGGTGGCCTTCATCAATCGTGGGATTGAGTTTAAGAGCGGAGAGGTAATGTTGCAGCTATATAGGACCCTGTTCAGACCCCAACTGGAGTACAGTGCTCAGTTCTGTTCAGCTCACTGTAGGAATGATGTGGAAACCATAGAAAGGGTGCAAAGGAGATTTGTAAGGATGTTGCCTGGATTGGGAGCATGCCTTATCAGAATAAGTTGAGTGAACTCGGCCTTTTTTCCTTGGAGCGACAGAGGATGAGAGGAAACCTGATAGAGGTGATTAAGATGATGTGAGGCATTGATCTTGTGGATCCCAGGGCTAAAATGGCTAGCACGAGAGGGCACAGTTTTAAGGTGCTTTGAAGTAGGTACTGAGGAGATGTCAGAGGTAGCTTTTTACGCATGATGACTGCATGGAATGGGCTGCTGGCAGCGGCAATGGAGGGGGAAACGATAGGGCCTTTTAAGAGACTCCTGGACAGATACATGGAGCTCCGAAAAATAGAGGGTTATGGGTATCCCTAGGTAATTTCTAGGGTAAGGATATGTTCGTCACAGATTTTTAGGCCGAAGGATCTGCATTATGATATAGGTTTTCTATGTTTCTGTGTTTCTAATATACCCCTCTAAGAAGCAAAAATTATAGCTGTTTCACCTACCAGTTCTTCGCTCTGACTTGCTTCTTCAGAGGTTGTTTTAATACCTAATGGATTTAAAAATATACAACACCTTAAATAATCGCAGTAATGTTAGAAAATTTGAAGTTGCGCATTGGTTTGTAATCATATTTCTTCCCGAATGTTGAAACGCTTGACAGCTATTAAAAATAGTATCGGCGCACATTGTAGCCAAGAAATATGTTGAGCATGACCCTTCATGAATGTGATTTTGATTGAAAGAGTAGAGTGGCGATAGCAGAACATCAGTCATGTTTTATCTCAAAAGAACGAAACTATAGCAGTAAGAGTATTATTACTTGTGTAAAATCGCCGCAGGAAGTCACAGCTGGAAAACCCCTGGCGTCTGAGAAAAGTAGGTACAAGGGATGATTGGGTAACTTGAACGGGAATGTAAAATTTTCCTGTTGTTTATAATTATTCTTGTCAAATGTAAATCCGATAATGCCTTGGAAATATTTATTCTCTCATTATCATTTCTCTTTTCAATCTGTAGAGGTAATAAATGGAAATGTTTGTCAAATCTTTCATTTTCTTACCAGGTTTTGCCTTATCTCCGCTTCTTATCAAAATTATCGTCAGAATAACAATTGCCAGTCCGTCCAATGCACATCTAAGAATCAGGAGTTTATTCCTGTCTTCTAGATCATGTAAAAAAGAAGACACTGTGAAACATATATAAATATATAGAGAGGGTGAGACAAGAACGTAAAGCGTTTTAATGTGTAATTCAGGCTTGAACATATTGCAGCAGATGCAGTATGACACGAATTTTAATGTGATGAAGGGACTTAAGGAGCGAACAGATCATCTTACATCGTGGTTCTTTACACGAAATGCCAGAGGAAGTCAGCAGCCCAGGCAACATCTGTGGAGAAAATTTGTTGACGTTTCGGGGCAAGTCCCCAGCATTTTCTCTGTGTTGCTTGGTGATCTAGCATCTACAGATAATCTCTTGTTTGCGTTTTGGTTCTTTACAATGAGTATTTTTAAGCTGGATTAAGAAAAATTTTCTTTTTCCGATGCCTTTGCAGATAGTTTGATAGCAGATTCGTAATGACTTCGTTTGTTTCCAAACTGTCACTCGAAAACTCTCTGGGCAGATCCCATTAGCAAACAAGAGAAAATGACATTTTATTTTCACAGACGTCACAAGATGCATTAATAGAATATTAAAAAGCATAATCAGAACCATATATGAGAAGCGACTAGATACTTGGTGAAAACAGGGGAGACAAACGAGCAGCTTCAGATTAAGTATTAAAACAAAGACTCTTATAGAGAGAATTCCAGTTTTAAGTGCAGAGGTAGCCAAAGGCGTGGAACTGCGCAAATAAAGAAAAGAGCAGAGTATAGAAAAATGGATGTACTTAAATATCATTTATAAATATTTGAAACATAAATATGATTTGACTATAAGAGTAACCAACTTCTAAATTATGCTAGATCCTCTCTCACTTTCCTATACAGTTCTGATGCTTCGATTCTCAACTGGTATGAAATACAATGCATCCGTCTCGGATGTTTCCGATGAATACACATGCCCAATAATAGGAGGTAGAAATTACAAAGATGTACCAACCTCTCAGTGAAGAAACCTCTCAGTACCAACTTCATCACGACAACGAATCTAGCTCTGGCCCAAGGAAACTGCCACTTAATATTCTCAGCTGAATAGTTAGATCGTACTTTCAACTCATAAGTCTTTTCAACTACCTTACATAAAATTGAATTTTACACACAATTTACCAAAGTCAAACATATTTTTCAAATTATTTACCCAATGTTATTAAATACGCATTTCCTCACGATCTTCCGTTAATAATTTTTATCTAACAAATGGCTAAAGATTAAAGGCAAAGTGCACGAAGCAAAATGGTTGACTTTCCAAAAACATATGCAACGGTCAATTGGATAGAGAGAGTAATGGAACTGAATTGCATAAGATATAATATCAAATCCATGTCATATGCTTTCTGCTGCACTAATATAACGTAGAATTAAAAGTGATGGTGATTATAAAGAGAACATCCGGTCACACTATTTATTGGTGAAAATTTCCGGCATTCTCAAAAAATTCTCAATCTTCGGGAAAATAGAGCTGGGTTGGAATAATAGGGAAAGAAATTGAATTGCATTGTACTCCAGAATACGTATCCATGGCATTGCCACAGGTCGTCATTTCAGTAATTCTGATGGGGTGTATACTTTATATTACCTCACCTTCTTTTGAAACCATTGCCAGAAAGCGATCAATTCCGTCATCCAAATCATTGATAACAACGTGAAAAGAACTAGTTCCAACACCAACCCCTGCGGAACACAACTAGACAACCAGAAAATCATAATCCCGGTTATTTATGCAGAACTCCAAGCAGGGCCTAATATTTCTTCACATTTTTTCCTGGGCAAAAGTAATAATAAAATCTACTTCATCGACCATGTACCTCGACTTCTGTCGAAATACCTCTTTTGGCATCTTAGTTTTTATCATTTTTTAAAAAAATATATCGGAATGTTTGCTGTGTAATAGGCTATGCATAAATTCAAGAATTTCGTAAGAACGTAAGAAATAGGAAAAGCTGTAGACCATCTGGCCCATCGAGAATATAAGATCATGGCTGATCTGACGAGGACACATCTCCATCAACCTGCCTTTCCCCATAATGCTGAATTCACCTGCTATGCGAAAATTTATCCAACCTTGTCTTAAGTACATTTACTGAGGTAGACTGCACTGCTTCATTGGGCAGAGATTTCCACAGATGCACTGCTCTTTGGGAAAAACAGTTCCTCCTCATATCTATCTTGATATTACTCCCCCGAATCTTGAGGCGATATCGCTAGTTCTATTCTCAAGTGATAACCCTAGTCTCAAGTAGTCCCTGGTGATAATAACTTTCCTGGCTCTATCTTATCTCACCGTTTTTATAGTTTTATGTTTCCATAAGAGTTCCTGTCATCCTTCTGAATTCCAACGAGTACAGTCCCAGGCGACTGAATCTCTCCTCATAGTTTAATCCCCTCATCTCTGGAATCAACTTGGTGAACGCCCTCTGCACTACCTCAAATATAATCATTCCTCAAGTAAGAAGACCAGAAATGCACGCAGTACTCTGGATGCGGCCACATCAGTACCATATACCGTGGTAGCATAACCTCCTTGCTCTCAAATTCAGTCCCTCTAGCAATGAAGGTCAGTATTCCATTTGCCTTCTTGATAGCCTGCTGCAATTGCACACCAAACGTTTGCGATTCATGCACAAACACTCCCAACACAGAAATATGCTGCAACCTTTTATCATTTAAATAATAATCTGTTCTTCCATTTTCCTTCCAAAGTAGATGACTCGCATTTGCCCGCATTGTGCTCTATCTGCCAGACATTTACCCACTCAGTGTACATATCTATATCTCTCTGCAGGCTCTCTATATCCTCTGCACAATTTGTTTGTCCACTCAATTTATAGACAATAGACAATAGGTACAGAAGTAGACCATTCGGCCCTTCGAGCCTGCACCGCCATTTTGAGATCATGGCTGATCATCTACTATCAATACACGGTTCCTGCCTTGTCCCCATATCCCTTGATTCCCCTATCCATATCTATCTAGTCCTTCTTGAAAGCATCCAGAGAATTGGCCTCCACTGCCTTCCGAGGCAGTGCATTCCAGACCCCCACAACTCTCTGGGAGAAGAAGTTTTTCCTTAACTCTGTCCTAAATGACCTACCCCTTATTCTCAAAACATGCCCTCTGGCACTGGACTCTCCCAGCATCTGGAACATATTTCCTGCCTCTATCTTGCCCAATCCCTTAATAATCTTACATGTTTCAATCAGATCCCCTCTCAATCTCCTGAATTCCAGCGTGTACAAGCCCAGTCTCTCTAACCTCTCTGCGTAAGACAGTCCGGACATCCCAGGAATTAACCTCGTGAATCTACGCTGCACTTCCTCTACAGCCAGGATGTCCTTCCTTAACCCTGGAGACCAAAACTGTACACAATACTCCAGGTGTGGTCTCACCAGGGCTCTGTACAAATGCAAGAGGATTTCCTTGCTTTTGTACACAAATCCCTTTGTAATAAAGGCCAACATTCTATTAGCCTTCTTCACTTCTTCAATTTAGTGTCATCAGCAAACTTAGATACAGCGCTCACCACTGATGGCCAACCACAGGAACACCTATGTATCCCAACTCTCTGCTTTTTATTTGCTAGCCAAGTCTCTATCCACGCTAATACATCACCCACAACTCTATGCATTGTTATTTTATGGATACGTCTTTTATGTGGCACCTTATTGAACGTCTTCTGTAAATCCAAGTATACAACGTCCACCTGTTCCCCTCTATCCAATGCGCTTGTTATCCCATCAAAAATCTCCAGTACGTTTGTCAAACAGGACCTGCCTTTGCTTCACACATGCTGCGTCTCCCTAATGGATCTATTTCTCTGAGATGCTTCCCTATTTCTTATTTGATGACTGCTTCAAGCATTTTCCCAACTACAGGTGTTAATTAACTGGCCTATAGTTACTTGCTTTCAGTCTATATCTTGTATTGAACAGTGGCGAATGTCATTCGCCTTCTTCCAATCCGCCGGGAGCTGCCCAGCGTCCAGAGAATTTGGTAAATTATCACCTAAGTCCAACTATAACCTATGCTATTTCTTTTAGTACCCTGTGATTTGTCTATCTTTTGACTCACAAGACTACTCAGCACAACCTCTTAAGTGAAAGCTATTGTATCGAGGTCCTCACCTCCCACTGCATCCATATTATTCTCCTCGGTACGTTAGACATGCCCTCCACCGTGAAACACGACACAAAATAGTCATTCAAAGCCTCGGTCAATTGCACATTATCCAGTATCAATTCCCCTTCTCGTCCTCCAAGGGACCTACGTTCACTTTGGCCACCGCTTTATATAATTATAAAAATTTTACTGTCCATTTTAATATGTTATACTGGTTTATTTTCATAATCTACCTTCCCTTTCTTCATTGCTTTCATAATCGTTCTTTGTTGCATTTTAAAGTTTTCTCAGTCTTCCAGTTTCCTACTACTCGTGGCGACTTCGTACGCACAAGCTTTTAGTTTGACACCTTTTACTTCCTTTGTTATCCAACGCTGGCTCGCCCCGCTCTTCCTGTCCTTGCTTTTAAATGGAATATGCTCTTATTGAGTATCGTGAAAAATCTCGTTGACGCTATTCCACTGTTTTTGAAACGTCCCACCATATAACCTGTATTTCCAGTCCACCCTGCCCAGCTCTTCCCTCATCATTTTGTCGTCTCCCTTGATTAGGCATAATATACTGCTTTTAGATAGAATTATTGAGCCCTACATTTGTATGAGAAAGTCATGTTGTGATTACTCCTTCCAAGAGGATCCCTAACTACAAGATTGGTCATTTTACTTGTCTGATTGTTCAGCGCTAGATCCAAGATAACGTGTTCCCTCATAGGTTCAGCAACATGCTGTTGAAGAGAGAGAGCATGTATGGATTCTCGGAAGTCCTCCTCAAGACTGCCTCAACTAACTTGATTCACCTAATCTATGTGAAAGTTAAAGTCCAGGATACCTACTGTTCCATTCTTACATGTCTCAGATATTTCTCGGTTTATTGCCTGTGCCACTGTAATGTTATTTTTCGGTGCCCTCTCGACGTTTCCCACCAACGATTTTTTTCCCTTTCCTATTCATAATCTCTACCCCAATGGATTCGGCATTCTGCCCCTGAGATCTTATATCGTCTCTCACTATGCCCTGATCTCATCTTTAAGTAAGGGTGCTTCCCCGCCTCCCTTACCTTCCTGCCGTATTACCTGATATCCTTTAATATTTAATCACCGATTCCCTCCATTCTACAGCCACGTTTCTGTATAGGCCACTAAATCATGCGCTCATATACTGATTTGTGCCACAACTTCACTGACCTTGTTCCAGATACTAGAGACATTCAGATAAAGTGCACTTACAAATATTGTGCCTTTAAAATCTAGTGAGCTTTGTATTTTAGGCGCTTGATGTTTCTGCATTCCACCCTCACTTTTCTCTTTTTTCATCTTTTGCTTTTACTTTATTTTTATCCACACATTTCTATTTTACTTTATCCATACTTCTCCAATCTGGTGAACCAACCTCCATGCTATTTAGTTTAAAAACCCTATAAAACAACCCCAGTTAAGCGATTCGCCAGGATCCAGGTCCCATCGCGGTTCAGGTGGAGCCCGTCCGAATGGAACATCTGCCTCGTTCCTCAATACTGGTGCCAGTTTCCAAAGAATTCAACCCCACTTCTCCCACACCAATTCTTGAGCTACGCATTTAACTGTCTAATCTTCTTAACCCTCTGCCAATTTGTACATGGCTCAGGTAGTAATCCAGAGATTACCTCTTTTTTGTTCTGCTTTTTAAGTTAGTCCCTTGCTGCTCAAAATCCCTCAGCAGGATCTCTTTCCTCGCTCTACCTTTGTCGTTGACCCCCACATTCCCCGGCAGGTTGTAAATAATGTAAAAACAGAACACGCGCTAACTTTTCCCCGTTGAAAAAAAAAATCAGATTTCACATTTTATTCTCGAGTTTGTACAGCTCTCCGGGCATATTCTATTGAAGTTTGCTTTAAATGCTTACGGTCTTACCTTGTTCGATAATATAGCTGAAACTGGCAGGAATTTTCAGCGTTTCGTGAGATACCAGGCAGGTGTAAACCATTTTGCTCTGAGCAGGCTGCGCATACTCCAAAATACTGGAAGCCTCATAAAATCCTTCTGAAGTCTCATTTATTGACGTTTCGATGTTGGTAAGAATGTCCATATTATTCCTTCGCCAAAAGATGTCTATTTTTTTCGGATAAAATGCTGCAGTTTTACACATGAGTTTCCGGGTTTTAGGTGATATTTCTTCAACACGAATAATTTTCAGAGGAGTTGGCGGAGCTACAAAAGAATAAAACAGACATAGAATATTTAGCTATTATTTGAAAGCACGCATTCTACGTCTCACGCTACCACTCTCAATGTTATCATTGCAGCCGTTTGAAATCGCCTGAATTTGTCAGTTATTAATTGCTTCATGGTGCAGGTAAACATGACAAAACAGGTGTGTTGGTGCCAGGTGGGAACGCATGCCTGTTTGAAATGAACGTAGTGGATTAGCGCGTGGAGTATTGAGTTTATTTCTTCTTCAAACTGGCCATTTTTGTCCCTACCTCTGCCCTTGTAGGTCAATTTTGTATTCACGTCAAATGAGAGTCAATGAATCTGCATACCTATGCTGGTTTCAATGGGATCGGTATTGTGGAGCAGCACAACCATCAAGCTGTTTCTCTCACTGTATAGGTTTTACGCACACGTCCCGTAATTGACATTAATGAAGTGGCTTTGTTTGATTTTGCGCTTCCGATGGAAGGTGACTATATTCCTCTCTGAATTTACTGAATTGTTGTTTACGGTGTTTCGATTTTCCCCGTTCCCCAAAAGTTCATCGAGAGTTTGGCAGAGTGAACGATGTTTACTAATGACTTATAAATATTTGTAGCTATGCGTTTAAACAACTGCAGGATGGAAATCGGCGAAATACGTGGAGATGTGGTAGTATAAAAGCAGGCAGAGGAACGGGCGGATATCATTTAAGCTCGACAATGCTTCGCTTTCAATTAAATGGCTTGTGATTTGCCATTCGACACAATTTGTTTACAGCTCCCAACATCGAATTAGCCAACCAGAATGAAATTCGTTGTCTAAAAATTAGGTTCATCCGCTGTTTAAGGCTTTTATTTGTTTAAAGTCCTTGGGGCTGGTTGAGGTATACGTCCAGGCGGGGACAGGGTGGGACGTTCTGTAGGAATAAAGGCATAGCAAAGATATGGTTGGAAATATCAACGGTCCAACTAATAAGCTGAGCAAATGCAAATCTCCAGAATCACATCGAAATAATAAATAGAACAATCCGAAAAGATCTAAAATTATATTTTTTTTTAAGATGTAAAATAAATTAGTGGCACAAAGCTTAAACCAGCAATACCATTTCACAACATTTACGCAATCTTGGCTTTCCCTAAAATGCAAAGAGGTGAAAATCTTCGACTTCCAGGAATTAAGCCACTTACTTAACACAATATACTGGGAGCCACTTCCATTTCCCAATATTTTTTGTTGACTTTTGACTTGACAGTAATACACTCCGACGTCTGCGTATGTCACATTCAGGAGGGTAAATGTGCCGCTGCCTTTCTTTACACTGAACTGATTTCTGCTATCTGGTTCTATAAATGCGTTCTGACCCTCCTTCCACCACGAAACTTCAGCAGTATCTTTTTGCATTGGAAATCTGCAAAACATGGATTCATTTCCACCGATTGAGACTTTTAAGGTTGGGGGGAATTGATCCACTTTGGCCGAAGTTCCTTTTGAGGCTGACAAAGCATAAGTGAAAATGATGAAAACAGTTGCATTCACTGTACAAAGAATCGGCAGGCAAAACAGGCAGAAAAATGGATATTTGTTATAGCTAAGTTTGCTGCGGGTAGCAAATGTATAATTTTATATCATATTTGTTTCGTAGAGAGGGCATAAAAGTTTAAGCTCACCTGGCCAAAGCGCGGTGAGAAGAGCCACGCACCAAACGATTGCATCCACCAACATTGCCAATGAGAGTGGTCTGTCTGAAAGATAGAAATTTATAGAATATAATTATCAAGAGATATTATTGATGAATTATTTATAATTGTCAAGGCTATGTCGATGCCTTGGGTACAAGAATTTCTGCAGATAGCAGAAACCCTGAGGAAAGTCCACAACGTGCCAGCGGAGCTCAGTGGGTCAGGCGGTATCAATGATGAAAAATAAACTGTCGATATTTCGGGATAGAATCCTTCTTCAGGACTGGAAAGAAAGGGGAAAGAAGTCACAATAAGGAGATAGGGGAGGGAAAGACGTATAAACTAGCTGGTGATAAGTGGGGGGAGGGGACGTAAAGAGATTGGACTTGATAGGTGGATTTATATTCAGTCTCGATAGCCTCCAACCTGCTGTTATGAACATAGAATTCTCTAACTTTCAATAATTTCTCCCGTACACCTTTCATCGTTTTCCATTTCCCATTCTGGGTCCCTATTTATCCCTTCTCTTCTCCTCTACTCGCTTTGCTGCTTCTCCAAATTCACTTTCTCCAATGCTCCAATGCCCTCTCCAATCAGATTCCTTCTCATTCAGTCCTTTACCACTTCCACATATTGCCCTAGGGCCGATCCGAATTCGCACAGGGCGTTTCCTATGTATTAGTCCTTCCCGGTTCACTGCGTCTAAACGATATAAGCTGCAACCCGCTATTGATTCTTAATCCTTAATTAATTCCAGTGCAGCACAGGAAAATGCCTTTCGACCAATGATGTCTATATCGATCATAATTCTTGAATTTTTTATATAAAAAATTTATTTTATGATGTATGACTTTTCTTTAATTTTTTGATTACAGAGTGGTATACCTTTATGTGTTATGGTATAACGTTTTGATCAATTTTATTACAATATATGAATGTACACAAGTTACGTTGAGAAGTATCTACGTGTTGCACTCTGTAAAACTTGTATTTTTTTCTTTTGAATAAAAATATTGTAAAAAGATAGATCATAATTCTATCTGATCACTCTTTTTGCCTCATCATGGGCATGTTTGAAAGTCCTTTAACTGTTGTGATCAAATCAACACTCTCTTGTAGCACTGCGTAATGTACCTGCTTCGCAAACCTCATTTACTTTTTTCCTTTCTTATTTCAAGGCGATGCCCTCTATTAACTGCCGCTAATATGCATGAGTGATACTGGTGAAGAAAATGGCAAGATTAGAGAATCCCGGTTCACGATGATATTGAGACACTGTTTCGGAGAAAGGAGACCTGAAGCATCTAAAGGCAACAGGTTCAAGCAATTCCCGACAGAAATATAAGATGTACTGTAGTACACCTGAGGGAAATCATGAGAGCACTAAGGTAGCATGATACAACTTCTGAATATCAAGCATGAGGAAATGAGGAAATAACGGCCGAGAAATCGCGATGACAGAACTGTGAATTATTATTTCCCATCACTGTGTTGAAAAGCAGGGAAGCCAAGGGATTAAGGGGAAAAAACATTTTTCTAACAGATGCACACGAGAAAAATGGAGGCGTGGGGGGAACGGTGTGCTCACGGTGTATACACAGTCCGTTTGATGAACGTACGGCATCTGATCAAGTGTATCTTTTGATATTGTGAGAAGCTAGAGGAGAAATTGTAAGGCCTATTGCAAAATTATCAGCATCGTCATTAACCAGGATTGTGTTACCGCAGCATTGACAAATGTGCATTTATTTAAGAAGATCTGCAAGAACAAGAGGAGAGTTGAAGTTGTCGATCCCAACATCGGTGAGTCGAAAGATACTGCAGTGGATCGGAGGGAGAGAAGCTATCACAATTTGGAAAGGTAAAGTTTGAAATAGTGACCGTAGCATGGATTTGTCATTTGGAATCTCACCTCACAAATTTGTTTAAGTTGTTTTGAAGAGGTGATGAGGAAAATTGCTGAGTGCAGCAATTGGACTTGTACGTCATTCACTTTTCCAAGCTCCCGTATGACAGGCTTGCATAGAAAGGTAGATGACATGGGTTAGTTAAACCAGGGCAGGAATTGTACAGTAGACTGCCCAGGACGTCGAAGTAAAACGACGTGACTGAGGGGTAAATGAAGATTGATCTTTGAAAGCGACAACGGGGTGGACAGACTGGTGAAGAAGGTGCCTGTCACATTTATTTAACAGTTGTAGCTCTGTGTAGAATATCTGGGCCGTCATGTTCACTGTACAAGTCGTTGGTGAAACAGAATCAGAGTATTCTGAGCACTTCCGATCAGCCAGCTGAAGAAACGGCCCGACGAAGCTTGAAATGCTGCAGGAGAAATTCGTAAATGCATTTGCGGGACAACATGTTTTTCGCTGTAGGGAGAGTCTGGGGTTACTCTTCCCTCAAGCACAGGAGGTTCAGTGGTGACATAAGCAGTGGGTATGGTTACAGTCTTTTACCCAGAGTAGCTGAAACAAAACGCAGAATGCATCTGCTCAAGATAAAAGACAAAACATTTAATTGGTTCTGGGGCAAGTTTTCCAAAGCAAGGGGGCTTGATAATTTGAATAGCGTACGGGATGATTCTGTATAAGTGGGTACAATTGTAACGTGTTAGGAACATCTGTATTAGCACACAGGTAGAAAAGGATTATTGTGATAAGGTCCAAACGCAAGTAAATGGGTAGAGCTGGGTCGAAGTCCCGGTGCAGTGCTGGGATAGTGGGGCGTATTCATAATAATATAGGGTTAATGTGTGGTTTATGTAATTGCTGTTTCATAGTAGGCATGGACGGGGTTGCGCGAATGTGCTCTGTGGAAGGATAGCTTATTGCAGTTAGCCAGCAGAGTATTCTCCGTTTGTGGCCTCCTGTTAAGGTCAAGTAAAGAACAAGGATTGGAACCAATTGTCCAACTCAGATGAAATTAAATAGTGTGAAAAAATATCCACCTGACTTTTGGGGTTGTGAGCAATATTCTCCTATTGATTAATAGAAGGGAATGATGAGAATCGCAGTCGAGGGTAAAACAAGGTACAAATGTGTAATCAGTTTAGAATACACCTTAAAATTATTGGTCAGATTGTATTTAAATCCTCAAATGCTTGTTAATTGAAATTTATTCACTGCTGAAAACGGTAATTGATCTGTTTGAAAGTATTGATAACTAAGAAAAATATTTCTTTGGAGTTTAACAATTTTTAAATCTTTAATTTTTGTTTTCGTTTTGGAAGATTTGAGAAGTTTTGACTTTTACCAAAAAAAAAATCAGATGTTTAAAACGTTTTCGATTTGACAGTTCCACTTAACTCTGAAGGTTATTCGATTAATTTCTCAAGAGGCGTTTCGGCCACTTCAGGAAACCCCACGAATTGTGCAATATCTGACTATTGCCATGTGTATGTCGTTATCACATAAGATCTTTCCCCAGCCATCAGGAATGGTGTCATAGTTAAAAACTATTTACAGGCGTATTGCAAGTATTGCAGAGACCACTGTACTTGGAGTATCATATGAAAGGTGCTCCGTAGAGTAGGGCCAATCCAAGAGTGGGAATCAAAATCAGTGCCTTAATCTGCAACTATTCATCGGACGATCGATCAGAAGTCTTAGATCTGTTTCGCTCTCCCTGACGCTCTATGATCAACTGTTAATCTCCAATTTTTCGGAGATTTAATCTCCTCTCTTTTTTGCGGACATCGTTTTATTTTTGTAAAAATTTTGCTGCTGTTGTCCAGAAATTACTGTGCTATTCATCCCCATGGTTTTGTGTTTACTTCATTCATATCTTGGAAAACATAGCGAGAAGATCGAGGCCAAGACAAAAATGACATGCTGTAGGCACCTTCCACCTTTCTCTAAGCGGCAGCTATCGAAGCAATTCTCCGTCAGGCACAGCACGTTAACTTTAGCTCCCAGTGTTCCCATTTTCCCCTGTTTGGTGGCATCCGTCAGTTTCGGCCTGGATTCTCCAGGGCGCAGGCCTAGGCTGAGTTGCAGGCCTTTCTCTCTCCACGCCACCGATGTTGTCCAAGTGAAGGGCACTAGGACCCATGCAGCTTGGCACCGGTGACGTCGCTGAGCAATGTGTTGTTAAGTGCCTTGCTCAAGGACACAAACACGCTACCTTAGCTGAGGCTCGAATCAGTGATCTTCAGGTTACTAGTCTGATCCTTGCCCACTAGGCCACGCGCATTTTCCTAATGTCAAATATTTTCTCACAGGACTGATAAAAGAGCATTGATATCAGTAACGCAAAAGATTCTGCAAATACTGCAAATCTACAGCAACACACACAAGGTGAATTCAGCAGATCAGACCGCATCTATGGAAGTGAACGAACGGTCAACGGTTCGGTCCGAGTCCTTTCATTAGCACTGGAAAGGAGGATGGTAGATTGCAGAATAAAAAGGCAGTGGGATGGTGGACGAATTAGAAGGTGATAGGTGAAGCCAGGTTGAGGGTATTTTTGGGGGTGGTGGAGAGGAGCGTGTGCGGTTGGGCGGTGGAATGAAGTAAGAATCTGGGAGGTAAGAGGTTAAATATACAAAGAGCTGGAGAATAAGTAATCTAATAGGAGAGGAGAGTAGACTACGGGAGAAAGGGAAGGAAGTGGGACAGAAGTGGAGGTTACAGGCAGCAGAGTAGAGAGGATAAGAGGACAGAGGTGGGAACAGAAGAGAGGCGTGGGAGGGAAAAATACTTGAAAGAGAAGTCGATGTCAGGTTGGAGGCTACATAGACTGAATCCGAGGTGTTGCTCGCCCACCCTGAGAGTAGCCTCATGAAGGCGTAGGAAGAGAACATGAATCGAAATGTCGGAACGTGAATGGATAGGAATAAAAATATTTGGCCACTCGCAAATTCCACGTTTTTGCATGAACTGGAGGTGCTTGAAAAAGTGGTCCCCAGTTTACCTCGAGTCTCATCAATGTAAAAGAGGCCGCATTGGTAGCTCTGGCTACAGTAGACTGCCATGGCCGATTCGCAGGTGAGGTGTTGTCTCACTGTTCGTGACCCTGAATGGAGGTGATGAAGCTATAATTTTTAGGTTGCCTTCATTCCATTTAGATTTACATTTTTTGATTCGAAACAAACTGATGTCTTCACCCATCTTAGTACAAGTTTGACAATACTTCAAAGTTATTTACATAGCGATATCAGTCTAGAACCTAGCTCGGTTGTGAAATCAAATACTTATATCCTTTATAATAATATCCTTTTATTCATAGAACGGCCACTTCTTTGTTTCACTGTGCGATCTTACCACATTTCATTATTTTCTGCCTTAAATGAAAATAAACTGCAACCATTCTCCAAATAGTCGCTCATGATGTAACTGTTCGCGCTTGGAAGGCTGTCAGCAATCGATACGCTTAAAGATTAAAGTTAACAAACTGTTTTATTTAAAATTGTGATGAAGCTTCTCATTTTTCTCTTTCCAGAAGGCACACGCCGTAGAATTGAAACACGGATATCGCAGGAAAACATTCGAAACTTTCAGTTGCGAGGAAGAGGCTTTGAAGTCACTTTATTAAAAAAGTCCATTGTCTGTAACCTAAAAAAGCCAATAGTCCGGAAATCGATTTCTGAGACACATGTAAATTTTAACCACAAAGGCTTTCCGTGATATCATCAGGGGACCCGTTAGTGCATTTCTATTCCCTGCTATTTGTAATTTCCTGTTAACCTGCACAAGGAGTTTGCTGTGGATCTTCAGCTGAAAGAAAACATTGAATCCTGGAGTGCATCACGGCAGAGGGCTGTACCACCCGTTTCATCCATTAAGAACGAAAATATTTACGTCGCCGTTCTTACCTACCTCCAGCAAGGTAGCACTTCCTCTAACAGCTTGTTCTGTATACCTACCGTCCTCTGTCCATTAGAAAAGCATGCCGTGGCCAGTTCCGCTTTAATTTTTTTCTCTCTCAGTTCACAACTATGTATTCCAGATTTGGATCCCCTGTATTGAGAAAAAGGCTGTGAGCATCTTGTATTTTAATGTCCGTAACAATTGTTTTTTTTTTATTCCTAAGGTTATTCCTCAGTCACCTGTACTCCAAAGTAAACAGTCCATGTCTACCGAATCTCTCCGCGCCACTGAAACATTCCATTGAAGGCATTGTCCCAGAGAATCTCTTTGCAATCGTTCTAACTAATCTAATTAATTAATTAGTTAATCTACGTGCTAACTGTGGACCAGTAGAGCACACTTCACTCCATGACCGACCTAGCCATTGTCTACTGGTACAACATTATGTCCCAGCTCTTGTCAATATATTGCCAAGAGGGCAAGGTGGCTAAACGCGTTCTTATCTGGATCATGATGTGTCGGCGTTACGTGCACAGTAAAATCCCTTTGTGCATCAACACTTCTAATATCCCTCCACTATATCCTGTTAGTACTCATGGCAGAGCAAATCACAAGAGTTTCTGAAATCCAGAGTAGCAAACAGAAAACGTTGGAAGAACTCAGAAGGTCATGCGCCATTTCTTACAGGGGCTAACAACCTTTGTTAAAGGTGGAGGTCCGTGGCATAAAAGTTGAAAACTCCAGATATATGGAAAGGTAAAAGCAATCAACGTTTCTGGTCGAGACCCTTCATCAGTCTTCGAAGAGGATATGCCTCTGATTAGCCTGGTTTCTTTTCTTAGGGAGAAGGAAGCAACGTTCCCTTTACTTATCTTCTAACGACAGCACAGACCAACAATTGCTCCAAGCAGGAAATTTTGCCATGGCTTGTAAAAGGACGATGTACGGACTGGCGGTTTATTAACAATGATATACCAATTTCCACTCTGAGCTGACTGTTACAATTTCTAACAGCGTTGCAACTTGAAACACTGACTATGTAATACGTTGAAGCTCTAAACAGTTACACGGTAATGTTTTTGGTACGTTTATTATTTGGAAGTCATATAGATTATATACACCAACACAATAAATTACAGGGTATTTCATGATTATATTTACATAGATTCCAAATTATATTAGCAAGTTGTGCAGGAGTGCTTCAGCTACCACGCGGGGGCGCACCCGCGAAGATTAGAGGGAACAGTGATACCAAGTGTATACAGAATACATAGATGGGCGGTTGGTTTCCTGATGAACTGAGCTGTGTCAATAACCTTCTTCATTTTTGCTGTCTTAGGCAACCTCCCACTATCAACATTTTGGGTATCAATAATAAGATATGACATTCGGCACTCTTACTTGAATGTAAAAATACAAACAATCTTTATGAGTGGAAAGGTCGAAGGGATTTGAGATGCAAAGTGACCTGGGTGAACAAAGTCTATGAATGATTCGCGATGGGAAATCTACCCCAGCCACCCATCATTCAGACAAATCTTCAAGCAGCAAGTGGGCAGAAGGGGTCACAGGTAGGCGAGAAAACGAGGATGCAGATCAAGCCAATCAGCCCTAAGACTGTAATACCATAAGATATAGTATCAGATTCTGGCCATTTTGACGATGGGGTCTGCTCCACCATTTCTTGCTGAGACCGTAAGACCTTAAGACCATAAGATACAGGAGCAGAAGTAGACTATTCGGCTCATCGAGAATTCTCCGCCTTACAATCGGCGGCTGATGCAATTCTTCCACCCATCCTCACTCCCCTGCCTTCTCCCCATACCCTTTAATGCCCTGGCTAATCAAGAACCTCTCTATCTCTGCCTTAAGTACACCCGATTACTAAGACTCCACAGCCGCTCGTGGTAACAAATTACACAGATATACCACCCTCTGACCACCTTCTAATTTCTCCGCATCTCAGTTCTAAATGGACATACTTCAATCCTGAAGTCGTGCCCTCTTGTGCTAGATTCCCCTAGCATGAGAAATAGCATTGCCATATCTATTCTGTTCAAGCCTTTTAACATTCGGATTGTTTCTATGAGATTTCCCCTCATTCTCCTGAACTCCAGGGAATATAGCCCAAGACCTGTCGGACGCTCCTCTTGCGGTAACCCTTTCATTCCTGGAATCATTCTTGTGAATCTTCTCTGCACTATCTCCAATGTCAGTGTATCCCTTCCAAAATAAGGAGCCCGATGCAGCACACAATACACCGTTTACTCTCACGAGTGCCTTATAGAGCCACAACATCACATCCCTGCTTTTATATTCTATACCTCCAGAAATGAATGACAACATTGTACGCACCTTCTTCACAACCGACTCAGCCTGGAGGTTAACCTTTAGATTATCTTGTGCAAAGTCTCTCAAGTCCCTTTGTATGCCTGCATAGTTAAAGGAGCGTTTAGTATCTTCTTTGATATTAGTCACTAGCTTCCTTTAATAATACATTTCTTCCTTTCTAATGAACTTCTGCGTTTCCTTCTGCGTTTTTTCAAAAGCTTTCCAATCCTGGATCTACCCACTAGCTCTGGTATCCTTGTATGCCCTCCCTTTCGCCTTTACTTTGGCTCTGGCTTCACTTGACAGCTACGGTAGTGTCCTTCATCACTTTGAAAATTTCTTCCTATCTGGAATATATCTCTCTTGTACTTCCCTCATACTTTTTGCAGAAACTCCAGCCATTGATGCTCTGCTCTCCTTCCTGCAAATGTCCCTTTCCAGTCAACATCGACCAATTCCCCTCTCAAGCCATTCTAATTCCCTTTCTTCCACTGAAATACTGACATATTGGATTTTATTTTTTCCCTCTCAAATTTCAATATGAACTCGATCATGTTGTGATCTCTGTTCCTTAAGGGTTCCTTAACATTAAGCTCTCTTATCACCTTGGGATCATTGCACAACACCCAATCCGGCACCGCCGATCCCCTGTGGGCTCAACAGCAAGCTGCTCTAAGAAGTCCTCCCTTAAACATTCTACAAATTCTCTCTCGAGTTCCAGTACTGATCTGGCTTTTCCAATACACTTCCTTATTAAAATCCCCAACGATTATCATGGCATTGCCTTTCTGACACGTCTTTTCTATCTCCTCCTGCAATTTGAAATCACCATCCCGGCTGCTGCTTGGAGGACTATATACAACTGCCATTAGGGTCCATTTATTTTTCCATTTCTTAATTGAACCCATAGAGCCTCCACACCTTCAATTCCTATGTCATCTCTTTATAAGGATTTAATATGATTTCTTATACACAGAGCCACTCTACCCCTCTGCCTACTAACCTATCTTTCTGATACACCATTTAACGTAGGACGTGAGGATCCCAACGGCAGCCATCGTTCAGCCAAGTTTCAGCGAAGGACACAACATCATATTTGACAATCTGTAGATGAATTTCAAGATCGTCCATTTTATTCTTTATGTTGGGTGCATTGAAACATAACACTTTCAGTCCAGTATTTGTTGTTTTCTGATTTAACTACACCACGCCTGTATTGCCCTGTAACTCAAGCCAATGGCTGTGATTAAGCCTCATCTTCTGCCTGTTCTTTCTGTAATCTCTTTTGCGCTCTATCTTTGATTTATTTCTGTCCTCCCCTTTCTCGACCCTATCACGCCGGTTCCCAAACCCCTGTCAAATCAGATTAAAGATCCGAGACACCCCTTACTCTGGCACCTGGGAGGCAACGCTCAATGCAGGTACCCCTATCAAGCTGACAGAACCTCCTGTCTGTTCCTCTCACTATGGAATACGCTTCGATTATTGCATTCCTCATCATTCTCTTTCCCTCCTGTACCACGGAACCAAGCACAGTGCCACAGACCAAATCGCCGTGGTCGCCCTCTATCAAGACATCACCCTCAAACGGTTCCAAAAGAAGATAACGATTGTTGAGGGGGATGGCCACAGGGGTGCTCTCCATTAGCTGAACTCTTCCCCTCGCTTCCCTGACCGTCACACACTTATCTAACTCATGCAGCCTCGGTGTGACTAGCTCCTTTTAGTCCCGCTGCATTTCCTGTTCACTCTCCCTAATAAGCTGTAGATAATCGAACCGCAGCTTTAGATCCCTAACACGGTCTGTCAGGAGCTGCATCTCGGTGCACATGGCGTAGATGTGGCCTTCTGGGAGAATGGAAGATTCCCGGGATTCTCACATCTGACACCCAGAGCAAAGTACTAACCCTACCAACATGCTCTCTATTCCTTAGAAACTGCAAAGAAAACCCCGAAACGAAGTCCACCTACCCAGTGACCTCGCCGAAGCCTCAATGAGCCAAAGCCTGTCGCTTCTACTCTCGCTACTGGCCTACTCCCGACATTCGCCTCTCCGCTTAACCATTCTGCACTTTTATTTAGTTCGTCCAGCTCAGTTGCCACCGCTGATAGGCCTCGCACAATGGACTAACGCCCGCGAAGCTCTTGTTTTAAATAACTGAGATATCAGTACGGTCTTTAAGCAGGAATTTGCTACCGGAGCACTGAAAAGTGGCTATTGCGCTTTCATTTAAAAAAGGCCCGCAAGTACAGGTGGCAAGCAAAATATCGGAGCTGGGAAAGATACTGGAATGAAGGACAGAATCTATCAGAATTTGAAAAGTCAAAGGATATAAAAGTGACAGTAAGCATGGATTTCTCAAGGAGAATCGTCTCTCACAAACTTGATTCAGTTGTCTTGTAGAGGCTATGCAGAAAATTGCTGAGAGCAGGTCAGTCAACTCTATCTTAATTGAATTTTGCACGACGCCATACAACAGTCTAGTATAGAATGCTGGGAAGACGGAAGCCAGAGTGAGCCAGCCAACTGAGCAGAAGAACACAAAATTGGTTTCCTAGAGGAATCAGACGGTGATAGTGGAGATTTGGAACCAAGAGTAAAGGCTTTCTAATAGTGATGTACTGAAGAGGTAGGTCCTGGTTCCATCATTGTTTGACATCTCTAAAATATTTAATTGATAGTATTTTTAAGATGTTAATACATTTCAGGATGCAGTGGAATTAGTGATATACCAGACAGTGAAAATTAACTAAGACGAGGAACTGGGAAAGTGAGCTAAACAATTGCAGATAGGGTTCAAGTGAGACATTTGCAAAGTGTTGCATTTTGGTTAGTTAAACTGGGGCAGGAATTGCGCAATGGATTGTCCTGGGCGTTGATGTAGAGCACGGTGACTGAGAGATGCAGGCACGTTGATCCGTAAAATTGCCGACAGAGATGGACAGGCTGGTAAAGTTGTTTGTTACAATTAAATCAACAGTTCGGAATCCGAATCAGGTTTATTATCATCGGCATGTGTCGTGATGTTTGTGAGCTTAGCAACGGCAGTTCAATGCAATACACGATCCAGATAACCAAAAATAAATAAATAAAACAGATATATGAATCTATTAGAGTATATGTATATTAGTCAGATTAAAAAGATGCAAAAACAAAAATAATATGTATTTACAAAGTGGTAGTATTCACGGGTTTAATGTCCATTTAGCTCTCCAATGGCAGAGGGGAAGAAGCTGTTCCTGACTTGCTGAGTGTGTGCCTTCAGGCTTCTGTATCTCCTATTTGATGGCAACAGTGAGAAAATAGCATGCCCTGGGTGTTTCAGTTCTTTAATAATGGACGCTGCCTTTCTGAGACACCGCACCTTGAAGATGTGCTGAGTACTTTGTAGGCTTATACCCAAGATGGAGCCGACTAAATTTACGACACTCTGCAGCTACTTTCGGTTCCGCGCAGTATCCCACCACTCCCCCACCCCCATACCAGACAGTGACGCAGTTTGTCAGAATGCTCTCCACAGTACACTTACAGAAGTTTTTGTGTGTATTTGTGGACATACCACATACCTTCAAACACGTAATGAAGTATAGTCGCTGCCTTGCCTTCTTTATATCTGCATCGATATATTGGGTCTCGGTTAGATCCTCAGAGAGCTTGACACCCAGGATCTTGAAACAGATCACTCTCTCCGCTTCTGATCCCTCTATGAGGATTAGTGTTTATTCCTTTGTCTTACCGTTCCTGAAGTTCACAAGCATCGCCGTCGTCTTACTAACGTTGAGTGAAAGTAGTGGCAATGTGTACAGGATCTGGGACGTCATGTTCAACTGTACAAATCGTTGCTGAAACAGTGTATTGTGTATTCGTTGGTGAAAAGTAAGCTGTGGATTTTGATCGCCTACAACAGAAGAGATGCGATGAAGCTTGAGATAGTGCAGAAAAGATTGACAAGTCTGTTACTAGGACAGCGTGATTTTAACTGTAGGAAGAGACTGGGGCTATTCATCCCTAGAGCACAGGTGGTTGCGATGTGACCATATATATGTAATGTCAGGAAGGGCGTAGGCAGGGGTATGATGACAGTCTTTTACCCGGAATCGGTTAACTGAAAATGAGGATACATCGATTCCAGGCGAGAGAGAAAATATTTAAAAGAGTCTAGAGAAAGTTTTTCAACAAAAGAGTATTTTTTTTAATTGAACAGAGTGCCACACGAGCCTATAGAACTAGGTACGATTCCAATGTGTGAAGTACATTTAAATTAGTATATAGATAGAATAAGTTTATTGTGGTGAGATCCAAACGCAGCCAAATGGGACGAACTGGGCTTTCAATAGTCCAATAACTCAATAGTTCCAATTTAATATCAGAGAATGCATACGATATACAACCTCTGAAATTACTGGCCTTCGCAGACATCCATGAAAACAGAAGAGTACTCCAAACAATGAATGATGGCAGAAACGTTAGAATTGTGGTTAGAAACGTTAGAGAACCTTAGAGGGCTTTGGGGAGCCTTCCCCAACCCCTTCCGCTCACAGGCACCACCTTCCCCCCACTGTTGTTCCTATCTCAGCAAGTAAACAGCAAGTGTGTGTGTGTGTGTGAGAGAGAGAGAGAGAGAGAGAGAGAGAGAGAGAGAGAGAGAGAGAGAGAGAGAGAGAGAGAGAGAGAGAGAGAGAGAGAGAGAGAGAAGGGGAGAGAGAGTGAGAGTGAGACAGAGAGAGTGAGAGAGCGAAAGATAAAGAGAGGGGAAGAGAGAGACAGAGAGAGTGAAAGAGCCAAAGAGAAAGAGAGGGGTAGAGAGTGTGAGAGAGAGAGAGAGAGAGATTCCAGTAAATAAGCAAAGAGTGGGACCAGACCTAAGGAATGAATTTCAGTGCGAAAAAAAACCTACCTGGAGTTTAGAATTGCAAGGTATGTTCTCCGACTAGAAGGGATTGATGGGAATCACATTCGAGGAGAAAACGAAGTACAGATATCTTATCATTTTCAAATGCACTTTACAAATATTGACAAGATTGTTTTTAATTCAACAGATACTTGTTAATTGAAATTTGTACTGAAAAAATCCATTCAGCTTTTTGAAAGTACTGATAACAAAGAAAAATATATATTTAGCTGCTGAGATGAAAGATTTGGGAAGCTATAAATTTAGCCAAAAAAAAAGAGAATCACCAGTTTAAATCGATTTCGTAACGTGAAACGTAAAAGGTTCTCGGGAAAATCAAGGGTGAGAAACAAAGTTAAAGCTTTAGATTTATAACCGTTCATCAGAGTACCAATCGGAAATCTCTGTTCTGTTTCTCTCTCCATCAAAATTCAGGCAGAGAAGTATTGTCACGAGAGCGCGTTGCGAAGATTCGAAAATAGTCCGATCTGTTTTTCTCTCGGTTGAACGATGATATAAGTCTGCAAGGACCGATTTTTAATTGGCGGGTTTTCCCTGTCAAAAAAAAACATCATCGCCGATGGTGGCGACTCTCCGGATTTATTTTTCATCCTGTAAGGTCTGTGGGGGCAAAACTGTTGGGAGACGTTTAAGAGGAATTAAGTTCTTCTTCTTGGAATCATCGCATCTATGTAGTAGGCCGGAAGAGGAGACTACGACTGAGCATATCAGACATTATCACCTTGAATGGCCGGGCAGTAGACAAGGCGGGAATGGCTTATTGCTGTTCTTTTCTTAATTTCCTTTATTTGCTTTTATTTTATGACAATTGCCTGTAATGAATCCGAAAAACGTCGAAGACCAAAAATAATCATTTATTTTCCCAATTGTTACATGTGGCATCGATCATCAACTCTAGGTGGATGCCAGAAACGAAACGGAGCAATGCTCTGGCCTACACTCATTGATAATATATGGGTATGAACAACAATCGGATTCACAGCTTCATTGATGTTTTTACATCTGCGTACAATGCATGTTTGCTTTGATGTTTGGATGCCTGTGTGTAATTCGAATCAGAAATCTGCAGAGCGGCATAAGTCAGTTTGTCAGCTCCATTTCCTTTAGTCTGTGAAAGGAATCCAAAATCAGCGGTTAGTCGAGCATTTAGTGACTGACTGAATCACACGATTGTAAAATAAATTAGAGATGCATTCATAAGTAATGTCAATTAGGTGCTTACGCTCAATACACAATTATTTCAACGCTGCTTCAAGATCTCCCTTAATTATTTATATAACAGCATTTCTTTCCTTACTTAAAAGGAACTTTAACAAAATCAAGTTACGAGAGTAGAGAAATCCTTGAAGCAGCAGTTATGGTACAAAATAATTGTCTAAATTACAATACAATCGTATTTTCTGTCAGATGTGTCTGATTGCCGCATATTGTTTCGTTTATGGAGCTCACAGGTGTTTGCCCAGCCACACCTGCCAACACAGTTCCAAATGCACTTGGTCATTGTTGTCAGTGGACAGCGCATAACTGATAGAATGAACGTTTGTATTTTGTTCAGTCAGGCTCTCTAATTACAGTTTTGTCACAATTCGGTATTTCCGGTAGTTCATTTCTCCTCGGTTCATATCAGACACTCCTGTTTAATATGGAGCTGATAATGGGCGTTGGGAAGGATGTCATTGCTAGTTTTGTGCCTTTTGGCGTTTCCTCACGTGCAAATTGCAAGTGAAATTAAATTCGTAAAAGCAAGGAAAAAAGTAATCTCTAGAGATTCTGCAGATGCTGGAAATCTTGAAGAATACAAACAGAATACTGAAGGAATTCATTTGGTAAGACAACATGCAAGAAGGTAAATAAACTGTCGATAGTTTCTAACAGAGACGCTTTATCGGGACAGGAAATGAGGGAATAGAATCCAGAATATAATGGTGTGGAAGGGGTGCCGGAAAAGTAGCAGGTGACAGGTGAAACCAGGTGAGTGCGAAGGTATATGGATGACTGGGGTCGGAATGACGTAAGAAGCTGGGAGGCGTCGGGTGGAAAAGGTAAACGGTGTATGAAGGAGTCGGAGACGGGAGGACAGAGGACGCTGCAAAATGGAAGAAGAAGCACGGGGGTGGAGGGCAGCCTGGTGGGCAGATGACGAGAAGAGAAAAGGTGAAACAGAGAATGGAAAAAAGAGAGAATGGAATGATGGAGAAATTCCCAAAAGTTGGAGAAATTGACATTTATGCCTTCAGGTTGGAGTCTCCACAAATGGAAGAAAATATTATGTTTGTACCAGACCGTTAAGTTGTTTCACTGAAAGGCGATTAGCTATGACTCAATTTATATTTTGTTACAGTGTCAACGGTATCCTCAAGTTTGTAAAATTAACTTCCTCTTGGATGATGATTATATATATAAATATGAACCCTCTGGGGTACTCCGGTTTCCTCCAATGACTTACAAGTTAGGAGGTCAATTAGTCAAGTGGGTGTGATTGTGCGGCATGGGTTAGTTGTACCGGAAGGGCGTGTTACCGTGATATATCTCTAATGCAAATCTTTATCACATTCCCGCTAATCTCTCTCCTTTACCTGGGAATAGATAACGCGCTCCTCATGTTGTCGGTCTTTGCGAAATGGTTTGCTCTCCCTATGGTTTATTGAAGCATAGGCAGTGGTGTGCTCAACCGGTGCTTGTTCAACCTGTCAAAAAAACATATTTAATACATCTCACTGATGCAGAGCTCAGTGATCATAAACTAAATTAAGTTGTAAAGCCTAACACCAAGGATTATCATATTGTTGGAATAACATTTTGTCTGCGCACAATGATACTGTCCATACATCATACCGGAGGTGGGATCTCGACCATTTCAGGCTGGAAGTCGCTATGTTCAAATTTTCAAATCACCGCTTGTAACACTCCTAGGAATAGGATGGCGTTCTCAGTTCTGGCCATCTCTGTTTTCTTTTACTATTTCTTACATCGCTCTAATTTCTGTGCCTGGGCACAGGTCCATTGTCTATCTTTTACGCATGCGTCGAATTTTCATAATCATTGCCCTGATCAGAATTCGTCCCCACGGTGCAAACTGAAACTTACCACTCACATTATTTAAGTTAAGGATATTGGAGCAAATGGCAAGTTCTGATGCGAAGTCTCGCTTAACTCGAGCCGGAAACACGGCAGTGGCATCCTATTCCTCCTTTGATTTCATTGGGTTTACTGGTAAATCACTTAAATTACGATCGAAGCAGGTAGAGCAAATGGACGTAGTCGTTTGAGTAAGTGATAAAAATGTCATTTGTTCTGCTGAAATAATGGCACAGCATTCCGGGGTAATAAAGTAATAGTAAAAATTTATCATGAATGCTTCATCTTCAACTTGGATATTACTCTAAGAAGCAGCCCTACATTTCCGGAAGTGTTACGAACACTGGTAGAAGTTTTAGCGGAATTCTACCATAATGAAATCAGTGTTTATTACTACCTTACCTTAGTTGCTGCAGTCGCTTCCTTTGCACCTAAGGTTGCCAGGTAAAATTAAAACTAAATGCGTTAAACTGGGGAAAGTGATTAATGAACCACAAGGGGAAAAATGTTATCATGAAAATGAATCCAGGTAGCAAAAAAAAATAACATTAAAGTGCTGGAAACATGAAGTAAAACAGAGAAATAGAACACACAAAATTTTAGTAGATCTGAAACCACCAGTTATAGAGGAATAGTTAACGTTCACGTTGCAATCTGCGGAAGGGTCTTCAATCTGGAATGTCAACTGGTTCTCTTTCCAAAATCGGTCAGTAGCGACAGAGTATTTTCTGCTTTGGATCCAAAAGGGAGTCGACAATACTATTATCCGTTTCAGGCTTTGCTTCCCACATTGAGGATAATAATCATTCAGCGTAGCATCGTGGACTAGAAGGTGCCATGTGGAGTTTCGTTTAACACATGGTTATCATTGTTCACCGCAAGGTTTTATTGCAAGTATAATCGATTCCATTGTAGGTTAGGCACCGCTGTGTGGATCTTTGTTGCGGATCGGGGTTGAAACTGCATTTAATGTTGTAAACACAATTTCAACAAAACAAGATTTCGTTACATTTTTACCTTGCTTAATGTCCGTCAGATCAAATGTAACACACGTTACGAATTGATTCGTAAAAACACAAAATGAAGGGTTTCGGCCCGAAACGTCGTCACTACCTCCTCTCATAGATGCTGTCTGGCCTGCTGAGTTCTGCCAGCATTTTGTGTTTTTATTTATTTCCAGCATCTGCAGATTCACTCGTGTTGCCTACGAATTGATTCCTGCACGTACTGTACTTTCCTATTGTCCAGTCAACTGAGATTCTTGTAAACTAGCATTTAGTAGTCTCTCACAGTCTCAGATGTGTGCTGAATTGTTCATCAAAACTGACCTTCCAATGGTAAATATTACCGTTCCACCTCCAATCCAACCGGTTATGAACTGATGTGGAACACTTGAAAGGATACAGGAAACAGATGCAACGGAAACTTTCAAATAAATCTTGGATATATTCTTAAAAATAAATATTTTACGGGGAAAATAGTTTTATTTTCCCTACTACGCTCCAAAGTGTTGTGGAATAAAATAGATTCATTATATCTTTGCTATGCGAATATCCCGCTCTGAAACAAGTCGAGTCGCTTCACCTACCGTGTCTACATTCTGACATCCGTCCGAAGAATTTGCCTTAGCCCCTTCAGAAAAGAAATCAAAAAGAAATGATTTGCATTGTAAACATTGTACATTATTATTTTGATATCTATCGTGTAAGTGGAACTGCTGAAGGTACGGATCTTTCAGAAAGTATTTGTTGGTAACAGTCGTGCTAATATACTGTGTTTTGCATTAACCTGCTGCTATGCTCAAAGGGCTTTGGCTTTCAACGAGGCTGTAAAGTGATAATAGCTTAACAGCGGCGTTACCGTATTTGAGTATGGCAACCAAAATGGAAGTTAAAACCAATGAGACGTACATAAGTTGGTCAATGTTATTTACACAATCAGAGGGAGTTTAGATCTACGCCAAGTCGCTTAAGTTTCAAAATACGGATCTGCCATTGTATTAACAAAAGTTATTTGAAGAACTCCGAAGGGATATAACAACATTCGTAAATCAGATGTAACATATTTCCAGTGGACTGGTGAAATAATTGAATTTTAAGATCAAGCATGTATTTTGCCAGAATATTATCACTGAAATCCGGCTTCGAAAATCGCGATCCATGTCGAATCATTCTGTAAATGTCATTTACTGTTTTGAATTTAAATGTCATTAACGCTTCTATTTTGTACGAATAGAGGTGATGTTCCTCAGCGATCAGTTTTCTTACCGTGCGATCTCTTTAACTTGAGTATCAGCAAAACTATTATCAGAACTAAAATTGCCGTTCCGCCCACTGCACATGCGAGAATAAATCTGTTATCAGCGCCTTGAAAAAGAAACCGTAAAGCATTTATACTTCCAAAACATATCCACACATGAGAAGCAACAATGCAAACTCTTATATCGGGTCCTTTCAAATTTCACTACACACTGATAGGAAAATGGCAGAATATACAGTATAGATCAAAGAAATCTGGTTTTTAGTTTCTCCAGACACATTCCAGCTATTTACTATGACTAAGAATAGGCTCGGCTGCTTCTTCTTATACTTCACTTGACAATAGATATCAGCATAACAACTGAACGTGTAATCATCCAACCTAATACACGTCTGATCTCGATTCAACCTTTTAAGTCACGTCTGTCAAGGACATTCTTTTGTACAATCAAACCCCTATAGATAACCTGTAGACTCGCCAAAGGAGTCCCGGTGCAGCAACAAATCGCTCAATGCTGAAATCACACGAAACTTCATGAGTTTATAACACTGTACCCTCTAAGCCTCCTGAATGTGTATCGAGCATATTAAACGTATTTTCCGGCTGTTATGTTTTCCACAGCTTTACGAGTGACAACCCCGAATTAATGGAAAACTGCATAATGAAACTATCGATAAACACGAGTCATCCATTTGAACTGCGTTGCCCAATATTACTGGAATATAATTACGCAGAGACTGAATTTTGTGATAGTCTGTTCACAGTTTCGCTCCCTATGCATTCATTCCAGGTGGCAATTAAGTGTCATGCCTCAGTGTTCAGGAATTCCTATCTTGATTCTGATTTTGCCCCATGTCTACATTTTTTCGGTTAAACTATATCAATTAATTACACCTTCTCTCACCAGCAGATGGTTTCTCCCTTTGTTATATCACCATGCGATTTAGAGTTTAAGTTTTGCATTGTCTCACCTTTGACAAATGTCTGGAAGTTTGTTACCTTACACGTACTACACGAAATCAACTACTTAATTCATCCGACACGATTTAAACTGAGGGTATAAGACATTTGTTTTTAAACACTATTCACATTGAAACTGAAATTTAGATTCTATTATTGGGCAATTAATATTCAATATTTAACGCTCTGGAGAAAAGATTTGCATGAAATTCAATGTCCACGTTGGGTGAACCTCGAGTGCGAGTCTGTAAAGGGGTTCACATTGGCTTCTATTCTAGGGGCCTCGCTTCCCTTTGCACTTACCAAACTGAATAAACAACGACTAGTCCAATAACTAAACATGCAATACGAATATGGTTTCAATTTCGTAAATATTTGGATTGAATAAATTTATCCTATCAAGTCCTATTATATCCAATTTTTCTTCCAACCATTCAGAACTGATCAAGCCTTTCTTTTATGGAAAACGACAGGAATAACATGTTTCCGTGATTTATTCATGGAAAACTGTCTTATGTCTTCTGAACAGTTGTCTAATAAATATAATTTGCCTAGATCACATTTTTCAGATATTTACAGATTAGAAACTTCTTGAATGTTATTTTATCTACTTTTCTGATCCCACATCAAACTGAAATTACAGAAAAAAAATTAGGTTTAAACCCCTATCAGAAGAGTTTAATAGCAATTATTTCTGATCTGATTACGAAAATACGTCTAGGTACATCTGAAAAAAATTAAGAATGAAAGAGAGAACTTCAGGTATCATTACCCACAGAGAAATGGGAGAAAATACTCCAACTTGTTAACACTTCTTCAATTTGTGCTAGGGACGCTTTGATCCAATTTAAGGTGATTCATAGGGCCCATATGTCTAAGGATGTTAGTTCGTTTTTATTGTCGTATAAATCCTCTCTGTGACAGCTGTACTTCTGAGCTGGCTTCCTTGATACATATGTTCTGGTCCCGATGTTCACGACGCAATCAAGACACCATTTTACCTTGCTCCAGGATGTAGCTGAAATTGACAGGCACCGTGAGGGAGACATGCTTTATCATATTTTTATCAAATGTCCAGAAGTTTGCTACCTTACAACTATTGCACAATTTCAACTTCTTCATTCGTGCTACACGGTTTACACTGATGGGAACAATACATTAGCTTTTGATCACCTTTCACGTTTTCTATTTACTCTCAATTTCTGATCTTTCAATTTAGTCATTCTTCCGTGGTAGCTGTTCAGTTACTGTTCTTACATGGTCACAGTGACCCCACCACTATCACTTGTAAGCGTTTCCATCTTATATTGAGCGCAAAAGATTCTGAACATGCTGATATCCAGAGTTCCACAGAAAATCCTAGAACTCAGCCGATCAGGCGGATCTAAAATATCGACGTTAAAGGGCGAGACCTAAACTCGTGACTCCATCAAGACACAATCTTACCTTGCTCCAGGATGTAGCTGAAACCGGCAGGCACCGTGAGGGAGACATGCGACACCAGACAGGTGTAAACATCTTTTCCCAAAGTAGATTGCGTGATTTCCAATAAACTAAAAGCTTCGTACAAGCCATTCACGCTCCGGTTTGTCACACTTTCTATTCCAATGCGAATTTCTTTGTTATTTCTTTGCCAAACGATTTCTAATTTCTCCGGGTAGAAGGCAGCCGTTTTACAAAGGAGCTTTCGAGGAGACGAAAACCCTCCAACAGGAACAATTTCCAATGGAGTTGGAGGAGCTTGAGTAAAAACAAAGTTATATTGGGTATTTTCGATCCATTTCAATGCAGATAGATTCCTTTATCTCCCCGCCAACTAGCATGACACTTTAACTATCAAATGAGTTATCCGCCAGTATTAACCAGTATTTAATAAATTCTTTCAATTTCATGTTCTGTTTATTGTTGCTCAACCATACGCACACACCGCAAAGTGAAGCATTGTTCTTCTGGGGCCAAGTTGTAAAATACAGTAAAGTATATATAATCATACACAGCAAATGTAGCTACCATCCAGAACAGGCAGTCACTAAATAAGCAGAATAAATACAGTCACACTAGGAGACGGATGAAAGGAAGAGTTCAGAGAATACACCTCGACGGCGAAGCTAAGAGGTCCGAAATGAGGAAGAGATTCTCTTTTGAATTGTATTTTAGCTTTTTTGCACAGTTGGGCTTGCGGCGGGCGTTAGCCTTGGAAAGCTGGCTACTTTTGGATTTTGCATTTTGTATCAAGACTGAGCTACAAAACCCAAAGTATCACAGATTTCTATAGTACGAATGCACATGGAGTTTAATATTCTGGTTGCTCAACTGCTCTGGGAGTGTTCCAGGTCTTGGGATTGAGCTTTTCAGTCATAAACATTCAGTAATGGAGCTTTCCCCGGAATGTGAACCATTCCTGCAACAAATCCCCCGTATTGAATTTGGCAAAACATCTCCTCCGTGAAACAGCCAGGAACGCAAATGCAAACTGATATAGTTCCATTCTTTCTAAAACCTGAATTCCTGCAGCAAAATTGTCCATAGTGACTTGGCACAGCTATAGGATCGTTTCTGGAAATGATAAGCCCAATTTTAAGGATTTGTAAACGTGGACTGCTTCCGCTACAGCTATGGTCGGTGTCTAACATGGGAGATTCAATAGTTAGATTGCTTTATCTGCTTATCACAGTAGTTAGGATTTCGCTGTGACTAAAATAGCCATCCGGAGCTCACCGTTACCCGACTCCACTTCCCACGCCTATACCGACGTCAACGTACTTGGACTTCTCAAACTCTAGGTGAAAGACAATCCTATGGGGGGAAAACCGAAGGGCTTCTGCAGATACACTCAGCATAAAGGGATAGCGACAGAAGTGATTGATCCATCTGAAGATCAGTGGGTTCAACAATGCATGGAGCCGAAAGAGATGAGGGGAGATCTGATACATATCAATTTGTATTTATTCGGGAGACGTACACAGAGACTCTACAACTAAAGAAAACCAGAAGCAATTTCATGGCCCTTATACGGATTAGAGCCTTGAGGCAAATTAGGGTGCAGAACTCCCCAAACATGGCAAGGTGTCCCATCTGACCTCGTTGGAAGCTAGTGCAGAAAATGAAAGGGCCCCGATAGAGGTTTTCAGAATGTCCTTACTCGTGGGTGAGGTGCTGGAAGACTGGGGTATAACTAATGTTTCAAGACCATATAACTATTGGATATTGGAGTCAAATTAGGCCATTTGGCCTACCGAGTTTTTTTTTTCTGTGCCATTTCATCATAGCTAATAATTTCCCTTCAGCCCCAATCTCCTGCCATCCACGTAGTTGCTTATATCCTAACCAATCAAGAAGTTACGTCCTAACCTCTGCTTTAAATATCCATAAAGACTTGGTCTCCATAGCTGCCTGTGGCAAAAAAATAATCCGCAGGTTCTACACTCTCTAGCAATAGGCATTCTGCTTCATCTCCTTTTTAAAAGGATGCTCCTCTATTCTGAGGCTACGTCCTCTGGTCCTATATTCTCCCACAGTAGGAGACATCCTCTCCACATCCACTCTATCAAGTACTTTCATTTTTCAATAGGTTTCAATACAGTCGTCCCTATTTTTTTCTGAATTCTAGTGAAAATAAGCCCAGCGGCATAAAATGCTCTCATATGACTAGCTATTTAATTCTGCAATCATTGTTCTGAGCCTCCTTCAAACCCTCTCCAGTTTCAGCACATTCTTTCCAAGATAAGGGGTGTAAAACCGCTCACAATGTGTCGTGACGCCTCACCAGTGCTTTATAAAGTCTCAACATTACATCCTTACTATTATATTCTGGTGCTCTTGAAATGAATGCTCTTATTGCATTTGCCTTCATGACCACAGACAGAACCTACAAATTAACTTGTATGGAATACTACACACGGACTCGGAAGTCCCTTCGCACCTCCATGTTTTTGTATTTTCTTTCCAGTTAGAAAATAGTCAAAACTTTCATACCCTCTACCAAAGTGCATGGTCACACACTTCTCGACACTGCATTCCATCTGCCACTGCTTTACCTATTCTCCTAATCTGTCTAAGTCCTTCTGTAGCCTCTCTATTTCCTAAAAAACTACCAGCCTGTCCGCCTCCCTTCATATCGTCTGCACACTTTGCAACAAAGCCATCAATTCCATCATCCATATAATTGACATATAACCTTAAAAGAATCGGTCACAACACAGGCCCCAGTGGAAGACCGTTAGTCACGGGGCTCACTTTATTCTCATTCTTCGTCTCTTACCAAGCAGCCACTGCTTTATCCAGCCTAGAATCTTTCCTGCAATACTTTGGAGTCGTAGTTGGTTAAACAGCTTGGGCATGGTACCTTGTCAAAGGCCTTCTGAAAAGCCAAGTATACAACAACCGATTCTACCTATCTTAATCTATCCTGCTTTTCATTCGTTAAAATAATTCAATCAGATTTGTCTGACGAGAGTTTCCCTTCAGGAAGTCATGCTGAATATGGCGTGGTTTATTATGCGCTTCCAAGTAACCTGAGGCCTGACCCTTAATAACGGACTGCAACATCTTGTCAATCAATGAGGTAGAGTGACTGGCCTACAGTTGCCCTTTTCATGCTTCTCTGCCTACTTGCAGAGTGGAGTGGCATTTGCAATTTTCTAGTCTATCAGAACCATTTAAGAATCTAGTAATTCTTGAAAGACCTTTAATAATGCCTCCACAATCTCATCAGCAACTTTTTTTCAGAATCGGGGGATGGACATCATTGGTCCAGGTGAATATCCTACTTTCAGCCCTTTCAGTTTCCCAAGAACATGCTCTCCAATTATGTCTCTAGTTCTGCCTTTGCTCAAGATGGACTCTCGGAATAGGCGGGGATATTATGAACTAGTTGGTATTACAGAAAAGTGGGTAATTTATTGGAAGAAATTCTAAAGAATGAGATATATAAATATTTAGATAGACTGGGCTTCATTCAGAATTGATAACATTGTGTTGTGCAAGGTCGTCTGTGTCTAACCAAACTTGATGAGCTTTCCGAGGGGGTTACCATGGATCTTGATGAAGGATAACAGTGGATATGGTCAACATGGATTTTAGCAAGGGCTTTGGAAATGTTCTGCATGGGGTTGGTGGGCTGATCAAGTACGTTCGCTTGGCTTTCAGGATGAAGAAGTAAGTTGTATCTAACGTTGGCTTCACGGTTGAAGCCAGAGTATGCTAGTAGATGGTAGTCTCTGAACTAAGGCCTTTGACTAGTGCTGTGTCGCATGGCTCTCAAAGCTTGCAGCATCTTATCGACCAGGTGGGCTGAAAATGGCACACAGAATTTAATGAAGGTAATTGTAAGTTGTTGCATTTTGAGAATACAAACAGTCTCGGATATACACAATGAACGAGACTGGCATTGAGTAGTGCGGTAAAACATGATCTTGGAATATAGATTGATAGTTCATTGAAAGTGGAGTCAAAGGCGGATGGTATCGTTAAGATAACCTTTGTCATATTGGCTTTCATATATCAGAGTATTAAGTATAGAAGTTAGGATGCTATGCTGAAGTTGTATTCGACTTTAGTGAGAACAAATTCGGAGTATTGTTCGCAATTCTGTTGACCTATCTGCAGGAGAGTTATCAATATGATTGAATTAGTATAAAGAAAACTTACAAAGAGGTGGCATGAATTTGAGGACATGAATTATGAGGAAAGGTTTAATAGGTTAGGATTTTTTTCCATGATTCGAAAGAGAACGAGCGAACATTTGATAGAGGTATAGAAAATTATGAGGAATGTAGATATGGTGCATGTAAGCCTACTTCATCCACTGAGGTTGGGTGAGAATGTAATTGGAAGTCATAGCTTAAGAGTGAAATGAGAAGTATTAAAGGCGAACCTGAGGGGAAACGTTTTCACTCAGACTCTGATGCTATTGTGGAATGAGCTGCCAGCGGAGGTGCTGATTGTGGGTTTGCGCTCGCCTCTCTACCCGTTACTATATAACCCTATCAAAATTCACCTCGATATTGAGAGGGCTGTATTTTTCCCCATTTTGTATGGTGAAAGAAGTATAGATTTGCTAATCCTGCTAATCCTGCATGACAAAAATTGGAATGACAATTTGCAGTGCATGCGACAAATTGTTAATTGATGTTGGAATTAACTCGCTTGGAGCTGAGTATTATTCCTCACTACTTGTTGATGCGGAAATTGAGCATCTTACTAATGCATAGAGATTATTCTATTGAAGTATTAATATTTTGCGTCCTCTGTGATGACGAATCGAGTTATCCAACTCTAGCTATTCATATTGATATTAAAATTATTTCACACTATTGCTTGTAAAACAATACTAACCTTGCTTGATGAAAAATGCACAGAGCCGAAAATCTCAAAACAGCCACACTCACCAAACACAGTGAGCTTGGTACCATTTCCACTTCTGAAAGATCGTTGCTGACACTTTGCTTCACAGTAATACATTCCGGAGTCGGGAACTTGGACATTCCAGAGTACAAGTGTTCCCCTTCCACTTTCTACAGTAAATTGTCTTCTGTTGTTCCATTCTAAAAATGTCTTCTCGCCTTCCCTCCACCAACGAGCGTCAACAAAATATTTTGATAGTGGAAGTTTGCAGGACATGGTAACATTCGCACCACGCGGGACGGCCAGGTCCGGAGGGAACTGAGATACTTCGCTCGGAGTTACTTTGACGGCTGCCGGAAAAATAAGCAAGAATGTTAGTAACAGTTAAACACAATTAATTAACAAAAATTAAAGACGTAAGTCACTGGACATCTAAGCGAAAGACGAACGAATAGCTGAAACACTGTAAGCAGATATGCTGCGGGCACCCAGGATTAAATATTCTAAAATAGAATATTCAGTTCGGAAGCGGCATGTATAAATCAGCATACTTAGCCAAGTAATGGCCAGAATTGCAATATACGAAACCCTAAATTTCTCCGACATCTTACAGAAACCGTATCGACCAATTCCTGCAACTCAAGTGGTATTTTAAAAATTTGCTGGAGGAAAAGAACTTCGTGAGGAAATGTATTAATCATGTAAACATGTCGTAGGATGACGCAACCGCAATGCAGAATAATGTGGTTCAGATTTAAAGTCTGTCTGGGCTGGGAGGGAGATAAGAACGCTTACAGTTCTAATTATTTACATGACCTACCTAATACTTTCGTGACTATGTTGAAAATTTGTATTCCCGCCAAATGTTGAAAACAGATTCCGGAGGAAAGTTGAAATGTTCATTGTAAATATTTTGCAAATAAATATGTAATGCTACCAGAATGGCTTCTTTCTGTTTAGCAAAGTTCTGAGATTCTATAGAATTAACATGTTATTTGCTTCGCTTACTGCAGTACTTCTGCTCCTAATTAAACAATAAAGAAACCGTTTCATCTCTCCAAATTGGTTTGATTCTCACCTCCTATCAAAGAATTATGCTTACACAAGGAAACAGGGGGGAATCCACAAGCCTCCGATGAACATTGTATCATGTTGCAAATCGGTTTTGTTACACAAAGTAAGATCGCCTAAAGATACTTTCTGAACGTGTGTAACAGTACCCGTTATTCTAATAATTGTGTTTTGTGTATTACATTCACCTTCAACTTTTGTGAATCTTGTCCCCTCTCATCTAAAGTGTGTTTTTTTCCCCTGTCTGAGTTACCTTGTGCTTTCAGCTACTTCAGAAGTACTGGCTACAAAATCTACCTCAAGCTATTGACTTACTTTTTGCTCTGCACTCGATTCTGAAGATAACCATGCGTCTCAGTGCCATGGTTCTACCTCCAGCATTGCATCACTGAAGGGATTTCTCCATACATGAGTAGGTATTGTGTGTATAACCATATCGAGTACCTGGATGACAGTTAGAATCAATTCGTAATTGATTTACTTCGCTTCTGTTCGTCATAATGAAGCAATTACACCTACCGAGCATTTAGACTGAGGAAAATATTTCCTTCTCATTGACGTGACTCCATAATAGCGATCATCGAAAATGTTCTTAATTTCAATTCAGATTCGTAATGTTATGAAAGCCAAGAATTTTATTTATACAGTCCGTGAACATGATGTGGATCAGAACACGTTTCTATGTTTGTTGTTAATATTGTGTTAGGTGCCAGATAATCCGATCAAGGGAGAAGCTTTGAAATAGAAATATTTATAATTTAAATCAAAGTTCATTCTGTGATTTATTTTGGAAGATCCAACACAAAGGAACATGCAGCTTCGAATCAACAAATGCATTGCAAATATAACCAACTTATAGTGGAACGTTTCTGTAGAATTCCATTACTCAACTTGTATGCTTCGCAATATTGTTTGAAGTAAACCCAATACAATTCGGTTCTACGACTCACTCATATAATTTAATCACTAAAGGAACATCAGGTTGATATTTGGAGACAAGCTAATCAGTGGAATTTTTTTTTAACCTAAATTTTCTATTTTGTCTCCACCTTCATTTTCGCATTATGCTGATCACTTTTTTTAAACTTTTTTTCTCTCTCTGTTTTTCAACTATTTCCAGATAATTTCTGTTCTACTTGTTTCCCTTCTGTTCACTTGTGAACTCTGGTGAACCTCCGGAATACTGCGAGTCTCCAAGGTGATATTTCCTGTTGGCAAGTTATTTCTCCCTCATATCTCCAAAGAAGCAATGCTTCTGAATAAAAAGTACTGGCATTTGATACAGCGGACATTATCTTTAAGCCTCCGTATCACAGAACTGAAAATCATTTTTATTCAGCAGTGATCAGAAATTTATTCAGTTACCTCTTTTGATATTTGCTAAAAGACGTAGAATTTGGAACGTTAGCTCTAAGGGAATGGTCAAAATTTGAAGGAAGATAGAAAATATGTAACCACCCTCGTGAGTTTCTATTAGGAAAATTGATGGTTTATATTTGTGAAGCAAATTATTTTGATTATTATCCCTTCTTTAAATGCTTGCATACAGGCCGATATGGCAATAAAATGTGACGAATTTGCTGGCCTTTAAAAAGTTTGTTAAAAATCTGCAGTTGTGAAATAATAAGTACAACATTTGAATTCCCGCGAATATCAAGATAATTTGACAACTACAACTAATGGGCGTTGACTGAACTCAAAACAGTAAGTAAATGGCAGGACGGCACTTTCCAAAAACGATCCATTTGACAATAAAATGGAGACAAGAAATTTCCGACACTGGAACATGGAGAAACACAATAAGCGCTGGCGGAACTCAGCGCGCCAGGCAGCATGATGGGAGGGAAATAGACAGTCGACGGCTGGGGCCGAATCTCTTCATCTGCACTTCATTGTTTAGCCAGGAAATAAGATAGTGAGGAATATGGAAATTAAACCTTCTAGTCTTCATCCTTGGTCTTCTCCTTTCCGTTTTTGTAACTGTTGGAAGTTTGAAATAATTTTTAAAGTTTTTATTTTTTATTATTTAAATAATTTATATGTGCATACTTGAAACTTTATAAATGATTTAAATACTTTAAAAATAAACGTTTTGTCACTCTAGTTAAGATCAAAAATTGTCTCTCAAGTTACATCTCCGTTTTATATGTGTGGGTCGTATATACACCCAAACGCCCTGGACACCGTCCATAATGGTAAACTCTTATAATGTACATGGCCTCGTTATACTGTATAGAACATTCCAAATATTCTATGATCTCGAATGCGGAGAGTTGCTACAGATAATATTGTTCTGATATCTTGCCAAGGTTACTAATGAGTTCTGCTGGGATACGACTCACCATGATCAACACAAGTTGAAACACACGGAAGAAAAGTGAATGCAGAAGGTTTTGGAAATAACCGATTAGTTTGGCACCTTCGGTGGAGAGAAATGTCTGCTGGAAAGTTTTCACCATGCAATAAACCCGAACACATCTTAATCTGGCATTTTCTACAGTTGTCTCCTGAGTTCGCGTGGACTCTGAATTTGCAAAATCTAAAGAATTTGCGTCCTTCCTCACGCAACTCACGCACACCAGATACTACCCAGCTCATTTACTACCTTGTTTCTTTCCATTTCTCATTTATAAATATAAGGAAACTTCGTGATCCTAGGACAAGCTCCAAATGCTCACCAGTTAGCCCTTTAGTACAATATGAGTATTTTTTCCTGAATCGCAGCTCTCGAGCCTTCACGCTCGAATCATTTCAACGTACAACTCAAAAAATTATCTTCAATTCTCATTTTGTTAATCGACTCTGCTGTGGAACATTTCTGATACGCTTTGACAATGATGAATTTAATAAATTCACAATGATTACATGCCAGTGCCCACAATTTTAATATAGTATTTGTTTTAACTGAGATTTAGAAGATTTCTTCCGTATTTAAACTGAAATATTTCAAAACTTTTATCCACGTTCCAGATCTAGGCTCTTGTAACTACACACATGACAACACGGTAAAACACACTTAATTCGCCATTCAGCATTCTGAGAATTTAAACGGACAGAAAATGCTATGCATATATAAACAATACTGGTCTAGCATTTATTTAGGATGTGTGCTTACATTAATACAAGGCAATTTGTCCTCATTTGTTCTCACTATCTAATCTTAACCTCAGAAACATAGAAACATAGAAAATAGGTGCAGGAGTAGGCCATTCGGCCATTCGGCCCTTCGAGCCTGCACCACCATTCAGTATCATCATGGCTGATCATCCAACTCAGTGCTATCACCTAAATTCCGAGAGGCAACTGCTTTAGCTGAATATAATCAACAATTTTTCAACTGGACATTTTCACGACAGATTTGTTCGGCGGATAAAAAGAGAGTTTCTCTCCTGGCATTGACTTTACTTTGTTTATTCGAGTTTTGAAGAACGCTCTCCGTCTGAAATGTCGACTGTTTATTCAATTGCATCGATGCTACCGAAAGTGCTGAGTTGCTTCAGCATTTGGTGTACAGTAGCTCTGGATTTTCAACATCAGCAGAAAATCTTGTGTTTGTAAATTTAATCCTGCCTAGGATTACAAATTGCAATTATTCGATGTTCTTAGAAAAATATTCGAATATTTAAAACGGGTGTTTAACTGATATAAAAATGATTGCTATACATTTGTTGTTTTTAAATGGTATATCGTGAGTACAGAAGTACATACTTTTCAGAAATAGATTTACACGTAAT